>NW_028288572.1:1672916-2007500 GCF_059628265.1 Tinamus guttatus | reverse complement strand
TTTTTCAGGAGTTCTCAAGTGGGAGGGTATAGAGATCATGGAGCCAGATTCCTTTGGCAGATAAAGGGCGATAGTGGAAGAGGCAACTGATAAGAGTTGCACCAAGGGAAATTCCAACTGGACATTAGGAAAAAAAAATTGCCACTGGAATACTGTGGAATCACTATCCTTGGAGATATCCAAAATTTGACAGACAGAGCTACCTAATCTGAGTTTTGTCCAGAGTTTGGTCCAGATAATTTCTCATAGTCCTATTCAACTTTCTTTATTCTATGATTCTGTGAAACTGTCAGTCAGAATTTGGTTTTAACCTCTTGAATTCCTGTGGCCATGAGCAATATCAGAAGGCCTCAAAGACATACACACATACAGCTTGTTCCACCAATATTACTGACTTTGTCCCCTTTTTCTGTCTCAACTGCAAATTGGTTGGAGAAGAGGCAGTGCTGTATGGTAAGGGGATACCAGCACTCCAAAGAGAGGTCCTGAGAGTTGGTGTTGTTGACTGAGTTAGAGGTGTCAACAGATTGCATTCTGCTCACTTCAAAACCTGTCTTTTGGGGGAAATTGCTACTGCTGTCTCCGCTGCGGGCTGCTCTTAACTACTATAACTTGTTGCTGTTGTCCCAAGGATCACCACATCTGTCTGATACTGAACACCTCATAAGGTTTTCTCTGCAGAAAAGGAGGTCTATCACTCTGACTGTTGCAAGGGTTTCAAAAATCCAGCTGCAGGAAGCAGCAATCAAAAATCTATTTGAACAGGGAAATGAGGAACAAGGCCAAGAAGGACATATGTCTAGTCTATGCTAGTTTTCTGTGTACCATGAAAAATGAAGGCACTTCATGCAATAGAACAATTTGAGAACAACCTAGTCCATGCACTCTACTTGCGATGACCATATTACTTGGCTAGAAGTGAGGGCAGAATTAAGCCGTGTCCTTGTACTCTGCAACTGGGCTCTAGGCAAGTAGTGTTGAGCGGAAGGAAATACTTAAGCTACATGTTTCATAGCATACTTCTATGAGTGCAGTCCTGTGCAAAATTTCTTTTTTCTTTGTACTGCTGATTTTTGAGCAAGTAATTAAGTATTTATCAGCTCTAAGTGCATGTTGCTTCCATTTTTCCTACAGCTAATATGGTGGTATCCCCACCAACCGTGAGCTGCAGGATCCAGGGGATATTCAGTTTTGCAATGGCTATTGGCCAGTGAAACAAGACTCCTGTTTGAATTTACATATTTTTCTGATATATAAAATAGGTCTGAATTAAAAAGTAAAATACATCCATGACTGCCCACAAAAAATAGTATGGACAGTAAAAAGGAAATTATTACATGTTAAGCTTTTATAGTGCAATTGTAGTACAGTTTCCTTCCTAATGAAATTGGAAATTTGGATCTGATGTGCAGATTTGGGGAAGCTAATTGAAGGAAGACAGCAAAAAAAAAAAATTCTGCCTACCCTGAGACTAGTGTAATTGGAGGAGATAAAGCTTTGAAGAAAAAGGTACCCAACTGATCTTGAGAAGAGAGGAGGGCAAGGAAGATCTCCTCTTTGATAAAGCATGTTAAGCCATAATCTCCCTATTAAGTAATTCGTATGTGAAAGAGAGTAAGAGAGAGATTCGTCTAATAGGGATATTGAAATTAACATTATGTGGGCCTTGAGTAACTTGCCATGCCACTTTTAGTACTCGTTTCAACAGGTTTACAACACAGGGCCAGACTAGACCCAGCAACTTCTCTCAAGCCACACTTCCCTCCATTTCCAATAGAAAGGACCTTATCCTGAACCAAAAAAAATTTAGGAAACTACATTTTCAGCTACTTCAGTGACCGGGAAGGCTTGAGAAATTACTCACAGGCCTTCCTGAAACGTCAACACAGCGAGTTTCCGGTGCTCAGTATAGAAGAAGGCTTCTGAGAATCTTCTTACCTGAGTGGGAAACACACAAATTAGACCTCGGATCTGCTGAAAAGCACAAAGGACAATCAAACTAATAACAGACCAGCGACTGTCAAGGACAGATTCCCCAATACGCTCCATCTGTTTTGCAACACTTTGGTGACAGAAGGAGACAGAGAGGCCAGTTCTGCTTCACTTCTCCAGGCCAGCATGAAGCAGTTGGTGTTGCTCCATAGTTAAATGGCAGGAAAGAAGTGTCCCTTGTCAGTAAATTAGGACTTCCTCATGGGCATCTTCTGAGTCTTTTTAGAAGCCACCAAATTTACCATTTTGCCCCATAAACTGGATAATCTTTTCTCACTGTGCAAGTCATATGGCAGCAGCACAGTACGTGGCTAAGTTAGAACAATTGCTAGTTGATTGTGTCTTCCATGGGAACATTCACAGTAGCTCTCGAGAGAGTAAAAGTTTTACTCTCAACTCAGAGAGAAAAAGCCTTATCATGGTAGAAACACATCATGTCATGATGCTTTTCAAATGAGAGCTCTCCAGATCTCTTCATGGAATTTAGAGATGTTCAGAGGTGGATAATCAATTACAAAAGAGACTCAGATCTGAAGTGGCTGGCAGAGCACTGAGTGTGAAATAAGCTATAAAAAATTCAGTACTGCTATCTGTCCTGGAATACACTTTGGGATTCAATCAATCAATCATAATATACAATCAGATGTACTAAGCTGTTAAACTGCAGCCCATACATTACTAATAATATTTGTGAAAGCGACCTCTATTACAGTGTCAGAGAATGGCAGCAAAAAGCATACGCCACAGCATTTCAACATGTCCCTAAATCCCAGCTGTGCTTCAGCAAACAGCCTTTCTAAAAAAAGGACTAGCATCCCTTAACTGAAGCTGCTTCTTGGTAAGATAACTTCTGATCTGAGGTGCTCAAACTGTTTTCCATGACTCAGAAAGTGCCATTAAACACAGCTTATACTAGAAGAAACTGAAGCACATGAAGGTAAGTAATTTGCCAAAAATGACACTGGCAGTTGGCATCAGTTGGGGCTAGAACTGTGGGTTGGAATTCATCTCCTGAAGCTGGTTGTCTAGAGGGCCCTTCAGCTGAACAAGCCACTCCAGGTTCCTCTGAAAGTCAAAAGAAGCAGGGGAGTTTGAGCATTAATCATTTCCTCCTGGGTTAGATGACTCCTTTCGGTGAGATGAATCATGCTCTCATGCCTAGTGGCTGGACCTCCATTGACTTTAACAGAAAACAGAGAGTAAGCTGAGATGTAGACACCTACACATTAGGTTCCTTAAGTAAGATGAATCCTATCTTTTTTTTCATAATGATTAAATCAGGCTATGACTTCAGCTCAGCTGATGCAATGAAAGCAATATCTTGTTTCCTATACAGCTGCGCACATAGTGGTTGATAACAGAAAAGGTCCTAATGGAAGGTACAACGCTTGCTGAACCAAGTAGGTATGACACAATTACCTTTAAGTATAAGACCATTTGTGCCCTCTTTATTATCAAATACTAATTCAAACACCAATTTCAATGGACAATATTAACAATTTGTTGTATGCAGCTTACTAGGGGAAGGGAAAGTACTAACTACACGTATGTGACACAGTGAAGAGAAGAAACATATATTCTTATATGGTTTTCTTGAAAGAGTTGAGATAATTTTTTTTGGAGGGTGTGCTATTTATAGTTGGATTTATCATTTATGATAGATACCTAACCTGCATAGGAAATTATGCTTGATCCTATCTACCTCGTCCCATCTACCTCCTGTTCCATATTGTTTCGATATTTACAGTGTACCCACTTCACACAGCACCCCAGATCTCACAAAAGTAATATCCTGCTTTCCAGAAATTCAAATGTGATGGTATAGATTGTATCTGACAGTAAAGGTACGTATAAGGGTGCCTAAAACTCATTATTTGATCAGCAGAGATACAGAATTGAAATGTATCTTCTGTGTGAAAGAGCCTTTTGCTTGCAAAGCAACTTTCCATAGTCTCAAACTCAATGCTGACAATCCAGTAAGTTGCTCAGTGTTAGAGAGCTGTTTTTGTCCACAGAACTTGACTGAAGCTCAAGTGTTTGTCCACTTGGGATGCAAAAATTTACAGACAAGGGATGAAACCTGTCATTAAACCAACCTATGAATGCTGAGAAAGGGAAAATAACTTCTCTTTGGATACACCTACAAAGCACTCAGCACATTCTTGGTGCTTTTTTGAAAACTAGTTAAATGATCACTATTAGCAACCACCATCATGGAAGGTTGTTTATGCTGTTGTGAAGCAGTTGTAAAGTAATCCTGGATGTCTTTGGATCCTGAAAACGGATTTCCCATAGTCATGTGTTCGTGGCTCTAAGGAGCAAGGCAATATCTTGGGAAAAGCCCACAGATAGAGTGGAGGTGAAGGAAGTCACGAGGCTGCTGTTGATTCCCTGTTCTTGAACGGAGCCTGATGATCTGAAAACTTCCTTCACAAATGGTGTTTTGTTAGGTCTGAAAGTCACCCCTGTACTTCAAGGCAGCAGAAGGCTTTGAATTAGCAAATTAGCACAGAGCTAGTTGCAGAGAATTCACTTTTATCCCATCCCTGTGAAAGACCACTCTAGCATTGTATTTTTCAAAGTTATTTTATGATCACTACAGTCTATATTGTAGACTACAGTCTACTTGTATTATTTGTAAGGCAATAAAATGACAAAATGGTCACCATTCCACTCCTTCAGTTTTGAAGAAGATAAAAACAGAAAATGAAGTTTTTTACTTGGCATAAAATATAACTTTTGCTCACCTCCTCTTCATTTTTTGTCATTTTCCTGACATGTCCTGAATATATTCCTATAGCCACAGTAGTTTGGTAAATATTTATCCAGATATATTACTGATGTCTCTCTATCAGCAAATTATTGAGCTTACTCTTAACTAAAATTACCCTTAGCATGTGATGTTCCTGAGTCAGATAAGCTGTGACTTCCGGATGGAGCGTTGCTACTTCCAGGAATTGGGTCCACAGGGCCAAGAGATGGGAGCAAAGCCAGGCAAGGTCCTTGCTTATCTGTTCTGCTATCTTCTCTGGATTGCTCAACAGCTGGAGGAAAGAAAGGATACTTTGAGATCAAGGATGATCATGAAAGAAAAGCAGCTTGTTGGATTAAGTCCTTCCAGGAACAAAATATCTATCTGTATATATGTACATACATATAAAATTATTATTATCAGTTCTTTTACCCCAAATCAATCAGGTGAGCCTTTTGCTTTTGCCTTTTAAAGGCCATGTGTTTTGGCACAAAGGGTCTTATCTGCAGAGCAGGAGGGCAGGAAGCAGAAACACCCTCAATGTTTGCTCATATGCTTCACTGCAGAGAAAGTAAATATGGAAAAATTCATGAGCATGGATTCTAAACTATCCACCAGATGGTGCTGGAGACTCTCAAATAAGAAACCTTTACTCATCACCATGTCCTTTCTGAGTAGAAAAACAATCTTCCCTTGATACCAGATAGCTGATTATGGAAAATAAATAAATAAATAAATATTAAAAAAAAAAAAAATCCTGTGTCCTCAACACAGGATGAAAACAGACATCCCAGAGTTGGTCTTTGCTTCTGTCCTATGCTGAGATAGGCTGAGGTCCTCTATGCCCTGCAATTCTGCACCACCCAAGAACGGTAGCACAGGACAGCAGCAAAGTCCCTGCATATCGGCCACCTTGGTTTGAGTATTTCGTTAACAACAACAAATAGCTACTGTATTTTATCTCTCCTGGCTTGATGCAAAGAATGGGAAACTGAGCCTTTATCTATTCCAAAGGAGTCTACATGGTTTGATGAACCACGTTTGATGAACTCACTCCCTGAAATACTCCAGAAATAAAGCCACTTATCAGTTCCTTCAAGGCCAGGTACCTGCTTGGCTAGAATGGCAGAAAATGCTGAAGACTTGCTTAACAGAAAAAGCTGCAAGAGCAGAAGTACCTGCGATACTGCAAAGCCAAGATTAAAAGCTTTTTTTTTTATGTAAAAGAGAGGCAAACAGAAAATTTGTATATATAATAAACACAGATAATTTCACTGAGTTTACATTCAAACAAAATTTGTATGTTTAATAAGCACATTGTCTGTGTGATATTGTGATTCATCAATTTACCCAAAATGCCACAAGTTCCAATACACCTTATGCTGGAGAAATCAGACCGATGCTGGTAGACAGGGAATTCTGCCTCAAATCTCTCCTTACAAAATCAGGGCCCTACTTCATTTGCTGGTCTCAATGTGGTGTGCTCCATGCTTTCAATGCATATTTTCTTTTATTCTAAAATCTTCAAAGGAGAAGATATTTCATTAATTCAAATGATTAAGGGTATGAGGGCTATTTTCTGGATTTTGTCTCTTAACATTGGAAAAGGAAAAGGAAGAAGAAAAAGGAAAGAAAGAATAAAGGGGAAAGGTGAAGGAAAAGGGGAAATAAAGGGGAAAAAGAGGGAAAAAGAGGGAAAAAAGAGAAAAAGAAAGGGGAAAAGGAAAGAGCCCTGTCCAGCTCCAGTTGCTACTGTCTCACTGTACTGGAATACACAGAACAAGCCTGGCAAGCTAGGAATGCAGGTTAAACCTCAGGGATTCGTTTCCCCAGGATAAAGCCCAGCACAGGATATTTAAAATGGTCACAATGTTTGGTTCTGGATATTGTCTTCACAAAAATTCTGCCAGGCATTCCCTGTTGCTGGACCTTTCCAACTCCAGCCAGCATAGTCTGACTTTAACAATCCTATCACGTAAAACCAATCAGGAGGTTCTCTGGAGAGGTTACATTTGCTTGTTTGTTTATAAATCAACCAGACAATTTAAAAAATATTGTCCTTCCATTTTCTCTTGCTTTGAGTTTCTGCTGTGTCAGAAACTAAATACTAAAGTGTGACAGGGTAAAACTCACTCTCCTTTCTTCTTTTCTTTCATTTATTTTTTGAGACTGAACCCAACTTCTGTAATATAGTGGTAATTGGAAACTAACCTCATGGACTTCTCTCTCTATGGTTTTAATAACTTTTTCTTCTCCTGCAAATGACCATTTTTTTTCGTATGTTGATCAATACTAGGAGAGTGTTCCCAAAGCTCATTTGTACCCCACAGAGGTGCATAAGACTTATTTAAAAAAAAAAAAAAAAAAAAAGAATTGGACAAGAATTGAGAAATATGGAGAAATTAAGGCTGATATTTTCTTATGTTTACCAAGACAATTTGAACTTTTCCAGATTCAAAAAGAGTAAATACTAAGGAGTCTCTAAATCATGTTTTCAGAACTCCTGTATCTTTAAGGCTTCTAGATTTTAGCTATCCAATGGAGCAAGGACCAACAATTTATGTTTGCCTAAATAAAATTTGGCTAAAATCTAATTTCTTGAAAGGTATCCATGTCATGACTTGATTAAGAAATTCACAAAGGTTTTCCACTCATGGGTGACAGCCATCATCCCACCAATCAAAAATGCAGCTTAAATTTCCTTCCTGTTTGGTTTGGCTGCAGCTTCTAGCCATTTATTGTCATTTGTCTCATTGTTCTCTGTGTTGGTGAATCTTCTTCATACCTGCATGATAATCAAGTTCCCTCTCTGTCTTCCATCTAAACAAATCAAATTCATTAAATCTCTGATCATAAAACATTTCACCACATGTTTGAACAATACTTGTGTTTCCTCTTGACATCCTTGACATCTTCCCTGAGTCTCACTTGAAATAACCATGGCAGAAGAAAGGGCAAGGCTTTGCCCAGAATTGCTAGTTTCCTTGCAGATACTCCACACACACTTAGGCAATTTTATTTGAGAAGATGCGGCTGCAAAACCTACCAAGGGGTCTTTTCTCCTGTCAGTTGGACAACTATCAGCCAAAGAGGTGTAATTTCAACCTACCTATACTCAGGGGCTAGGCGCACTGAAAGATGCTGAAGTATTGTAGCTGGTGATTTGTTAAAAGTGACAAATACATCATGTCAGTGAATAATCAAAATTATATGAATTTTGGGAAAAGAAGCATACAGCAAACTTTCTGATGGCACCAGATTCCTCCCACTCTGACACACAGTAAGGCTGTGTCAGTGCCCTTGAAAATTACATGTATGAACCGAAAATGTTGAAGGAACTACCTTACCTGAAGTTCCGTACAAAATTGAGATAACGTGTCTTCCACAGATAACTCCTCTACGGAAAAAAACAAACAAAGGAAAAAAGAGATCAGACTGGAGAACTGTAGATGTGAATCGTTAATGTGCTGCTGTTCATCCAGGACAGAAACAGGTCTTCTAACATTATTTCACAACTCACGTTCTTCAAGCATAGCTTCTGTTCATGTGACTTGGACAAATAAAGCTTCTGCAAAGGTCTTGCCAGGTTAAAGAGAACAGGATTTAGTCTTTCAACCCCAAATAACCAGAACAGAAATTGGTCATTACAATTAAAAGAAACACTTGGAAGTTCTTAACACCTCAGAAGAGATGTTTCTTTCTTCAGAGTAGAAAAGCAACATGCAAAATACCAAAATTTCCACAGCAACATCTTCCTCCCTGCATTTTTTTTTTACCTTTCTGAATAAAGAGCCAACACTTGTATTGTCTAGGGGAGCTCTGCATTTGCATCCAATCCAGCACAGGGTCTGCAGAGGTCTTCAGAGAGGAGGATGATCCTGACTCTCTGGTCAGGAAACCTTAGATCAGCTTTATACTATGGTCACGTAACATAATATAAATCTTGTGTTACATGGGAGATCATAATTCTCATTGTCTATATTCTCTCTTACTGCTAGTTTCCTGTCAGCTATTGCTATTTACAGCGAGCTCCATGTCTGTATATGATATACTATAAACATTTTAAACCCTGAGCAAATAATGCATAAGTGAGTCTTTTTTTAGCTATTACACAGAGATATACCAAATATACCTGACTGGTACTAGACTGAGCATCTCCATATTTCCCTGGTCTGTGTGAAGTATCTGCTTACTCCTAGGGTATACAGCATTGCTTGGATATAGTCCAGAGAGAATCCAGCATAGGGATGTTCCACTTTAATACACCGCAGATGTAGCAGGGGAGGCTACAAATTCTCCTGAAACTTTGGCAGCTGGATTTTACAATGCGACACTTCTTGACAATATTTATAAAGAAGCAAAAGGGTAGAAACAAAGCCTCCTCCCGGAAATGTCTCTTCTTAAACAGTACTAATGAATGTGAGAGGATTAACTGAGATATTTAGCAGCTTGAAAAGATTCGTCCTCAACAGGTAAATTTTGGGAAACAATGAATTCCACTCTTAATGTTTCAATTAGACTGTTAAATTTTTAATATACTAATCAAGGGCCTAGGGAAAAAAACAGAAAGTCCATAGTGGGTATTTATGGTGTTTGATTCATTCCCACTCTCACTAGATGCCCATGAAGAGATTAATCTGAGCAAACATAGATGGCTACAATTGAATGAGTCATTTATGGTTTCCTCCTGTTCAGTATGGTGCAGTTTTCAGTGCAATTCATATTACCAAGGCCAATGGCACTACTTGACAGAAAAGAAGTATTTAACTGTTCTTAATACGTCTCTTTCTCCCCAGTGACTATCAGGACACTATGGGAAAGTGTCTAGATAGATGTAAAGATGTATCTATCAAATGTAAATATTTGTTTAGTATTCATTGTATTGGCTAAATTTCATACCTCATGACTCCACTGGGCTTTGGATAAGGCCTCCAAGCACTAAGCATAAATCAAACTTTCAATAGATTTTCACAGTTTATGTGAATAAAATGATTTGAGCTTTTTTCCACACAAGCAGATAGATTTGCATTTAGCAAATGTGCATGTGCTACAAGTATATTTGCAAATGAAGTGCCTGATTCACTATTGACAGTCCTTTGAAAACTAAGTAAGTCAATCATATTCAGAAAGGCAATATGTATATTTGGGGCAGCTTTCCAGTTGTGGTCAACCAGAAATGCTTAACTCATCAACTCCCAACCTGTAAGCCCGTTCAGGTGATATACAAATAACCTAAAAATGTGGCTGATAACTAAGATGTCTGAATTATGAGCTTTTTTTGCATGCTGGGTTTTATTTGACAGGTCATAAACTGCAAAGAAATATACTGTGCTTTTTTCTTGTGGCTCATTTGGGTAACATGTCATGTTCGCTTCCCACACCATGAGTCGCAAACACTTTAGGAATGAAATATACAGCAGTGAACAATACATGGAGTGGAAAACAGGAGCTTTCATCCCATAAGGCTGTACAGCAGAATGCATTACATCTCACAGTGGTAATAATACCTACACACCAAAAAGGAAAATCTTCTTTCCTCCTTTTTTTTAAGCTGCTTGCCAATACAATCAGTTCTCCCAATACAACTCTCTCTGCAACAAAACAAACTGATCACTTCAAAAACATGCGTACAGGCACAAAAACAGAAACACATGTGTGAATTCCCTGAATTCAAAGAAACAGTTGGGAGAGATGGAATTCATCATGGATGCTCTGATTTCTTATTCTTTTACTATCAACATGACTAAATGAAAACTACAATGCTCCATTCCATTCCACAAAACCAGAGAGCCAGCAGTTACACATCATTCCTCAAAGGCCTGATCAGCTACTGAGGCTTCTGCCAGAAAGAAAGGAATGTTTATTTGCTTGATTGCTTCCAGAAAATCTATTAGATAATTGAATTAGGGAACAGCAGAATCATTTTAAAGAGAAAGTTGTGATTATGGTATTGTCAAGGAAGAAATATATTCCCAAACATAAGTGAGGGAGTATTTTTCAATAACACTCATATTGCACTTTAGCTTTTTATTTTCAGTTTAGAATAGTTTTTGCTCAAGAGTAAAAATTGCTATCTCATGGGAATGCAAAACTGGAAGCTCAAGTCCTTGAAAAGCGACAGACTCTGATATTGTCCAGAGGCAAGTATTTTGAGACATTTATTAAAAATTTTATCCCTCTGCATCTCAGGACACCTTCAGCTGGTGAAAATGTTCTACAGAGACTGAGCAGACAGTCATCTGTCACAGCTTGGGAAAAAAAACATGCATACAAAAAACCACAGATATCAGAAAATCAAAAAAGGAAAAGAAAAAAAAAACTCTAAATGGTCTATTTTATTTAAAAGGCACCAATGGACTTTACTCAGAATTTAATGTTTTTTGTTCTCTTACCCAACTTCAGCTGTGGTAAGTCAGGAATCTCCTTCATTATTAGAGTGTAGTACATATGAAGTCCTCTATGAGCATTCAAGAGCAGAAGACACAGGTCCTTATGCCATTTGTATGCATGCTGCATGCAATTTTCTGAAGGAACGTAAAAACTACCCTGTAAAATAAAAGCGGTAAGAAAAGAAAAATACAGAGATTAAAATTCACAGTCTCTTTTTATTGCAGAGCTTTTCAAAAATACAGTTGTGGGCTGCCTAATTTCTAATGAAGCAAGTGTCTCCAAAGAGAGACTTTAAACATGTCTAGATCTACCTCCTAGACAGTTAACTAACCTGATATTCTATATGTACATTTTTGCAAAATCATAGAAAAACTATTGCATTGCAAGAGTACTGCCATACTACAAAAACATAGAGTGTGGCACATTGTAAGACATTGCCCACTCCTCCTATCTACTAATGTAAGCTATTGTGCACTCTAGGAGCAAAATCTGGATGAATAGCTCTTACGTGGGATGAGATTTAACTGAGCAGACTATAATACATTTAATAAAAAATTTCCAAAACACCTGCATACCTAGTCAGGGCATGAGCTGAATGTGCATTAAGGCATATAAACCAAACATATGCAATTCTGCCAAAAAACACGTGTTCTAGATATTATTGTAAATGCATGTAAATACTTGCAATCCACTGATAGGTGGATCATAGTTGGTTCTAGTTGCCCCACACAAGAGCAATTTTTCTGCACTGACTTTGGAGGAGAATGAGTTACGAGGACAGAAGTGAAGTGACAACCAAGTACTCTTTCCTTGATATTTTATTTTATTTTATTTTATTTTATTTTATTTTATTTTATTTTATTTTATTTTATTTTATTTTAATTTTATTTTTCTAAGCAAAGTCACCAAAGACTATGGAAAAGCATGATCAATCTGCCACTTACTCCACTGCTGATCACTGATGGGCTAAGAACACAACCCATCTTCTCTTAATCCTGAATACAACCATCTTCTCTTACAGGTTGCGGTCAACTTTTGTGAAGACTGCTACTTTCCCAGCTAAGTTATGAGTCCATTTTTGGACACTGAGTGCTTTCTACTAGTTGAGTCAAATATCTCATATGGTATATGCCTCCAGGAGCAGCAGTGAAGACTCACCAACCACATACCAGTAGACCTCCTGCACCGTTATATCCCTAGAGCCTGTATTGCCTGGCTTTTAGCCTTTACTACATGGCTCTTAGCTTCAGCTGAAGTGATTTCTCCATCTTTTTTTGTGCAGATGATGAGATGAGGAGATGTTCACTGGTGTTGTGCAATAGACATAAAGGGGTCTGCCTATCTAGATCACAGAACAGTTGATGAAAATAGAGTTGTTACATCTTGGAAGGCTTCAGAAATCTTCAACCTTAGCATGAATATACTGTCTATTCTCATGATAGAAGAAATAAAAAGGGAGCACAAAGAAATTCCCCTAGAAATAATAGAAAATTGGAAGGGGATTAATATACAGTGTCATGAAAAAAACATGTCCTGTAATATAAATCATTGTTGATTTTTTTAGGCTAAAATTCATCTGTTAATTAAACGCTACACTGACAAGTAGAAGGAAAAATGTGGGACAATTTAATATTTCCTATCAGTGCTATAATATGGTATTATTACACAAGACAACATTTTTACAGGTCTACTTGCAGTCTTTCTTGACAAAAACTTTGCTTGAAGCTAAAAATAAAAAAAATGGAAAAATGCAAATGCAGGTGATCTCTAAAATGTGTGAATTAAAGCCCTCGAAAATCTATCAATTAACTCTAATAGCTTTAGTGTTTACCTACTTTCTATATACTGCCTTTTCAATTTTCATTTCAGCTGAATTATTGAAATTTCTTAGTCAGAGATCAGGTAATTCAAGTTACCCAAGCATATTATCTAGGAGAATATACTTCATAAAGATTTACATAGTGGTAAATGTAAAATGAAAAAGGAAATAATTCCAAGCATTTAGCTTACTGAACATAATGTTTTGGTAGCATAATTTAGCCATATCTGTAGAATCCTAGAATAATTTACCTTGGAAGGGACTTTCGAAAATCATCTAGTCCAATTATAAACTCAAAGCAAATCTAATCAGGTCAGATTGCTCAGGCCAGTGTCCATCTGAGTCTTGAACACCTCCAAAGAAGTAGATTCCACAACCTCCCTGGGAAAACTGTTCCAGTATTTGGTCACCCCCATAGTGCTTTTTTTCCCTTTATATCACGATGTAGTTTCCCACATTTCAGTTTATGTCTGTTTCTTCTGTTTTTATTGCCCATTGTGTCTAAGAAAAGTCTGGCTCTATCTTTTTATTCTCTGATTCGGTAGCTGTAGACAGCAAAAAGACCACCTCTGAACTCTTCTTCATCCAGACTTAGCAAATCCAGTTATCTCAGGTTTTCCTCATACATCCTTTGCTCCAGCTCCTGAGTAACTTGTCCCACTACTGGATTCACCATAGTACGTCAATATCCATGTTTTCCCGGGGAGCTAAAAACAGGACAGTGCTCTGGGTGCAGTTTGAGAAGTGCTGAATAGAGAGAAATTATCACTTCTGTGAACCTTCTGACAGTACTCTTGTAGCTCTGTGCTTTGTAGCTCTGTACTCAGTGCTCATGTAGCCCAGGATGCTGTTGGCCTTTTCTGCAAGACTCTATCACTGGCTCATTTTCAACTTTTTGTCCACCAGGACCCACAGGTGCCTTTCTGTAAAGCCGCTTCCTAGACAATTCCTAGACAGTTGTCCCCCAACCCTGCTGCACAGGGTCAGTCCATGCCAGATGCAAGACTGCATTTGTTTTTGTTGGTCTTCATAAGGTTCCTACCGATCCATTTCTCCAGCCTGTTAAGGTTTCCCCAAATAACTACCTTCCCTCCAGCTTCATACTGACTCCTTCCAAATTGATATCACTTGCTGAGAATACTGACCAGCCCATCTTTCTATTCCTCCCAAGGAGGATGGCACTGTTTCTACCTTCTGTGTACCTTCTTTAAAGCTTTTTGCACAAGTAAGTGCTCCATGTTCATTGATACTATTTGACTTTCTGCACACTGTAATGGACCAGTCTTGTGCTCTGAAGAGTATATCCTGGGAGATTAGCCAACTTTCATGGATCCCATTTGTCCTGTAAGGCAGTTTTCCATGAGATCCTTCAAAGTGAGTTCAGCCAATATCTGAACTTATGAAGGAGTATAATGCTGCTGCTTATCTTTCTCAACTGTCTGAGGACCTTAAACTCCACGGTTACATGATCGCTGCTGCTGACAGAGCTGTCCTTAGTCGGCACAAGAGGAGATTCACAGAGTTCCATCCCTAATGGTGCCTCCAACTTGCAGTGTGACACTATGAAAATCACCTGACCCAAACAGTCACTAATCAAACTAACATGGGTTATTTCCAGCCTTCTGTGACCAGATAGTTTTCAAAGATGCTATCCAGACCTCTAATTTTGAGCAATATCATTACTCACCCTTGAGAGGCTGAACTTTTCTTCCTTTGTTAAGAAGATCTCAATTCTACTTTATCTTTTGTAAAAACAGGGATGAGAAGAATTTCCCTATCTATCTTGTGTCTTCACTGGAGCATCTCTGCCAATTAACCCTACAGACATGCTCAAGATTTCAGGACACAAATTAGATGATTAACACAATTCCAAAAATCTATGTAAAGGGTTGGATTTTTCTGGCAGTCCTTTAACATTAAATCTCAGACCAATTATATTCAGACACATTTTTCTGCAAAAGCAACAGACCCCTGGAGTGACTACCCTACTAATATGTCACCTGAAGAATTTAAATGCCAAATTAAATTTATTTATTTTTTCTAAAGACACCTCTGACAGTGATGTCACAGCATTATCCTATGTATCAACACACAGGAGTCTATAGAGGAATAAGTTATTTCTTAATCCTAAAGAAAAGAACAATGTTTTTCTGTATTTGTAAAATGTAACTGAGTTTAAACAAGTTGTTTCTTCCACTTTCTTCTTTATGGAGCATCATCTGATAATACGAGGTACTGCAGTAAAAGAAAAACTAATTTGGGTTAGTTCTTAGAGGAAAGGGTTCCATTTTTGTATCTTCAAAAAAAAAAAAAAACCACTAAAAAAGGGAAGGTAGCCAATTATCTTCAGTAAGATACAGCAAAAACAGCAAGAAAACACTGGGCTCTGAAAGAAGGACTTAAGGAAACATAGCTACCTATTTCTGAACATCTCCAGAGAGGAAAAGACATTTTTAGGGAATAATTCTTTTCATTATAAGGCACATGTCAAGTACTTGAATTGGGGCTATTTATTCCCGTTGATTATGTAGGAAGCAAAAATTTAAGCTTATGGACACATACATTTGGAAGCGCTGAGTACAATCACCCCTGTTGAGTGAATTTTGCATTCTGTCCATCAAAACAGCCAGGATGGACCACTCCAGCCTCAGTAGCCTGTGGAAAGTCTATAATATTCCTTCAAATTTCTTTGAGATAAGGACAATGCACAAGTGTGAATAGCAGATGGAAAGGGCTTCTTCATGTTCTTCTCTCTCTTCCTGTCCCAACTCTCCGGGAGGAATGTCTACTCCAAAATCAGGCATTACAGCTTGAAAAAATCCTTGTATGGGAAGAACAGCACTTCACAGTTTGTAACTTAAGGCAGGCAGTGCTGAACAGGCAGAATCCAAATCATGCTGTGAGTGAGTAAGAGGCTATATCATTAAGCTGAAGCATCTTAATTTATCTCCTGGCAACTGACCTTGAAAACACATCATTTAATGAGAACATCTATCCCAGATGGAAAAAAAAATACCCTGTTGAGGTGGAAAGTCAGCATGATGGAAAAAGATGTCAAGTTCCAAACCTTAGGTCCTTCAGAAACTTTAAGATATTAATGTTCTCACAAGACTGCTCCTATCTTCTGCTGAAGGTTGTCGGACACACCAGAGGCAGAACAGGACATAACACAGTGATTATTAAACCCACCTCGGGGAGAGTTTAAGTTAATGTGGTAGATGTGCACTAAGATTTGTGCATCCTAATCTGCCAAGGACCCCAGCAGGGCAGACATCTGTCAGGTGATGTCATTATGCACTGCCACAGCTAAATCAGCTTGACTGTCACTGTTCAGTAAGCTAGAAAGTGTCAAGAAATGTCGTCCTTTGGGATGGTCTGAAGATTGAAAATTAATTAAAAAAAAAAAATCTTCTGTGCATTTATTTAGGCCATGGCCTGAAACAAGGAATCAAGCTACTGCATTAACAAAATCAAGTTCAATGGCAAGTATAGTACATGCTCTATTCTAAGGAAAAATTCCACTGCAAAAAGAGCAGTCACAAAAAGCACTGGCTATGGTCCATTAAACAGCTACAAAGTGCTCAGTTCTCTATGTATCTTGGATCAGAAAGAGAGATACTTTCTATTCCAAAGAGTATATTCCTCTTTAAGATGCAATTCCTGTTAAAACAAAAGTTAGATTGAAGCAGACAATCTCATCTTGCTCAAAGCATGAGTGCTGCCTTGGACTTATAAAATCTGATGTAAAATTATGTGCTAGTTTCCTTCTCCAGGCATCTTATGACCTTTATAATTCACAAAATCATAGAATCATTATGGTTGCAAATAATGAGTCCAACCATCTTTTCTAAGACTTTTTCTATCCATAGTAGCCTCTATCTCAGGATAGAGATAGACCATTCCAGTTTCAAAAACTGTGGCAAATAAATGTCTGTCACGTTCTTATTTTGAGAATTACCACCTAGATGTCTTGGGATAGCAGAGGCGGATGATGATACAGAAGCTAGTAAGACAGACACCAGAGAAAAGTATGGCATCGTGTCAACAGCATTAGTGGGAAAACAGATCAGAAAATGCAGGAGATGATGGACTTGTTTTCCTAAAGGATCAGGTGAGACCTTAAAAGTGCACATTTTGTTGAAAAGGAATACTTGTTGAAAAGGAATGCTTGTAAGGCATAATGCAGGATCATGTGGCTGTAGCCTTAATCCCTCTGTTTCTTAATTTACTGAGCAATGATGACATACAGAAAAATCCAGTCAAACAAAATATAAAAACCACTGCCAAGTATTTTGAAAGTCTAAAGGCTTCAGTTCACTCTGACCATATTCTGACATGCTCGATTCTGACATGGGATCATCATTATCTCTTTTCTTTCTGTCCTTTCTTTGCAAATAAAAATAATGAGTAAAATCTTTGGATTCACAAATTCACACAACTTCATTACTAATCTATATGACTTGGTCAGACACAGAAAAGCCTCACCTTTCTGAAGTTGGCAGATTTGAGTTTGTTACTAATTCAAATAGCTACTTGGAGTAGAATTTACATACCACGTTTCAGTATCAGCTATAATTAAAGTAACTCCATCCATTATATTACAAATAAAGAGACACATTTCTTTAAAATAGTAGAGATAAATTGACTTCTAATAAATGACCCATAAAATTAGAACACAAATGCATAAGATACCTATCATCTCTTCTACTAGTTTACCCAGTCAAACAAAATCATTTATACTAAAAAAAAAATCCTTGACATTAGCCCTTATGAATATGTTTAAATAAATGACCCACTTAAATGAATAGGTGTCCTGAGTAATGCTCTTTCAGTCAACAGTTTTCTACTATAATTAGACTATATTACTTTATAAATGTACTTTTCCTTTATAATAAGAGATAGGAAAATGATTTGAGGAAAACAAACACTGTAATTAAATAAAACTCTTGCCATTTCATTATTCTAATACACAGAACAATTTGTGACTATCCATTTCCAGTGTACCAGATCCATCTAATACCAAAAAACACCAATTGGATTTTATGCTTTGTTATATACTCTAAATTGCTTGTATTTGTTTTGTATTAAAGCTAGCTAGCTAGCTAGGTTAACTGTGTGCAATATTCAGCAACAAAGCTAACGGTTGGTAAATTAGACCCTTTAAATTTAATCTAATTCAAAACAGCATTTCATTATTCAAATTCAAATTGCTCATCAAGAATTATAAGATACTAAAATTCCATTCCTGACTAAATTGACAAGTTTTGCAGTCCCTAGCAGTATAGCAGTCAGAACTGGCCTACCTTGCCTATTTTTGGTGAAGATCTAGAAATAAGTAGCAAGTCACATCTGCTTGGAGCAGATGAACAAACCTCAACTTCTCAGGATGAATACAGTCTCTGAGGAACCAGAGGTTTCCCGTTTGTCTGCCTGCCCGGACGGGTTGTCTAGCATACAACCATCAGTCTAGCTTCAAACCCACTGACCAAGGGGCTTCTACAACTCTTCTTTGCAAAGAAAATAAAAAAGAAAACAAGATTAAATAATAACATTTTTGCATGTTAGGGATGTTACTGAAACACACGGATAGAAATGCTTCCTTTCATATCTGTAGGAGAAAAAAAAAAAGAGAGAGGGAGTTTTTGAGAACTATTGTTGAGAGCTACAGTGACCAAATTTTAGATGCTATTCTGTACAGATATGTTCCTGGATAGTCCATTATCCTAAGCAAATAAAGCATATTCAAAGAGCAGTAGCAGTTTTGTGAACACAGAATTATGCTGAGGGTGAAAGATGTAAGACAGTTCCTATAGACCTTACTTCTCTAACATCTCCAGGTAGGAAAACAACATGTTTATGGAAGGAATGGTTATGGAAAATGAGGAAAATTAAGTATCTTTCTTAAAAAATACAGAAAGATGAAATCAAATATGCAAAATGAACAGATTTATCATGCTATATTGCACTTTAATGTGTCTATTCTATCAATTTCATAGATAGTCTTGATTATATTGATTTACTATTCTTCTATATCATACGATGGTTCATTACCTAAAACTGTAAAGTTAGTGAAAAATAAAACAAATATATTATATTTATCTTTGATTTATGTGATACTAACAACAGTAATCTAAAAGTATTAACAAAGGACTATAGCTTGGAAGAGATTATTGACAATCTACCGAACTGTTTTTCTTGGTCTTTCACTAAATGTGGTGTGTGAGAAAAGGCATCTTGATATTTCATAAATACAGGACCTGATTTGACATATGCTATCTGATAACACCAACACTCTGCTAAAAACACTGGGATGATGACACAATAGAAAAAGCATCTGAGACTGGAGCCAGACCCAGCAGTAATCTGTGCTTTGTACAAAGATTAGTAGGAAGATTGCTGAAAGGCTGATCAATTTGGCGGAAATTATGTGACTGACACAACTGAAAAAAAGGCACTTTCAGTCTCAGAAGAATAAAGAGGTAGAAATAGAATTACACTGGCCCTCTCTAATGTGTGTCTCGGAATTCAACACCTGCAGGGGTCTGCTCAGAATACTGTATGCTTCTTAATAATATGTGGCTCAAAAATACGTGTCCAGATAACAGGTCAATAGGAAAATTTCTACCTAAAAATATCACTCCAGCAAAATAAAAATGTTTCCCAGATCACATTACTATTTTATTTTTTGAGAAAGTCTGTTAAAACACCCAGTAAGGTCAAGATGTCTCATTTTGAAACTCTCAGAACAAAGCAGTTTGATTTTTCATTTCAAAAAAAAAGTTCTTGCTGCATTTTTTTTAAGCTAAGATCATAGCTGGATTGCAGTATCTAATACTACTTAAAGTTCCACAGCAAAACGAAAGGTTTTCTACCATGCACAGTTTTTTCCAGGCCTTTGTTTTAGGGACATGTCAAATTTTTAAATTTCATTGTAACATAAAATGAGGCCAAATTCTTAAGTCTCAACAGCTTGTCCCAAATCTATTTCCTGCATCACTTTGGAAACTGAACCATGCATTTGGAAGTCAAGTTATACCTTAATATATCATCACCAATGACTACAGTCATGATGGCACTTCACATTAAAGCACTCACAGGTTTTTCTACAGAAGTAGTTAAACACTTCTGCTCATGATGAATAATAATAAAAAAGCTCTGTTTCCTCTACTTAATCTCTAGGGTTATATATCATCAAGGGGAAAATTAAAACCGTAAAAACATTTCTTTAGCAGGAAATTAAGTGCTGGGGAAGATACTTTATGAAAGTTAGAACAGGTGCCTGATGGTAGGCATATTTCTTCCAAGATGAGCACTGAATCATCTGGCACAAGTTAAGTCATGTGCTTTTATTTCCTTCCATTAGCCTTGTATATGAAAATGCACCTACTAATCTATATCTTCATTTTCTGAGAATTAAGATTCTACTTCAGTGAACATTCGCAAAACACATGGATACGCTTTGGATAATAGTAATATAGGAATGCTAAAAATATTTATTTTATGGAACAAACAGTGGCTGATTGTCAGGCTGATAGAAATGCTAATGCAAAAAAAAAAAGTCACCTATTGCAGAAAGGGATACATATGGATGTACGTGTATTTATGCATATCTGTGTGTGTATTTGTGTCTATATCCGTATCTGTATGTATGTATACACATTCTCTTCCACATGTACATATTTATACACACATGCACACATATATGTATATGGATATATATATATATGTATACACACAGGCATACACATACTATGTATGTGTTTATATATACATACACACAAATACATATATGTGTGAGTATGTAAATATGTGTATATTTGTATATACATATCAACACACACACATATATAATATATATATATGTATACATATACAATATGTATACAGACATATTAACATAGCATAAATTCAGAAATTCTAAATGGATTAACACAGTGGGAACATCAAAGTGGACCTTAGGACATTTTCCTTTCTTATCTATTAGAGTCCATGCTGTTTGTCCACGGATAAGGAGAGCAAATCCACTCCTGTTACTGTGATCAAACACGGATCCCTGAGCTGAAGAACTGCTGTGTTGCTGCAGAGCACTGCAGGCAGCAGTAAACACGTAAAAACAGCCAGATTTTCAAAAGGAACTTGTTAAGATTTCTTTGTCCCTCCCAAATGTATGTGTGCACACACAGAGAGAGCTTTTCAGTGGCATAACAAATGAGAAATTGCATTAAAGATAACTGAAAACACCCAAACGTGTTTCAAAAAAACTTCTACGCACATTGTTAGGGAAACATATGTTCACCTGCTTCTCCAAGTGCTATGTAGATGTTCATATGCTATGTAGGTATATTAGCAGCAGATTAGCAGCTGATAAAGGAGTTTTGCTCTTTGTATCCTGATGCAGTAAGTAAACACATAAATATAGGTCCCTATAATTTATAGCATCTTAATCCTTTTATTCCAAAAAGACCATGTCCGGCCACATGGGGGGCAATGACCAAAGATTTAACGCTCTGCTAGTGTGCTCAGATAGGAAGAGTGAGATTAGTATCTAGTAATTTGTACATATTTGGACCATAAATATCTTCAGCTCAGCTAATCATCCTGGATTCCTTTCATAGACCATAGAAAGACAGAGGTACTTTCAGAGCACAGTTTATCTCTTCTGCTGTAAACATTGATGTTATGATGCATTATTCCTTAGAAATGCTTTTTGCTTTCCATGGTCCATGTATGAGGGAATAATATGCTAGGACATAGATGCAGACACTTAGAGCAAGTCAGAGAAGTTTCACCTCAGTCCTTTTTGAAAGACATAGAATTAATTCACGCAATGTTGAATTTTTCTTTTCTAGGTCTGTGAACTTTGAAAGATTAGGGGTAACGTGGATATTCTAATTTTATTATTTTTGAATACTCCAGCTTTTGGAGTAAGAATCAGGCTTTTATTTTGGACATATATTTATTACAGACTGGAAAAAATGGAATACCAGTGACCATAAAAACAACACACAAGGATGAACAGGCTTTTATCTAATATAGTGATAGTTGCTTGCAGAATTTGAAGTGCATCAAAAATAAGCCAGCATCATTTCTCTCTATTATAACTGAATAAAATAAAGCTCCAAAAGATGACATGAGCAATTCTTTCCTGAAGCAGGTACAGGCAAAGGGCGAGCACCACAGGGTATCCTAAGTTTCAGTAGATACTGTCTCCCCTCAAACAATACAGATGTTTAAGATATTCTGAGTTGTTTTCTGACCTCCAGCCTCAGTATGTGCATTAGTTTGGGTCAAGTGTGAGCCTGGGAATCCTCTAACTTGGAAAAACAGGAAGACCTGAATGGACCTGAGGTGAGGAGGTGTGTAGGTAAGTGACTATCCCACCTTGCTTTATCTACACTGTGTCCCACTGTGATGGCATGGTCATGGCTGGTACAAGAACCAATTAAGGACATTGTGCCAGAATATCACCATATTAGGGACATGAGAACATCTGGTGGCTCAGCCCTGTCAAGGACCACTGGAGGCAGAGCTTAACTGGATATTTCTTATTGCTACTTTATTGTAGAGAGAGAAAGAAAACAAAACCAAAATCAAAAACATAAAAGTAGGAGAAAAATAACTTATCTGAAAAAAACTGCCATGCAAAATGCCTGGAAAACTGCCAAAAAATATTCCTTCAGCAAATTTTAAGGGATGTAGGCTGACGTCAGCCTGTTTTATCATGGTGCCAATTTTCTAAGAGGGAAGAGGTTTGTAATGAGTTGGAGTAGACCCAACGCACCAGGCTGCCAAAGACAGGGGTGGAAGTGGCCGGGTTGCGTAGCCTTCCACTTACCCCCAGGCAACCCCCACCATATAAGATTAAGGCTAAAGCAAGAAAGAGGATTGCTTGAAACTATTCTACCCGCTTGTGCAGGGGCACGTGGGTCAGCCTGGAACCGATGAACGAATTATTTGAGAGCAGTTCTCTGGAACATGCCATTTCTCTCGCAGTGATTGGCACAATATGGCATTAAATATAGTGCACTGGCACTGCAAGCACCAGAGAATTTGGCTCTTTGTCAGTTTCTGATGCATAGAGTTAGGGCAAATGGTCACTCTAAAATGCTCTTTATTTAATGAAAACAACAGGAAGAACCATGGCTTCCTATTTAGAAATGCCTGGCTCTATTAAATGCTGCTACTCACTGTCACAGAGAAACCGAGCACAGGCCTGGAGCTCTGTTCACATACAGCTAAAACTAGGAGAATAACTGATTTTACAATTCAATGCCTAAACTGGGGGAAAAAACAAGTGTTAAGTCAAGGATGTGCCAGGTATTTTTCATAAAGAATACATATCCTTGTCCACAGTGAAAGGGAAGACCTGGGGCTGGGAGAGGTGCTTTTTTTTTTTTTTTTTTTTTTTTTTCCTGAGGCATTTTTAAAGTCAGTGCAAGTTTTCACATTACTGTGTCTTAACACATCAAGACTTATCGTGTAAGTACCATAGCAAACCTCTTAATCCACTGCAGATGTGTATTAAAAATTAAGAACATACAGAGACCTAGAGTGTCTCTGTATGTTGTACATATATATATATATATAAAGCAGAAGAAAGATAATCCATAGGATACAGAGAAGATGTTCCCCTATGGAATATCTAGCCCAACCTTCTGAGATAAATGCTTATTTCACAGTTCCCCACAAAAGTGGTGTACTGAACTCAGCGACTCCCCACATCCCTATCTATATCCTTGCCTCTGGCTAGAGAATTTAAGTTCTCTATCTTGTTAGGAAAATGGCATAGAAATGGGCTGCAATGTCTAAGAGGAAAAGCAGAATGACATGTTACCCACCTCCAGTGCACTTTCTCCACAGCTCTTCCATCTGGAATTTCTGAAATCTGTTTTTTTTTTTTCCCTTCCACAATGTTCACCGAATTTACTTGAAGCTAACTCAAAGCTGTATGTCACAGTAATCAAATATTTATAATTCTTCCTTATATGATGACATATAATCATCAACAGCAAAGGACAAGGATCACAGCTCTTGCCCTTTGCTAAACACAGGATCAAACTCATTATTGTCATTAAAGACACCTATAGCAGCTTCTAGCAGCTGTGATAACTTTCTTCATACAATAGATCATCACAGCGAAAACTTTACTTGGACCTACTGAAACATTCCAGTAAACTGTGATTGTTACGTCAAGGCCTTGAGGCAGAAGGACAAGAGCCAAAAAGAGTATCCACGTGTTCTATTAAATTAAAACTATGCTCAGCCGCAATCTTGTCCATATATATGGAGGAATTAATTACTTCAAGCACTGGAACACTAATTTGCATAAGGTAAAGGATGGACTTGTAGTGTCACTGTAGTCTTCACTTGGTCACTCAGGAGATGCACAGCAGCAGTATCCAAGATAAAAGGTGAGCTCATCTGTGCCACCTATCAGCATTGTATCAGCATTACCTGTAGTCTGGACAAAGTTAAAAGAGCCCACAACTAGTGAGCTGGGATACTAGTGATGCAATAGATATGGATCCTGATCTATGGAAAAGAAGAAACGAAATGAAGATATGAGAGTGTCTATGTGGAGTCCTACGCTCGAAGATGAGTAATAAGAGTTGGGAGGAGATGGATTGCTAGGCTACCCCAAGAAAGAATACTCTGATTCTTTATTTCCTCTTTAACAACTGACGTAAGACTAACAAATATAAATAGCATTTGCTTTCTAGTTAACATTGAACTGAATGTTTGAAACTGATGCAGAAGAAATAAAACAAAAAGACTGTGATCCTCCTTTTCAAAAAGAGGAATAAGAATCAGGTAGGACAAGATGGCAGAAAGGTTAGTAAGAGACTATCATAAAGCTGGTCCCACTCATATGAAATGATGAACTTTCTCAAATTCCTTTCATTTCCAATTCAAAATTTTGCAGAAAATATCTTTATTATTTTGATTACTCCACAAGCAGAATCATCATTCAAGCATCATGCAATAGAAGAAATTTTTCTTTTTTGGGGAATCTAGAATTCAAAGAAGGACAAAAATAAAAACAAACAATAGGAAAAGTAGCATGCCAAAACATCACAGCATTTCTGTATTGCCCCCTAAACTGAGGGCCTAATCTTTTGTTCTAATATAGAAGAATAAATCTTGCTTATGAACAGAATCTTTCTGAATCGCACCCCATGATTTTCATACTGCTTCACTTTGTCAAGATCACTTCGAATCTGATCCTGTGGCTCCCACCAGCTTGGTCTCTAACATAACTTTTACAATCACCATTATCTTAGTGTAGCTTTCCAGAGGATCATTTTGCTATGTGGTTGCACAGGATCTCAAAGGAGACAATGGATACAGCCATGTGTACCCAAATGATTTGCTTGGGAATCTTACCCAGAATTTAGTGTGGAGATCTCCACAACCAGAGGAGTGGCTGCACACTGTCTCATTACCTTTTTCTCCTCAAATGGAGAAAGCATGAGACTTTTGTTCTGCTTCTAAACTTAGTAATATAAGCTTTATCACCAATGCCAAACAATTGCTAAAGGGAAAATATTTAGTTGTCATTTTGCAGTGACGAATTACTTCAAACTCTATGGGTTCACTTTTTAAACACTCTGACTTTTTTGTTACTAGGGCAAATTATTCTGTTGTTTTATTGTTTCTTTCAGTCTTTGCACACAGCCACACCTCTACCAAACAGAGGTCCTATGAGTCATAAGCAGGTGGGTAGCAAGAACATCTGTACTGATAGTACTATCACTTTTTATTATTATTTGCAAATGTTCTTGTGTTTCTCTCTCTTTCCACTTGGTTCAGGATCGACTTCTCAGTTTTCCCTAACGGCGTGGGCAAGGCAGGCTGTCTTGCACAGACTCTGTCAAAACGCATCAGAAGAGAAGTCCAGAAAGACATGTGTTTTGCTGCCGAGCAGAGGCAAGTATCAAATACTTACCAAAGAGACCGATGTAAACAAAGAAAAGAAAACCCACACCTAAAACCTGACAGACATGCCTTCAGGCAAAGTCATCTTCAAAATGTTCAGATGTCGACTTATACCAGAGCTCCCAGAGTTCATGTCCTTTCTGAACAGGTACTGCAGTAATTGTCAGGGTTGTCATTTTTCAAAACTGTGGCAAACCCCTTCTAAGTTCACAGAAGCACCTCAGGCAATGAGCTCCACTGGCTAGCCTATGTTCTATAAAATTGGGAAAAAAAAAAGAAAAATCTTTTTATTAGTTCTAAATATGCCATTTTGCAGCTTAAATGAATTTTACATACTGCGAAAAAGATGATGAACAGAAGGACTCTTGCAGGATCCTGTCCAAAAGTTTGTTATAAAACCAAATAAAGCAGATCAATTCCCATTCCTTTCCCAGCTATTTTGTCGAAGATAGTTCTCTGCCTCAGATAGTTCCAACATTCAGATAATTTCAAATAAGTTTTCACAGTGACCCAATAAGAGTGATAGGATTTTTCACATAACTATGTGTCAAAATCTGTTCTTTCTGGAATGTTACTTTATTTCAGCTATTCTCTCCCAAAGAGAATAATTTATAGCTCTGGCCAGAGGCACCTTTCTTCTTACAAATAATTAGTCTGCATGGGAAATGCTTTGCTTTGGCCTAGGTGCTGCGCTGCTGGTCTCTATTTTCTTTGACACAGGAGAGCATGATTCCTATGCCTTTTGCTACCAAGAAGCATCTCCATGCCTGGAGCTATCATTATGCTGCCTTGCTGAAGTCCTCACTTATGACGCTCTCAGGCAATGAATCATTTATAGCTTTTTTGACATGCATGCAAACATACATCAAATTTCAAAACCAATTATAAAACAATATGTAGGCCTTTTCTGTACTTAGAACACCGTAATTTCTATTTTAACACTGAAACAGCAGTTATGCCTAATCAGAAACTTTCCTGGATGTGTTACTTTAAGGAAAGTTACATTAATTTGCTACAATTTACTGCAAGGTAACAGGCAGCTTTTGAATAACTGAAGCTGTATGAATTTGCATAAGCAGTCCCTTTCACAGGTTAATTTTCCTAGCCCAGTAGATACCTACTGTATAATGCATAGCGCATGCACCAGCCCTGAGGTAATTTACACTCAAAGACAATCAAATTTCATGAGCCTTAAGTATGTTACAATTTATTCTGCAGGCCAGCATTTTATGCTTTTAAGTAGCATATTTCTAGATTAGCAGAGGAAAAAAAAGGGGTTGAACTGAAGATTCTGGACAGTCAAAGACTATCTATTTACCAGAAATGCACAACATATCGAGCAGAAACAATGCTATACCATCCCCAGGAACATGACATCACTTTGGAGAAATTCTTCAAAGCGGTGAGAAATAAACTGTGAGTCCTATTAGCCCTTCACCCTGGCTTGCTTCTGATGAGCCATCTCTGTGTTTGCCGCACCAGATAAGGTTTATTCCAAGAGAGACTTCACAAATTGCTTCAAGGCTTAACATAAACCCATGAGATGACAATGACTTTTGGGCTGGGTCATCAGAGAGCAGACATATAGTGCATTAACTCTCCATATGGCTTCCTCGTACACATAAATGAGTTTCAGAAAAGCTTGGGGACATCATGCTGAAGAGCAGAGAGGTCTGTCTTTGGTCTTATCTGTCTTGCTAGAAACCAGAAAACCAGAGGCTACAGTACAGTAATAATGGTCCTTCATGCTGCATGACAGCTCCAGCTACCCTGGGATTATACGGTGACTGAATGCATAGACAGCATAAATATACCAGGCTTTTTTTTTTATTTTTAATATCATGTCGCAAAGTTGGGGATGTCAGAGGTAAATGCTATTGTAAACCCGGACTGACTGGAAGATTTATTTCTCAAGGCTTATGTCAGTCGCACAAGCAGTCTAGCTTATATGCAAATTGGCTGCATCTGGCTTACCCTAGATAAGCTTTTAGACCTAAATTCTCACCTGTATAGACTGTCTCATTACCTGAATACTTGTATGCATTTGCGAGCTATGCAACGAGATAAAACTTCAAGGTTTTTAAAAAAATGTGCCGAGTCACAACACACCACACTTGCACATCTTTCATTTCCCATTCATGCTGGTATTCTGCTTACCCAACCCCAGTTTTGTTTGCTAGATCTAATGAGTTTACTATGAAAGAGGGGCCTTCATTTTCATCCCATTTCAGATAGATTCTTACTCAGGAATTGAAAGATTTTTCTGTTACAGGTTAAAACCAGGAAGTTAGAAATAATTGCTATATGCTAGTTCACTTCCTATCTCAATTCTTCTTGCCAAACCAGAAAATCAGCATTTACAAGATACATGAGGAAGTTCGTGCCAAACACGTTACTGTCAGATGCCATTATGGTGGAAAACATACACTCGAAAGACAAACCTTGCAGTCATGATGGTCATTATGACTAAAATAGTAGCAAAGTTCTTTTGAAGTATCAGGAATAGAAGGCAAAACATAGTTCAAGTCACATTTCCAAATACATCTAACAACTATATTCACTACTCCTATGCCCTCTAGTCATTTACTGCCAATAAGTTCTCTCCAAAGTCTGCTTGATTCAAGTAGGCCATTTAACTTCTGTGCAGGCAAACACTCCTGTGGCCAGGACTTCTCAGATGTGGGGGTAAAAAAAAAAAAAAGGGCAGAAAAAAAAGAACTCCGATTTAAATAGGGTACATTGAAAATACATGTTTCTTTCTCATTTCAGAACTTTTACTTTTTTTTGATGCTTCCTTGAAGCACTACCCAGTTCTATGCAGCGATTTTTTTTTTTTTTGCTACATGGCAAGATATTCCAGCACAGACTTTAAATATGTAATTATATCTAATCAGCTTCAGAGGAGGTTTTTCTTGTACTGAAGGGCTTATTGTATTTTCTTTGTTGTGTTCACAAAGTTTCAAAAATATTTTATCTATATTGATTAAACCTTTGACTATTGGCATTCACCTCTGACTGGCAAGACTTTTGAGAATCACAATGCACTGACCCATCTGCAGTCTCTTAGCCCTTTTTTCTTCTATTAGTCAGACTGTTGAAACTTGTCATTCCCTTGGAGAACTTGTGAGATGGCTGAAGCGCTGACAGTCGTTTGCCATGAGCTAACATCACCAAGACTTCATTTCTAAGTGTTACTGTCAGGCACTGCATCAAAACTTATAATTCACATTAACTGAAATGGGTTCTTGGGTCACTGTGATTGGCACGGTGGCTTTGAACAGAGACACAAGCTCTTGCTGTCACACAAAGATTTGTTGCCACAAAACAAGACAAAGTGGTAGAAAAAACAGGGATTCTCTTTTCTCATTTCCCAGTCCCCAAGCTGCTGTCCGGGACACCTGCCAACAGCAGAGTAAGCTTCCAGATGATGGATCTCAACTGTGCTGTTGTTGGCATCTGCTCCCGTTGGAAAGGCCGTCAGCCACAGAAGCTGTGGGAGTTGATTAGGTCTCCTTTCAAAAGCTCTCTTACCATCAGTCAGTGGGAATTATTGTAGTGTTCTTTAGGGCATATGAGGACGATTTGTCAACTAGGTACAACAAGGAAAAAAAGCTAAGAAAGAAAAGCTGAATTGTAGAGTGCTAAATTCAGAAGATAGGTAGCCAGCAGGTCCACTGCCCAAAGCAAATAGCAGAAAGGCTGTTTCTGCTGTTTGTACGCTCTACTTGAGGGCAGAAAAAGAAATGCACATTTGTTCAAATCCTCCCCCTACAAACTTCCTTAAAATCAGTGCTGAAATCTTGAGACAGGCAAAGCTTCAACTGGAGGAACGTCAATCAAATGAACGATAGTACAAGCCACATAATGGATTTCAATCCCAGAATGGGAAAATATGGTGATGAGAGCCAAAGAAGTTCTTTGGTATATAATTTTAATGGTAACTCTAAAAGAGAAGTAAATTTTCCATGCTGAGTCTGCCTTTTAACCACTCTGCTCACAGCTACTCTAAATTAGCTATACAAAATTTGAGTTCAGTTGTACAAGTCTAGGTGTGATAGTCTTTCACAGTGGGATGTACAGAAACAGATTTTAAAAGAGAATTTGGCAGCCTGATTCTTCAGTACATAAACATTGCAGAACAGCAGCAAAAAGAAGATATAAAAAGTCAAACTTCTTACACAAACTGCACTGATTTTCAGAAAGGAACCAGTCCAATCAGAACAATATCTGAAGAGTTTCTCCAGGAGAGGAGTCCATCATCACTCTGGTCTGTACAAGAATCTCACAAGAACATTCTGGTGATTTCATAACATTGGCACTGGACATCCACGGTGAGGGTGTTACATTTTTACAACATCATATTTTAGGCTTAATCTCAATTTAACCCTAGTTTTGAGCTCTACCATAATGTGGATTATTGCTTTGCTTTACTCTAACTGTGGCAGTTCAAAAAATAACAGTCAAGCAAACGAAATGTGCCGATGGTTAAAGAATGCCAAAGCCATATTATTAGTTACTGTTTTCTGCTACATCAAGGAAATCAATTGCACTTCTTTGCAAAGATCAACCACTTATATTCAGGCAACTGGAAATGAAAAACTTAATCAATTATTATCACAAGTGATGCTCTATACACAGTGATTAAATATACACGTCAATATATCTGATAAAGAATGGTATATTTGGCTTTTCTAATATTTCAAAATCATCATGCATAGGACTGGAGTCCCAATCACAACTAATGCCAATCTGCACAAGCAATACATGTTTCTTTAAAACTACCTATCGCAAATGCATGCTAACATATTTGTATATGCTAACAGACAAAATATATACTTTATGGACCAGACTCACATCCAAGTAGAGAGGTCTGAGACATCAAAATGTAAAATTAAAAATCATGGGTGAAATTTCAGATGTAAACTACAGTTCTGTACTTTGGATTTACATGAGATAAATGCAAATCAAAGCTACACTAGCTATTTAAAATATTCAAGTTTTGCACCAGCAAAATCAAAATCTTAACTATGACTTAAGTTTATAAATGACCACATTGTTTCTAAAACAATATTTTTGGAACACAGTTAATGAAAAAAAATTTTAAAAGGCTTGGTAACTTCCCAGTCATGTAGACACATCAGGTTCTTCTTTATACAGCAGGAGTTACGTCATTACCAAATCACTGCTAGTTTCAATGTTAAAAAGGAGAAAAATTCCAAGTATATTTCCATTTAAAGGAAACACCTGAGTTTTAGCCTTCACAAAATTTTAGTCTTTCAGTAAAACTAACAACTTCCTTTATTTTCCTTTTCCCCACTCTCTCTCTCCTATTTCCCTTCCCTCTCCACTTCCCCTTCTTTTTTTAGCCTTCCTTTTTCTTCTGTCTTTCTCTCATTAAAAAAAGAAATAGCAGGAAACTCTAAAGAAACATTCCTATGTCTGAGAGGGATTGAAGCCACGTATTCTCAACTTCATAGAACCATAATAACTTCTAACAAATACATAGGGCCTTCAGAGTGTGGACCTTACACCCACTGTTCTCCAGCATACAACAAACTTTTACCAACAGCTGAAAAAGTGATGTATCATGAGGAACTATGGCCCAGCAGAGGCCATAAAGCACATTAGCAGAGGCTTAAAGTACAGATGTTGCCTATGTGACACGGCAATGTGAATTTGAACTACATTTTGGAAATAGCTTAGATTTGTCAGATGTTGCTAGAAAACTTAAAACATTGGTGAATTGTCTGTGAGAAGGAACTCCTTTATGTAGTTCTGTATGAAAGACACTTCTATCCCCCGTACTAAACCATGCATAAACTTTGTCTATTGTGATCGCTACATGAATGCTAAATAGGAGAATACTCCTTATCAAGCACCAGTGCCTTATTAATGGGAAGCCATACAGTTAATAAATTTGATTAGTTAGAAGTCATTTTTTTCTTCAGTGGAATCGTTAACCAAATGAAAATAAGATTACAGTCAGCACAGTTTATTAATAACCTGCAGTATGTCATTGACTCAACTCGATTATAACTCAGCAGGCATATGATATACAATATTACAGAAAACCATTAAAACAGACTGAAAACAATGGATACAGGAGAGTGTATGGTACAGAGCAAGGTATATAACCTCAAAGATCTGTATGCTAGTTTAGTGTTCAGGTGTGCAGAGAGTCTTTTCTGTTTCATTCTAAATATAGGTTCTCTATATGTTTTTTCAGTGTCCAGCTTTTGTGGCTGCTGTGATCACACTGTGTTACATGCAGATATGGAGCTTGCAATATGTGAAACATTTTCTTGAACCCCCTCACTGGGAAAAACAATTTACCAGTACCTCTGGGGAATTTAGTTGCCCATGAGATAAGTCAGCCACACACAGCTCATGGGTGTCTTTTATTCAGATATCCCAAGCCTACAGTAGATAGGACCCTATTTTGAACATATTGCTAGCATCCTGATACATATATATGTATATATATATATGCATAAATATAGGTCATTAGGAGAGGAGATCTTCGGAAAGCATTAGCGCATTTGCTTATTCTTCATACAGTTTCCTATTGTTTTCTTGATAAAAAAAAGTTCTTTCATGTTTTCTGACAACAAAAGGCACTCATCAATAAGAAATAGTTCTGATGTTTTATCCTTGCTTGAAAAGCAAAAGCATATCATAGCAGAAAAGTGAAGTATCTTTGTTCTGTAGTGCATCCTGGTTTAAGAAACACCTTCTATATAGCTACGTAGAAAATATTAGGGAAGAAGGGAGGAGGGAAACAATGAAAGAGGAAAAGAAGAACCCTGCTTACTGAGTAAGTGACTGGAAAAGGAACGGAAAAGATAACAAAAGTCCAGTAAAGCTTTTGTATCAGGATGGAGTAGAATCTGATAAGACGAGAAATGAATAAATTGCCAGTGGTGTACAGAGGTCAGCTGGGGAAAGCTAAGGAAATTGGACATGTGTAATCTAAAGTTGATGACATTTAATTAGTTTTTGCCTTGAGAAGTCAGAAATGCAGAACAAGGAGCCTTCAAGATCTGTCACTAAGCAGTGGCACCTCAGTAGCTCCAAACCAGAAGATTAGCACAGTAAGAGACAAGAGAACCTGATGATTGATAAAAACTTTCTTTAGAAATGTCACTTGCATTTTCAGGAAGAAAAAAGCTAAATGAGTATATAAACTATCTGAGAACTTCCACAGTTATTTAATGGGCCTATTAATCCAAAGAGTTCTCTCATTAATGAAACAAAAGGGATGCTATGTCAATGTAAAAGTTCTCTTCTTTACATTCAAGACATGTCTGGAAGACATGACCTTATGGTATTAACATCAGATTTTAACACAATTCTGGCTTTCCTGAGGGCCACTGCTTAAGTCCATCCACTACTCTGCTGAAGCTGCGTGTTGGCCTCTTGTCAGAACAATGTCACTAAACATCTGAAGGTGTATATGACACCAGTGAGAATATTTTCTTTTGTGACCATGTCTATAATTTATGTTGAACCTATGAATCTAGTCAACTCAATAAGTGCCCCAGATATAATAAAGCATCCATTTACAAACGGGTTTTAAGTTATGCAGATCATAGTCTTGAAGCAAGAGAACTGTAATGGGAATATTCAGAATTCCTAACCATCACAGGTTTCCACTAAAATGGAAGCATTCTGCAAAAAATAGCCTGGAAAACAACAACAATAAAAACCACAGCTCTTTCAGTTCACCCTCAATTGTTAAACCTCAATTGACTTAAAATCCCAGCAGAAAAGAAGGGAGGCAAACAAGCTGAAACATACAGATGCAAAGGAACTGAAAGAGCCAGAGTTCCCAGAGAAAGGGAAATGTTCATGATTTCTCTATTAAAATCAGAGGATAACTTTGGTGAGAGTGAAATGATATAATGAACATATAGAAAAGACTGATATGGAGAAACCAGGAAATTATTGGCTTTGCCATGCATTGGCAAAACCAGTGCATTCAGGCACTGAATCAGAGTTTCAAGCGCAGGTGGATGTTGAGTTTAGGTGTTTGTAGTTGAATATACCATTGTGCAAGTCTTATTCTTCTCGTTAAAGAGAGTCTTATCTTTTACCCTCAAAGATCATTAAGTGTAAGTATTTATCTTCAAATTTTCACGTATTTCATGTGTTATTTACATCCACAGTTATATGACTTTCGAGGTTAAAGGAACAAAAGACATGTCTGCAAGAGCAAAAATATAGGGGCAACATTACAGGATCCCCAGGATTACAGGAACTGGCATTATCCCCACCTCCACAGTAGTTTCTTTCTTAGCTCCTATTTAGTAATTCTTTTACATTAAGACAAGGGAATCAGTCATCATGCACCATGGAGATCATTTGCAAAAAGGCCATCACAATCTATTAAACTTAAATGCTCAGATCAAGAACAGATGTCATGGCCAATAGAGGTTTCCAAAGCTAAGCAAATGCACATTTGACCAGGGGAAGGTGGAGTGTCCAACATTATACTTCTGACTTTTTAATATGTGACATGCTGCAGTACAACGAAGTGCTATAGTAGGTTCAAGATAGCATGTATTCACTTTACCATTTAATAGTCACCTGCTAGGCTAATAATTATGCTCTCATCAAGCAAGACCAGTCAACAGAGATGAATAGAAAATAATGTTTGCAGCTGAGGCAACCATGGGCAGGAATTCAGTTTTCTCTTCAACATCAGACTAAGACTTTTCCATAAGGAGTGAAGGAGAAAATGGAAATAGAGGGTCAGTCATTCTACTTATCTTCATGGAATAGAGATTTACCCACAGAATAACAAAGAGAAATAACTACTCTTCAAATAAATCTTTCTCTCTTTTGTGATATATAGAGAGATACAGAGATTAGTCTCCTAAGATACACACTAAAATTATTAAAATTTATATGATGTGACTGTCTACCAAGCAGAGAGAGAATAAGGTCAGTTTTCTTGCCAACAGCATACAATAATCCAATGGTCAGGATAGTAGCTTCAGGCCAAACACTCTTACAGTCTGGGTTAATTCCCTGATTATCGTTCTGAATCAGTCTCTCTAAGGCAGTGTATTTTTAATATTTATGTAAAACTGGACAGCTTCAACAGGAAAGGTGGAGGGAAGCTCAGGGTAGCATGTCAATCAGGATCCTTGAATCATGGCTTCGTACCACTTGATAATTCCACTATTCTAAATTGAGATTCTAGATCTCAAAAAAAAAGTTGTGACATAAAAAAAAAAAACTTCAAAGCTAGTACTTTTGTACAAAACAAATAAACAAACAAAAAGTTCAATTAATCATTATTTTCCAAACAACTTTGTACTAAAAAATTGCACAACAAGCTCTGCTTATCACCTGCAGTAAGTACCAAGATCAAAAAGATGCACAAACTGAGGAAATCACCTTGAGTAAAGTACGGTGCATGAAACTCCTTCATCAACATGCACAATACTCCTTCCTCACTGCTCCAGGCACAATTCTATTCAAGTCTAGCTTCTTGCTGCCAATTTTGACCTACTGCTAATTACAACATTTATAATGACTCATTTCCTTTGATTGGTGGACGTAAGATCTGAAAGCTAAGATCTTCAAGTGATTAATTAATCTCTAGAGCAGACTCCTGGTCAGAGAAATCCCTCTTTGAAAGTGGCATTGGCAGTCCATGAACTGAGAATGCATACACCCTGAGCACTTTCTTAAATAGATGGTGTAGCTGAAGGCTGAAAACACAGGAGTTGTGTATCCAAGTGTCAGGCAGGTCATAGAGAAATGCTTGAACGGTTCTTCCTCAGACAAACTGTCTGTACTAGCACATAATCCAGGCCACATTCTTGCTCAGATAATGCTGACTCTGTGGGACCAAATGGATGAAAATTTCATTATGTGCTCTCCTTACCTCTGAAGAAGTGGGTTTGCAGTAGCCAGCGCCAAACACTAGATTCTCTAAGGACATACTGGACTGGTCTGGTCCTGTCTCCAGGTTGCCTTTACCAAGCCATGATCCTTTCCCTGGACGAGCAAAACTAAAAGAAGGAAAATAAGAAGGAAAATTGTCACTATAGCATTGTTATGGAAGCATCATTGCTGTTCCCAGGCCTATTTCCTTCCTCAAGCAGATAAGTGAAGTTTATTTGATTTCAGGCTGACATCACAAGTTAGCATGCCATATTTACCATCCAAAATGGACATTGTCTGGTACCTATTAGCTAAAGCAATGCAAATGCAGTTTTCCTACCTGTCATTTACCGATGACTTGGGTTTTACCTTTCATTTAGACCTTTCTCTACTATTTTACAGTTATTTTTCCAGAATGAGATTTCAAAAGTATAATGTTTTCATCTGTCCACATAGATAAACCTCCTGTCCTCATCAGCTTGCATCCTGATTAAGGCAGCTCCTATATATCTAGCTGTAATCTTAACACCTTTTCTCTTTGAACCTATCTATCTTCACTATCAAAATATTTTATCACTCATCACAATCTTTTACTAGAGATTTAGTTCCCATTTCTGCCTGGCTAATGACATCAGCTCTCCTGTCAAAAATGATAGGGCTTCAGCCCAAAACCTGCATGTCCTTTTGCTGGGGGATTCTCCTTCATCTGAGCAGTGTTTTCCCACACTCAAGGGAGATGATTGTTCTTCAAATCCTTCCTCAAAGACCTGATAGAATTTAAGTCACTTTCACACTGAGGTCATTAACTCTCAGTGCTGGCCATTATGGTCTCAATGTTCTTCTCTGACTGTATCCATTTATCTTCTGTCTTTAACATGGACCCATTAGGAATGGAACATTTTGTTTGGAGTTTATTCAGTGTCAAGCACACTGGAGTCCTGATTCATAGCCAGGGCTCTTATTCTGGGTTAATCTGACCAAATGTCTACATCCAAGGTAATGATGTAGGCTGCCTTTATAATCACCAGAGAGGAATAGGCATTTCCATGGAGTGAGTCATTGCTTTCTGAAGTGGGCAAATAAAACAGGTGAGATGAATTTCACCCTCAAAGTGCTTATTTCTTACTGTGGAGTATAAAGAAAGCCCAGAGTGACTCCTTCATAGATAACTAAAGTTATGTGAGATAAATCCCACTTTTAGATAGTGCCGTGGTATGCGTAGCATGTAAGCTACAACAGGACTGAGAGAGAAATCAGGCTACTGGTGGTGAATACAATGAGCAAAATTATTGGGTAGAAGTACTGATATGAGCAACCATAATTGGTCTTACCAAGCCGAAAGGCAATAAAAATTGAATCACAGAGGAAAAAAAAAAAAAAAAAAAAAAAAAAAGAGAGAGAAAAATTTGCTTTTTATATTCAGTGCAGAAGCATTGCCACAGAGCTTAGTGCTGCAGCATTCAGGCTAAGATCCCTACCCACAGGCACCTTGTGCTCAGTATCCAAAGCATCTCCTGCGCAGGAGTCCTGGTCTCCTTGGAAGAAGAAAATCTTCCACAATCGAGGGTATAATAGCCATTTTAAAACCAAGAGAATCACCAGCCACTGAAAAAGGTCTTTCACAGATGCCAAATACAGAATTATAGAATCATAGAATCGTTAAGGTTGGAAAGGACCTCTAGAGATCATCTAGTCACCTAGAGCACATGGCACAGGACTGCATTCAAGCGGGTTTTGAAGATCTCCAGAGAAGGAGACTCCACAACCTCTCTGGGCAGCCTGTTCCAGTGCTCTGTCACCCTCACTCTTAAGAAATTTTTCCTTAAGTTCCTGTGGAACTTTTGATGCTTTAGTTTCTGGCTATTTCCTCTAGTCCTGTCGGTGGCCACCAGTGAAAAGAAGCCAGCACCATCCTCCTCACTGCCTCCCTTGAGGTACTTATAGAGGCTGATCAAGTCTCCTCTCAGCCTTCTCTTCTGCAGGCTGAACAGGCCCAGCTCCCTCAGCCTCTCCTCACAGGGCAGATGTTCCAGGCCCCTGATTATCCTTGTGGCCCTGCGCTGGAGCCTCTCCAGTAGCTCCACATCCCTCTTGTACTGAGGAGCCCAGGACTGGACACAGTACTCCAGATGTGGCCTCACCAGGAGTGAGTAGAGGGGCAGGATCACCTACCTTGACCTGCTGGAGATGCTCCTAATGCACCCCAGAATCCCATTGGCCTTCCTGGTCACAAGAGCACACTGCTGCCTTCTGGTCAAATTGTCAACCACTATGACACCCAGGTCCTTCTCTGCAGAGCTGCTCTCAGAAGGTCAATCCTCAGCCTGTTATTCCTTATTATTTCCAACTAGGAATCATTCCCCTAAATAGATTTATGTCATGCAGCTGTGTGAACTCCTATCATCCATAATTCAAAGGTCTCAACAGTTTACTCAATACTTTAGCATGGACAAGAGTTATGGCTGTAAAGCACAGAAGTGCAGAACAAAAATAAGGATGCATACACATGGAGATAAGGCAAAAAAGAGGAGCATGAGTGCTAGTTACCATCCAAATAACAGATGATGTTCGGAAGTATGGGGAAACTTGGTGACCTATCCAACATTAAAAAATGATTCGCAAGCACGGCTGGGAACTGGACTAGTGTCAGGAGGTTAACCACAAATCCCTGATACCTCCCAAAGCCAAAAATGCAGTTTATTAGATATTTCCCACCATTCAAATATTGACAAAGAGGACAACCTATGAGGAAAATGTCAGTGTAGTCATTTGCATATGTCTGGTCTTGTTGATGTCTCTACTAATTGGTGTAATTCAACAAATTTCCAGTTTATTGATTCTAAGCAGCGGGAAGTCTATCTGTGTATTTCCCCCACGCAACATTTAAGACAAAAATAAATAAATAAACTACACCAATTACAAAGAGCAAAGAGATAAACACCGCTTTGAATAATTTCGGCTGTTATTAGATGATGCTGTCTACCCTGGTCTGCTGGAAAGGCTCAAGGAGCAGAAATAAAAAAATGATTGCTACAGTATCAGAGAGAAGCTTAAACAAATGTCACTTGCAAATGTAAAACTCCTCATCTGAATATTATCAAAGCTTTCAAAAGCTTTAAGGGAGAAAAAAAAACACTTTTTAATGCCTTTTTATTTATTTATCTTTGGCTTTAACAGCAGAGATTTTAATCTGGTGGTTTTATGGAAATTGATTTTGCATAGCACTGTAAAACAAAAACCATTTTTTGGGAAGCCTGCCAAAATATTGTCTGTCTGCTGAGGACAAGCTTAACTGGAAGGCTTACAAATTGCTGAAGTTTCCCCAATGCTTTCTGAAGAACATAATACTTGAAGACAATTTTTATTAGCAATAGCAGGTTCATTTGCTACATCACATTTCATTTTCTATACTTATTTTTCCAATTATCCCTGCCACAGTGCTTGTTCGTATGAAACTTGAACTTTGGTTATTTACATGACCATTTTTCTTATCTGTAATAGAATTGATTTAATATCAGCACTTAGATTCTTGCTCTATATTTTAACCTTGGCTTTTATTTGGAAGCAAGGTAAAAAGTCAAAGGAGTATATATGTTTGTCTCAGAAAGAAGGACCTTTATAAAACGAATTAACATTTTCAATATTATATATATATATATATATAAATATATTTGAACTGTTTTTTTGCTACTTTTATCCCAAAGATGTATTTGTCCTATAGTACCTAGAGCAGCCATCTGTGGGCAGACAGGAAAGTATTACAGTAAACTGGATATGGAAAGTGTGTTTTTTTCCATGTAATAAACACAAGCTACTAATACATACTAAACAACTTAATAACTTTCTTATTAAGAATTTATACTTAAGTGATTATGTCCATCAGCTATGCTTATCTTTTTTTTTTTTTTTTAATTTGTCTGTGTGCCCTTTTGATTTATAATTTTAGCCTCCGTAACATATTTTGGAGCATATTTCACAATACAATGTATGATGCACTTTTCTGTTTGTTTTGAGGCTGTTTTTAGGGAACTGAATGTGACACTTTTTACTTCTTGTACTCTGTGAAATATTAAATAATCATTTCCTGTTTTTTATCATCTGCAGACAATTCTTTAATACATGCATGAGAAGACAGTTCCCTAACAAGGAGCAGATTGGCAATGATAAATTTTAATTAGATGTTTTATTGAAATAATACAGAATAAATGCTCTAGGCCATTTTAATAAAATAAAGTACTTCCATTGAGATTGAACTACCTCAAAATGATTTCTTTTTCTTTTTTAAAAATCTGCTTTTCAAAATCTTTTTTTTTTCTTTTATAGGAAATTTAATTTCTTCAGAAATTCGAACTTTATCAGAATGGGGCAAAAATCCCTCCTGGCAAATTGATGTCTGAACCTTGCTTGAAAAAAAAAATCATGCATTATATCTAACAGTGAAAATAAATAAATAAATAAAAATATCGTCATATTTCTAAGGATAAGGCCAGACAGTCTTCTGACTAACCCACAGGACTGGAATTTCAGGAAACGAATTTTCATCCCATTTTGGCTAGACATAGTCTATGGAAAAAAAACACTACATCTTTGCACCTCAGTGTCTTATGTAGAAAATATTACTTATTTCAAAAGGAGAAAAAAATACATACATTAATAAGTCCCACAAAAATAAAGATTTGCCAGACTGTGAGACACCTCTTGCACTGACAGCACCCTTTGTATTTCATCAGGAATCTCCTTTCACCTCCCACAGATCTAGAAACATATAATGCATAATACCTTGATTTCTCTCACTGTTTAAACTCAAAACATTAATATAGCTCTTGTCAAATTCCTGTTTGGCTTGTGGTCACAGGATACATGCAGGATCTGCTATTCATTTTTTAGAAGAATATGTGGATATTTACAGCTTGGACCATGTGCCTCTTTTACCTTCATTAAGGATATCATCAGTGACTTAAAAAAAAAAAAAAAACCCTAGGTCCTAAAGCAAGTTAGGACTAAATCTGGTTTTGAAGTCTCTAGAGATTTCTAATGCTGGAAAACAATTTGATTTATTTGTCCTATAGTCCTGAAGTTACTCTTAATTGCTACAAAACTTGAAAGAAACACCAGCTTAGTTACTAAATAGTTGGGGTTTTTTTAAGTAATTTTCCCAGTGGTAGCCTAGGGAATGGTGTAAGAAAGAAGTTTATCATTGTAGGTACATAACACATAAGAATGAATAAAAGAAAATCCAGATGAGGAAGCACCCATTATTATACACGTTTTCCTAGAGGAAAAAAAATAGTGTTTTTAATAGACCGATTTAGAATCAATAGTGTTTTACTGCATAAGTTTTCACTTTTCTTCCCACATATCTTGCTTGCTTTGAATGTGCAGATTATTTTATTTGTAAATGGGATAGAGAGAGGAAAATAAACCACAAACTTTGCTGCTCAGGATTACATCTGTGGCAGTTTCAGCTGTAAGCTGCCCATAAGTAGATACCAGCTACACTCATGACTCTAAGTTTGACCTGAATAATCTGCACCTGGATTCATGGCATTCATGGCAGTGCCCTCATCAGTTATGGTGCTTTTGAAGAACAGGGGGATGCCTGAAAATAAAAGGATCTAGGTGAGAAGAAGTTACTCAGCAGTAGTCCAGGTTTGCATGATTTCTCATCACGAGGAAGAGGAGTAGAATCAGGTAAGAGGTGAAACCTTTAAATACCTTCTGTCCATTTGATTCCTTTTTCTCTTCCCAGAACAGACCAATCATATAGTACCCTAAAATTCAGTATCTGTGTCTTGGTTTCCCCACTTGCAAAAAGCATGTTTTGCTTTTTCTCTCCATTTCCAATGCCACCAAGGTTTTTTGTTTATTGTATGGCGGATAAGGAGCAAATGAGGGGTTAATTTTAACAAGCTAAAACGTCACAGGCAACTTCTTTGGTTTTCACATAGATACAGCTTTCACTGAGTCAACGTGTATTCTGAGCAGGGCTACAAAGTCTACCTTGCAGCAATCCTTGAGGCAGGTATGAATGTGGGGGAGAGGATAGAGACTTGAGGAGAATCCAAAAAGCTGAGAAGATAAAATCCCTATCTTACGCAAATAAGAGAAACCAGATTTGCCAGCCTCATGTGGGGAAGGAGCTTGCTTATTTGGAGCAATTTTGAGACTTGCTTATCTTTGTGGTCACATTTAAAATGTCTGCAAATGAAATTCAAGAGCAGCAGCAAGTATGATTTCAGTTGCTCCTGCAGATGCTCTTCCCGTCAAGAGAGACAGATTCTGTACCACCCTTAGATAGAGCAGGGATTTAGGGAGACCTGACTTCACTGGCAGTAGCAGCCTGATAATGAAACACATCTCTTTTGGATTTTAGAAAGCTTTTAGGGGTAAAATGTATAAATCTCCCGAGGTCGCTGGATGGACTTTCACTGGAAGATTTGCAAAGCAGATCCTATTGTTCCTGCTGTCTATAGGGAAATGCAATGTATACATACATACAGATACACATACATAGCACTGCATTTAGTGTAGAACCTCATGTTTTGATATTCAGTTACTTATTTCAGAGACTATTTACATGTTGTATTTTGTCTTCTAAGCATAGGCTTGCTCCTCTTGGGATAAAGTGGTGCAAAGCATTGAGGAATTAATGAAGTGGGTAATCAGGTTTCTTTGTGTTTGTTTTCTGAAAAAAAAAGTTCAATATAAAACGAATAAGAACTTGCAGCATGCCTATGACAGCACCATGCAGACCTGAACACCATACAGAAGGATGTATATCTTCAGAAAACAGGGAAAACCTTTCCTGAAATGTGAACTAAATGGGAGCAAAGCACCTTTTCTAACTACTGTTGCTAACTACTGACGGACCCACTGATGGACTGAATTAGCTGTAAAGACCATCTCAAGGAGCTATAGAAAAGCCAGTGACTAAGACAAGAAGATAAGAAGAAGAAGAAAAAAAAGGAATCCCAAAGTCCCCTGACTCTTCTTCACCCTCCTCCTGAAATTGCTTAGTCACAACTAGCCCCCAGAGCTGAGTTAAAAGAACACAAACTCATCTGGGATGCCAAGGCTCTTAGCAGTAGAGTACTCTCAAAACCTGAACTTCATTCACTGTTTCATTTCTGATAGACCATCTAGGGTCTTGCTTGGCCATCCTGGGCAAGGCAAGGTCCTGAAAAGCAAGCCCTCCACTTTCCAGTGAAGACTTGGAGCGACGTGCCGACCAGCGTCCTCCTGCATCCCAGAAGTTTGAAAATGCTGCTCCACAAGCTCCATTTGCCAGAAGAACTCAGAGTAGAGTTCTCAGAGGTAGAAGATCCCACTTCCCTGTACTGCATCCCATATCCTCATTCACTCTCATTATGGCACTTCCATCTGGAAATTCAAAATTCTGGTCTTGGCCCTGAGTGGTCCAACTTTCTGAGTGGTCCAATTCTAGGGTGCTATAGTAGTAGTGCTTTAAAGGTACTCGGTTGTAAAGGGAGCCAAATGAGGAGATGAACAAAGATGCTGCAGGACTTTGTGTGCCGCTATTCAGACAGACCTTGACAGGTTGGAGAGTTGGGCACAGAGGAACCTCATGAGGTTCAACAAGGACAAGTGCAGGGTCCTGCACCTGCGGAGGAATAACTCAAGACGCTAGTACAGATTAGTGGTTGACCTGCTGGAAAGAAGCTCTGTGGAGAGGGATTTGGGAGTCCTGGTTGACAAGAAGTTAACCATGAGTCAGCAATGTGCCCTCGTGGCCAGGGATCTCAGCCTGCATCAGGAGGAGCATTGCCAGCAGGTCAAGGGAGGTGATTCTGCCCCTCTACTCAGCTCTGGTGAGGCCACACCTGGAGTATTGGGTGCAGTTCTGGGCTTCCCATTACAAGAGGGACATTGAGCTTCTAGAGAGGGTCCAGCATAGAGCGACCAAGATGATTAAGGGACTGGAACATCTGTCTTATGAGGAAAGACTAAGTGAACTTGGCCTGTTTAGCCTGGACAAGAGAAGGCTGAGAGGAGATTTGATTGATTAACATGTTCAAGTACCTGAGGAGTGATTGTAGGGAGGATGGGGCCAGGCTCTTCTCCGTGGTGGCCGGTGACAGGACAAGGGGTAACGGGTGTAAGTTGAAACACAGGAAGTTCCACCTCCATACGAGGAAGAACTTCTTTACTGTGAGGGTGACAGAGCCCTGAAACAGGCTGCCCAGAGAGGTTGTGGAGTCTCCTTCTCTGGAGATCTTCAAAACCCGCCTGGATGCCACCCTGTGCCACATGCTCTGTGTGTCCCTGCTGGAGCAGGGGGGTTGGACTAGATGATCTCTAGGGGTCCCTTCCAACCCTAACCATTCTGTGATTCTGTAATTCTGTGATTCTGTGACCCTAAAGTGCTCCTGATCATCCCACAGAGAGGCCAAATATTATAGCATTCAGAATCCTTCAAAGGATGCCGAAAACATGAATTTTATCCATCCTCAGTTTGGCAAGGAGTCATGGCTTCAAAGTATCACACCTAATAGACCATTTACTATACACGAGATCACAACTATGTTGCAAATTGTACTGCCTGACAGGAGCTATTTATGTGGGTATATTTACCCTCCAGGGGTAGGTTCTGCTGGTTTCCCCAGGGTTTCCACTGCTTAAATATAGGCACAGGGGAGGGGCTTGGGGAAGAGTATCTAATCTGCAGAGAATCATATGAAAGAGTCTGCACGGAATATGTAAGAAGGTGGTTGTGGATCAGGACTGAAGTGAATTTCTGTTTTATGTAATGTTTGGGTTTTATTTTAGGGGCAGATCCAAAAGTGCTCCTGTTTTACACATAAATGCATATGCATGTATGTGTACATACATGTAAAGAACATGTTATAGCATAAGATAGCAAACTAAAATATAGTGAAATAGAGCATAGATATTTTTCAAAGACAATGTAAGTGACTTCTGCTTATTTTGTTGTAAATTCTGACCAAAAAAAGACTTTTCAGTCATTTAGGTTCTATTGTGGTGCAAAAATAAACATCCACTTGTACAATTGAACTTTTTTTTTTTCCCAAAATCCAGCAAACACCAAATGATAAGTGCTAATCTGAAAAGCTCTGAGCTGAGAGAAAAACAAATATGTTTTAGTGGTTTTGTTTCAGAATGTTTGGCATTGACATTTCTTTTATACTACTGACTTCACACTGATTTATGTTTAGAGAATGCATGATATAAAATTCCTCAGAGTTTTGAATATTTATCAACAAACAAATAAATTCCAGGCATCACACTTTAAAATGATTACTACTGGCTTAAGCAAATGAAACTCTACATTCTGTTGTCAAAGATCTCCATTCCAGTGCATTAAGTAAAAACACTGTTCTTCATAAATGTCCACAAAATCATATTTTAAAAGCTATAATAATCTGACTATGGAACAGTTGCTCATCATGTGATTTATGCCTAATAGCAATAACAACTCCCTGTAGCCCCATTCATTAGGGGATACCAAAGTACTGAAAACAGTAATTAAGCCTGATAACTATTGTTCTCCCATCCTTTATATAATGGAACAATGGCTAAATTATGAGTAAAGCTATCCGGTTAGGAGGAGTCTGTTACAATCCAATTTATTATTAAAAAGTCAACACATAGCAGGAGAGGAATACCTGCATCTCCACAGAGGAAGAAAAGACAGATCTGAACTATTGTCACTCATACAAACTAATATAACTCCCATCACTGTCACAGTGTAATTTCTTATTTAATAAGAATAATCCTAAATTAAACCTAAATTAATTTTATAGCCTCATATGCATGCAACGACTTTATATAAATGAATTGCCGCAAAGATGCACTAAATAGAAATGGGCAACCCAAGAGAGAAGTTACAGAAGACAGTCTAGGTCATCCCAAATTGGCACTTTACGTTGGAGGTCCACTTTTTTTCTTTCTGAAACAGAGTTCTTTACACAATCTCTAACAAGCTCAATGGTCTCCCAGTCACTTGGTGAAAGCAAAGAGACCTCTCTGGAGTAAGGGAAATTGAGCAATGCGGAACATTGCATTTTGCTTCAGGAGCCCAGGAACTCCCTCCCTCTCTTTTATCTCACATGATGACAGCATGGGACACAAAGTAAATTGCCAGAAGGACCTTTGCTTTCCCTTGCCTGCTCTAAATATTAGAGGAAATTGACCTCTAGCCCTGCTTTATTTGAAGGAGTTCTGAATTATTTCCTCGCCGCTACGAATCAGATAACATAAATCACACCTAGACCCCATGGCAACAAGTATTATGCTGCAGAACAGTTAAATAATGCTGCAAAGTAAAAATGCTACGGTGGCTTAATAAGTACTGACTCATACATTCTTCCTTCCAGTCATGTTATGTATTATGCTAGTGCCCAGAGGCCACAGCTGAGATTATTATCCTAAATGCTTTACAAAACAACAGGAGAGAAAAAAAAACAATGCCTATGTTCTTGTTTTCAGACCCAAAAAGAAAGGCAGTCAAGGAGGGAAATGGAAAATTTGCTGCTTCTTGGATCAAGCTCTAAGAGTCTTATCAAAGGTAACAAGCCTGTGCCAGAGACTGGGCTCAAACCCAGATTTCCAGAATCTTAGTCCAGGATCAAAATAATTGGAACTCTCATAAGATAAGCAGATGCACTCAGAAGAGGAGTCATCCGCTGTCTATTGGAAGACATTTCTGTGCCCTTTACCTGATCAGAGGCTGGTGTAACGCTACCAGTGACGCATGCACCGTGACGGATATCACTGACAGGTGGAAATAGTCAAACATGACAGGAACATGGTGGTGCAGGCCTCTCCGGGGATGGAAGTGAAGACACAGTGTACGGCTGCTAATCATGGGGATCACTGGAACATCTCTCAGCCTGGGAGAGAAAGAGATGTACAGGTTAGCAAAACCTTGAGTTGTCACAGTTGATAACATGCAGCAGGCTGGGAAATGGCTTGAGATGAATTTTTATCACCTGCTGTTAACAGTCACAGCTTCAACATAACTGATGAGTATCTTTTAATTGTACCTACATCTAGCAGAAAAATAAATATATAACTATTGTGATGCTACTGTACAAAAGAGACATGGATGTGATGCAGTGTACGATCTTCCCAGGTGACTGCCCTTGCTGCCCACCTATGCACTAGTTCAGGAGATATCGAGAGCTAAGGAGAGGCAGAAGGAAACACAGTCAGCAAAGTGCTCTAATCTAATCTGAGTTTTAATGGTCAGGATACAACAACTGTGATTTTTAGTGCAAGAATCATCTGCCTTTTTTTTTCTACCTGTGACAGGTAGCAGCAGTTCGGTATCATAGAGGCACTACTCAGAGTACCTCTCTTGATGGGCAATCTTCTAAAAAAAAGTGTTACAAAGGGCTAAAACCATCAGAGGAAGTAACTGCAAAGAAGTATTATGAGCAAGGTGTTTCCTCCTCTTTTCAGTAACATAAACACAGGATGTTATTTTAAAGATTTATTAAAACTATTCCAGAATGCTTTTCATAGTGTAGAGTCAACCACACTATATATAAGTTGCTTACAAAGCAAAACAATGAGATGTAGTTCTGAAGTTTTACACAACAATATCCTTCCAATGAAAATGTTAATACACCTTTAAGGAAGCATTATTTTACATCATTAAGGGCACTCTCAATACAAGCAAATTAGTTTGCAGAGCTAATAATGCCTGTGATGAGACAGTTGAGCATAGTCACAAGTGGATCAGTGAGACCTGTGCAACATACTTATAAACATATCTTTTTTTTTTAATTAGATTTCTGAATAATCACTCAGATGACAACAGAAATTAAATGTACATGTTAGACCACAGTTTCATATATTTTTTTCTCCCTTCCAGACTCATCAAAAGAACAGTAGATGGTCCATTTTAACCTGTGTGGGAGAAAAGAGTTTCACCTCATGAATATTGATCATAAAAGAATGTGTCTCTGGAAATCTCTTAAGGTGAAGTATGGATAAGAATAAAATCATATAGGGACAGCCTTGGCAGCTCAGATGATTTCTCTGCAGGTTCTCCACAAGCATCGCTAAAGTCAATGGAAGCTTCTTCGGCGAGCTGAGCGAGGCTGAATAAGGTCACTTTCGGGTACTTCTTAGGAAGAGATCAAAGTCCATGGAAAGACTTCTTTTCTTCTGAAGTCTTTTGAGACAACCTTGTTCCTTCTACAGGAAAGCCCTTGGCATGTTCATGCATCCCTCGTCAGCCAGAACACCCTTACTTGCTTCCTGGAGAAATGCATTCCTGAACCACAGCCTCTGCTCACACAGAGGTCAGTGATGTTCCCTTTGACATTAACAGCAACAGAGGTGGAAAAATGACATCATCTTAGAAAATCCCACACTTAAAGCAGAAAAACATTGTTCCCTAAGGTGAAGAGTAGTAGATTACCACTTCAAACACAGCGAGGAAAAACAGAAAAGCTTGTATGCTAAGGTATATCAAAGCTCTTCTTTTTCCAGAAGACCCTCTCCCTTCAAATCCCCACATTATCAACTGAGCTCTAAAACAAAACTTACTGTTGTTCACTATCAGTAAAGTGCAGGTCCAACTTCAGCTGAAAATCTACCTCACTCAATGCATCTTCCACCTACAAAAGGAGAAAAAGTCAAAAATACTTTTATAAGTGGCCCCTCAAAGCAGTTAAATAAATAGTCTTGCCCCACTAGAGTCCGGTCAAAAATATACAGCAACAACTCCAGCAGGAATGAGCAATTGAAACAGCAAATTGAGGTAATTGCCAAGGAAGCCAGAGGGACCGAGAGCAGCTAGAGATACTGTTTGTCACCAAGAGTCCTGGTCATGTCAGAAAGTCTGCCTTATGAGAGTAACCTGAGGGCACAGGGCACTGGGTTTCTTGCACAGTGAAAGTCTCCAGGCAGGGAAGTATCTCAGTAGCTTCGAGACAGCGATCATCTGAATTATCTTATCAGATGAAGGAGAACAAGGACCAGATTTTCTTCTATGTTCAGAAAACGCCAGGAGTCCTGCTGGTCTCTGCCAGTAAAGAATACAATGTTCAAGTATGATGTGTGAAAAATATAATATAAATAATGGCTAAGTATGTCTTGCAAATATGAAAGTCTATAATTCTATCTAAGTGTATCTTTTTTTTTGTTTTGTTTTTATGTGTGTCTCTGTGTGTAAAGAAGGAAATTTGAAGTCAAAGATTGATTGTACTTTGTCATATAATATTATGAGAAAAGTGTAGAATTTAGACCCCTCCAAGGTTATGCATACTTCTTTTAGCATGATCACAGCACTGAGATGTGAGAAATATCAAGCCTCTCTTTACTAAAGAAAATGCTCTCTCTTTTGCATTTGTCTGGAAACATCTGGAAGTATTTTTTTCTCTCTCTCTTTTTCAAAAAAAAAATCCTTTTTAATGAGTTAATTTTACTAAAAATCATAGTTACCATCAGTTGCAAAAGAAATAATCATTACTGAAGCTGCAGGCTGAATTTAAACTAGGAATCCAACAGAAGCCGGGTGCTTCAGATCTACCAAACTTCATCCACCAACAGAGGAGATGAAATTTTGGGGCTGAATATCTGTAACTGAGCACCAGCAAATGCGACTGAAATCAGCCTTAGATTAAGCAAATCCAATAGCTTCAGAGATAGATGATTAGTGATATCAGCACAAAACACCTTGAGGCAATGAGTAGATGTTTTCCTTCATATGTATAAAAGTATACATTTAAGTATAAAAGTAAGTGAAAATTAGAAGATGATTCAAAAATCACTGGACCCTACGTGAGAAAATAAAGAGAGAGAAGCAAACACTAGGAGTGTCTACAACTCTTTTCTCCAGAACATCCTACCCTGCATCAACAGATGATGCAGAGGAATTTTATGCCACATGTTACTTTACAGTCTGTATACCTGCTGAACTTCCCTGTGCTTTACTTTTTTCACTTATTAGGGTTACACATGCAGAAGACCCTTTGCAGGGAAAATAACTGAAATGGTCTCTCCAGAGCTGATACAGAAAAGGCACTGAAATTTCTACCATTTATCAGTCTCTAATACGAAATAATATCATCATTAACTGAAATTTGGTCACTACTATTGACTATTTGGTCACTACTATTTGGTCAGTACTATTGGAATAATAATAATAATATGGAGTTTTTCACAGTTACCATTTGCAGACTGTGTAATTTTCCAGAACTCTGATAGACTATAAGATTTTTTATTATTATTATTCTTTCCATTTTTGATCAAGCTACCCAGGACCTGAAAAATTCCCTTGGATTATCAATCAATTTTTGTTTGTTTAAGCCAAACAGTGGTCTTTCTAGATACATGACGTAGGGCCTTTGAACAATTTCTGCACGGTTGCTCAGCTACTTAGTTGTGTTAGTGATTAAAAACATAAGTCTTGAAGGAAAACTTAAAGATCTCTCTTACTAGAAATACATTCATACTAAACAAGGAACATTATTTGGTTCTGTAAAGTTCTACTCTTCCAAAGAGAAGTAAGTGAAATTCAGAATGTCTGACCCCTGGAAAATGCTCCTGTGTTTCCCATGCTGTTGTTTCCAGCAGAAAATAAGGAAAGGAGAGGGAAGGAAAGGAGCAGGGAAGGGGAGGGAAGAGGAGGAGTAGGGAGAAGGGAGAAGAAAGTAAAAAACGGATCTGAACAGAAATTTTGATAACTGACTTTGAAATAGTATACAGTACTATAGTACATAGAATCAATAATACATTGATTCTATTTTTTTTCAGCAAAATCAAGCAGGGGCGAAATTATCTTCCCCGAGGCACAAGATGATGCCACAAGCAAATGCAAGGCAACGTTAAACTGATGCAAAGTTGAACAGTTAGTCACACTGGAAACCACAAAATTAACTCCGTAAATTCACTTTCCAGTTCTCCACTGCTGTGGTATGCCTGTTTTTCCATAGTGCTCCCACCTTAGCCCTCCCAGCTTGTTTCGGAAGAGCTTGTATTCCCCTGTGAGCCCACACAGTTCTCCAGAATCAGGCAGTGGGTCCCATTTTCTAACCTTTCCTTCTCTCACCACACAAATGTACCGGTAGGGAAATGCTTTTTTTATTAAATATGTTTTGGAATTCATTTGGTAAAATATATTTCAAGATGTAGAACAATCTAGATGTAGAACAAGCCTAGAACTACTCTTTGTATTGCATCAAATGGGAATTAAGGGCATCATTTCCATTTTGAAATCTAATTTTTCAAGTTTGCAATCAATCACCTGAAACGCTCAGGGAGAATTTTCCCACTTGGCCAGGAATAGAATTGTGCAGAATGTCATTGTTGAAGACAAGGTGAAAGGGCCAGCACAGAGAATCCTCCGAGATGAAGGACTTGTTCTTTAGGCACTCTCTGAAAGTCAGATTTATTAGCAGATTGCAGACAAGGAGGACCTTTTTTTTTTTTTTTTTGTCTAATCAGTTCAGCGAGCAAGGTGATATGGAGAAATGATCAGTTTCCTCCTTCACTCAACAAGCATGCTCTGCTGGGAGTATCTGGAAATACATCTATCAGGTTGCTGATGCTGGTGTCTCCTAGCCCTCAGGCTTTCATGCATATTTACTCCTTCCGTTTAACTTTTAAAGACTGACATTAAAAGACTAACATTTAAAGACTGACATAAAGACTGGCAACGGAAGTTTCCAGCCTTGTTATGACAGGTTTGGATAATATTTAATGATTTAGCCAGTATGTCAGACCAAATGATCTAACTGTCCCACTTCACTGAATTTTTTCTGGAAAGTACGAAATCTAATCTCCAGTGATATTGCAGAGTGCATTGCTCTGTCCTCTCCCTGCCACTAAATTGTCCCTGAGTGGAGCCAGCAAGCAAGGAGACAGACAAGTTACCTGTTTTACTGCTTGATGAAAAAGGCAGAGATCCTTCTTTAAAACGGACGAAAGCAAGAGCTTATGAAAACAAATTGGACATCTTTGTAGCACTAAAGGCTGCCTCATCCCTGCATTACTGTTTCCTATGCATTCAGAGAACACTGCAAAAAGGGACCTAATAAACCAGAGATTTTTAAAGTATCATTTGAATGATGAAAGTTGTGCTCATCACCATTTCCAGACTGATAACTGAGCCTTCCTCCATATAACGCCAGGCAAAGAAGATATATTTCCCTATTTAAGCTTATCTTGGGTTATAGAGGAAAACTGCAGTAAACAAGATAATCTGAGCATGCACAATGCTACATTTTCTGCACTGAGCTTTTCTCATCAACCTGTCCCATGGATGAAAGTGCCCAGGCATCATGAGCAGAAGGCATGCTGCTCATCTGAGGTAATATTTGACAATTACAGCTCTGAGAGCCGAAACTGTATGGAATACATTAACTCAACCTCTTTCATTGCCCAGTCTATCTCTCTTGTCCATTTATCAGATCTGCCACTTACAGAAAAAGCAGTGAGTCAGTTCTTTACACAGAACCAAAAAAAACCTCACCATGTCACAACTGGTACAAACAGGACTGGGATCCTGTGTGCTAGATAAGTTGGATAGTGATAAACAAAGCTAATATTTGAAAGAACCCTTTGAAGACTACTAAATCTCATTGCAGACCTCTAATTTCCCCCGCCCCCCCTCCAAAAAAAAGGCATTTATCAAGAGTCACATACAGCATATGAGACGTGACAAAGATGCACCACAATCTCTGAACAGTAGCTACTCACACTGTAAGGTTTGTTTCAAGCACAGTGCCCTGTGAAATGACATGTTTTGATCTCCTTTATATTACATAAAATTGATATGTAATTATAAGGTCTTGGAGGACAAGATACTGCAGCAGGAAACAACAGACCTGGTAACTTTAAGCAGAAGGGAATTGTGCCAATCTGCTCAATATATAAAAAGAGGTTTTATAACCCTTTATTTTGCATTTAGTTCTTTAGAGTGCCTTCTCTTTAGTTCTCTTTAGTATTTTGCATTTAGTTCTTTAGACTGCTCATCTGGGGCCAACAATCCTGTTTCTCCTCTCCCCAGCAAATAAGAAGCAAAGATAATGGAGTTTTCTCTGTGTAAAAGACTTCTGTAAGTACAGAATCAGGCAGCTGTCCTTCTCCCAAGGGCCTTCCAATGTGAAGAAGACTGAGAGGAACACAGCTCATCAGGATTCAGGATGAATTTTAACTGTGAGGAATGTTGTGGGATCCTTATCTTCCATTTTGTGGGGTGCACAACTTTCCTGAATATTAATACAAAAATAATCAGAAATCATTCTTGCTCAGTGCAGCAGAAATTGCTATAATTTGAGAGGAGGGACTTTTAATCAGGGATGTTCCACCATGGAAGGATAAAATTAATTTTCAATTAAGTGTGCTGGAACATTTTTCTAATGAGTATTGATAGGCTCGTACTTACTGATTTTTCATACAAACATAAAACAACAATTCTAGGCAGGAATAAAGTGATGACACTGCATGTGGAAAAAAAAGAAAACAAATGTGTGAGAGAAAAGAGAGCATGTGAAATGAGCTTAAATTAAGTTTCCCAACTGTTTTAATTTATATATGTTATATATAAATATATGTCCGTGTCTGAATATATATATGGATTGAAATCAGTCAAAACAGACATTTTAAATCTCTCCTCATCAAATGCAAAGTTATATAAGGAAGGTCAAGCTAGCATTCTGGGCCTAAGTTAAGCACATAGCATTTAGTCCAGCTGGCTGCATTTCTGGACCAGCTTCTGAAGGCCTGCTGATTTTGCAAGAACAAGAGGTGGTTTGTGTCTTTTATTGTCACTAGTACCTGGTGCCTACCTCATGTGCAACCATGATAGTCCTTGTGCAGGGGAAACAGAGATGGACAAGATTTTGATTGCCATGTTCCAAAGAATTTTTCCCAAAATTGGGAAATGAGAAGAGAGATCTCTGTAGAAGCTCATTCTTTCCAGGATATGACAGCTCAAGTAAACCCTAGGCATTTTACTCGGACCACCAGGACAGTCTGCTCCAGAAGCTCTGGCGCTCCTTGAATCAAGAGTAATAAGGAGAAGGGTGAAAAGACCTTCACGTAGCTCTGGGTGGAAAAGCCAGAGTAGTTTTATCTCAGTACTGCCATTGCTGGAGCAAAAAAGAGCAGTGAGGAGAGGGGAGGCGAAGACAGTAGTGATGGATGGTAAGAGGATGAGGTGGCCCTAGAAGGTTCACAGTTTTCTCGGATGAGTTAGACCTACACAGGTGTGTAAAACAAGTTATCTATTGCACAAACGATGAATTCTGGTTGACACACTTGTATTTCTGATATGCTGCCAAATGCAAATTTCAACTTCTTATTCACCTAGAAAGCTGGTGTCAAGATTTGGGCTATATTTTCTAACAGATACACCACATAAGACCACTCTGAACAAATGTACATGTTTTCAGTGCTGGTAAATAAACTCTTCCAGGCACCCCTGGCCAACACACACCATGATGGGTACAGCATGGTTCATCTCCTCCCAGTGGCCCTGTTTGGTTAAATCATGCCCTCACCTCCATTGGCTACCTTGACACATTCTGTGACACTGTGGCGACTCCAGAGTGACATTTATTACGGAAGCCTAAAGTTAAAGGAGATTAAACCCTTGTGCTTTTCATGTACATCCCAAGACAACTCACCCTTTCACCATCCAGAAGCAGGTGCACTCTGAAGTTCATTGATTCATTAAGAATAATTTCTTCGTTTCTGTACAAGATCTGAAAGATTCTGCTGTAAATGTTGCTTTCATGAACATAGGCTGAGCAAAGGCTGGAATCACCTGCACAAAACACAGACAGCATACCAAAGTGATTTCTTCAGGGACATTATTTTATATCTACTACACTTTCACTTCAGAATTATCCAGGACAGTTATATTAATACTTGTAATTAAACACTGGAATTCACAATAATTAATGCTAATAGAGCAGATGATTGTTATTGTGGGTTGTAGTTTCCCAACCATGGCATTTAAAGAAAATAGATGTCTAATTGAGGCAGGCAGGCTGAATTTCAAAGTGAGAATGGCTGACCCCGTGACAGCACTTACCCTACTTACTTTTCTTCTAATGGAAGTTAATGAAAGCACCAGATATCTTCTAGGAGGGTTTGCTATTCAGGAGCATGAGGACTGTGGGTGTTTATCAGCACAAACTACATCTATGAAATTTCATCTTTTATCTGCAATGGACATCTTTCAGAAAAGAGGTGTTTCCAGATCTTTCAGGTGCTTCCAGAAGTTACTAACTGCAGGGGTACAATAGCTTCTCCAAGTAAAGCCAATAGCTTCTCCAAAGTAAAACCCAGATATGAAGAGACAAATTAAAATACTGGAAAAGAAAAAAGTAATCAGATGTTTCAAACTGACAGAAGTCCTGTCAGCTGCCTCAGCTGCCCCTAGCTCATGTAAAAGTTGCCAAACTGGCCCATACAACTGGGATTGAAATAGGGCATTCAAAAGCAAAAAGCTTCTGCAGTCTGCATATAGACTGTCAACAGCTTCGCCCATCTGTCAATATATCATATCATCACAAATTAATTAAGCATAAGCTAAGGTTGTATTTATCCTTCCTAACTCCTAGGTGCCTCCAGTGTATGAGTCTATATCAGAGGAGACTAAGGAATACGAGGTGTTGTTCACCTGGCCAGAAGAGCTCCCTATTTTGCCCTTTTTTAAAGAGCATGCTTTAGAATGAGGCCAGTTGTAATCTGAAGTCTACTGCTTACTGAGTAGTTCTTCTTTCACTAAACGGAACATGGTGTGACTTACTTAGCTGCAGAAATTTATGTTAGAGGCACCAATATTTACTACAGTGACTTTCTCTTGAAGAGTTTGCAGTGCCTGTCCAACTATTTAACAAACAATTGGGCACCAAGATTTCAGGTACTTCGAAGTTGTATCCATCCGCTAATTCCTTGCTCATTATATTTCCATTGCCTCAAATCAACAATTTCCTCCAAAATTTACTCAGACACAGTTTTACTTTTTTCTTCCAGCGTTCCAATGACTAGCGTCATAGGAATCTGAACTTCTGAAATATAATTCTATATTCTATAGTAAATGGTATATTGCAACTAGATATGTACAACTCTGAGGAAACAGACTTTTTAAAAAAAAAAAAAAAGAAAAACAAAAAAGGTGTGCCAGTATCAATCCTTTAAAGAGACCCAGGTCTGTAATCCTCATCAAGAAGCCAGTAGGTACATGTTTTGGTGAGACTGAAAGGGGACTGAAGGTTTTCAGAGGCAAAGTTTGTTTTGGGAGGGAAAGGAGTAAAAGAAGAAACAAGGCTAAAAAGAAGCACTACAGGCTCTGATAGAGAAGTGAATGGAGTTTTGTCATTATAATGATTACGTTTTGTGGTGTCTGTCTGCTGGAACTTGAATAACACAGACAAAGACACATCTTAAAAAAATCCTTTTCTATGTAGGGAAGAAAAAAAAAGATTACATAGCAGTAAGACTTGAGTTAATTAACTAGAAGGACCACAGGACTGACACCCAAACTGCATTTTCTATGCAGATCATTTTTCTCTTGCTGATTCCTACCCAGTACACCAAGCACATCTGGAAACAGCACAAGTGTTGTCAACCTGCTATTGTCTTCCTATCACACTTTCTGCACAATAGTTATGCCGGAGTCCAGGCAGCCTAAATAAATACACATTTACTTCCTTGTGTTACACCAATTAGACTAGAATGTCTCAGCCTGATTATCTCTTCAAAAGCATGCATATTTATTTTAATTCAAACCTCATCGTATTAGAGACAAAAGGAAAATTTTGTTAGAGGTATAATGTATTCTTATGCCTATCTGGCAGACGAAGGGAGCTTTATGTTATTTGATTAGGATATTGATATACTGGGACTCTTCGAAGACAGAAAGTCTAATATCATTTTCTTTTCAAACACACTCTGCACAGGTCATGGCTAGTATGTAATTACTTTAGGAGCTAGATTTGCAAGGTGGCATAAAGAGACATTATTCTTGCTGTGACGGTCAAAGCCAAAGACATGCTACAATGCTTCAGGATGCCTCAAATCAGTGTAAATGGATATAATACACTGGGCCAAAAGACCATTCAGTTTGAAATAGAGCCCTACCTTTGCAAAGGCCTACAGCCAAAGAACGCCTGATGGTCTTCGGATTGATACAGCTCATGGTTGTCTATCTTAATGGCAGCAATCTGCTTCTTTTCCTCTTAAATATCACATAAGGCTGTGGTAGGAGTTCCCTGGGAAAAGTGCTCAGCACTATGAAAGTATCTGGACAATGCTCACCACAATGCAGGCATCCTCTAGGCAAAGGAATGCCTCCATGTAAATGCAAACACCTAGCTAGAACACATTCATACTTCAGTAAAGATAACCATGCTGGATTTCTTAGGCTGTTTCTCCTGCTAGAGCCAGTGATACTGCTGAAAGATGAGATGTTAATGGGCTCTCCTCAGCTGAGATTTAACACTTTTGAATACTGCTAATATTGAACAGAAGAATAAAGTGAATGGAATGGAATGGAATGGAATGGAACTGAACGGAATGGAACTGAACGGAATGGAACAGAAGAGAAACTAGAAAAAAAAAAAGAGCCTGAATGCTGTAAAGAGTTGTTTTTGATCATTCACCTGTACAATTTCACATGACTTTTGAGTCTTCTGGGTTATTTTATTCCAACTTGTGAGTATTTTTTAGTTCTTTTAGTTCAGTTTATATTGTTGCTCTTATAATGTGCACCACTCCCCTAGTGGGGAATCTTTTGAGTCTCATTAATTTAAAAAAAAAAATAAAAGAAAGAGAACAAGTTTCATTGAGTGTTGTGTGCCTGAAAGGAGAAGAAGGAGGAACTATGTATTTATTTTTTTCTTATTATTAATCTGTAGTATGATCATAATTAACTCATGGAGAAGACAATTGCATAATATAACTCTTGAAATTATTAGCCTTCCTATATCCAAGCTATTATCCAAAGCAATTACTCTGTCTTTTGACATATTTACTATTTTATGGCTTTGGTCCATATAACTGTCTATATAGCAGCAAGATACATAAATGTTAATATTTATCTCCACGATCACAGAGTATAAACGCCTCAAGAATACCAATGAATAACTACGGTACCTCAGAAATATTTTAAAACAAAAATTTTGCTCTCAAAAGCAAATTGACCTGCAAAATTTTATCTGTGGAAAAATCAAAAGTAGAACTCAACTTTCAGAAATCCTAATTCAGAATGCAAACCATCCTCTCCATATAACTGCAAGGAAGGAGCCAAAGAATAGGTGACCTCTAAACAATGAATTCATTATCTTCAGCCTACTTTAGCTATAATTTCTGTTACATTGTTCTGAAGACCACCACTAATAAAAAGAAACTTGAAGCAAAGGTTATCTGTCTGTGGCAGATGTGCTAAAACAAATATAAGAAATTAGTTTTACATTATAAAAAGTGACGGAATAGTGGAGAGAAGCAAGCAATGATACATCTGTTCTAATATATTTAGGAAAGGGTATCAGTAACTGAAGAACAACATCAGGAACCTGGGTCCATTTCTCCATCCCTTTAAATCTCCTTCCTTCCAATCATTATGTACTTACTTTTTTTTTTTTTTTTTTTCTCCTTCTCTCTTTACAAAAATGGTTTGAACAGTTTCAGAGGCGTTCTCTGTCAATAGCAATTCCTGGAGCAAGCAAACAAAAAACTCACCTTCACAAAATCAACTGACTGTGTTGCATGTTTGCCTCAACCTCTGGTTTCTCTCAAGGAGAAGCTTTGAACCGGCAGTGCCTTGGCATAGCTGAGACATCATGATGAATGATTCCCCCAGAGCCACCTAAGTCAGGTGGACCCTTGCTGTTTTCTAGCTATTGGAGTGTCCATTTTTCATGTATTCCACAATCTATTTGGCATGTAGGTAATTAGCATGCTCCAACCTAGACAGCTAACTTCTTTCCATAATTACATTTTCAATTCTACTTCCTTCTGAGGTCTTCTGTCAAATAAAACTGAAATAGACCTAAGCAACAAATCATTTCAACAATAGTAGGCATCCTGGTGTGCTGCACAAATTTGCCCAAGAATTTTAGTATAATCTGGTTTTTGAGAAATGCTGCTTTGCATTTATTTATTTCATCGGGACTTTAAAATATGTAAATGCCTTATCACACGACCCCTAACACAGAACTCCAGCACTAAGCAACGTTCCTATGAACTTCATATGTTCCTATATATTCTGAAGAAAAAGCAGCATTTAGAAAGGAAGAGGTTCTCGGCTGTAAAACTATAGAGATATAATGCCCAGTTTGAATGATCAACAGTATATCACTTTCAAATTCCTTTTTAAAATTTAGTTTCTAACAGATAGCAGAAACAGAATAAAACCATGGAACAAACACTTGGATTATCTTAAAATCAACTACTTTGCTTAGAACAACCTTAAATAATGTTGGATTTCCCTACACGGGAGCAAGAGACAAAAATGAGATGTGAAAAAGCTGTGTTCTCCAGAGAAAACACATTAAAACTTCCCTTGAAGCAAATTCTGTTCCACACAGCTTGTCTATTAATCTTGTAGTACTTGACTGCTATGGCCTTACTGAGAAGTAGTGGGGAAAAACACCATACTTATGTGCCCCAGTTAACTTGGCTTTTATTATAATTCACCTTCAGGGTTTGATGAAGAAAGAGCAGAGACAGGATTTACCCTGTCTCTGTCCTCTATTCCCTAATCCAGAATTGATCCCAGATAGATAGGCAAGGTAATTTACTACTTTTTAAAAATAAGGGGGGAAGGAACTGTGATGGCTCAGACCCAGCACTGTTGCTGCAGACATAACATCATGTCCCCTCGCCTACACACAGTGTAGATGAAGACAATCTAGCCATGATCACTGCAGTTACCTCAGGCACATGTTTTTATTCTATGTATAAAGTTATAACTCCAGGGAAAATCACTGTGATGAGCAAGTTTTTTGAAAGAAAAAGAGCAAGCTTTTTTGAAACACGACTTGCCTTTTCCAGAAGTAGTTCTCTGCCACATATTAGGCACAATGTGAGAGTATAGGCAGTGATAATAGAGTCCATAGAAAAAAAAATGCATGTGGAAAACACATCTGTCTTTGAACCTAGCCTCTTTACTTCCTTGACAAATATAGCAAAGATAGTTACTTAAGATAGTTACTCCATTGGTAGCAGCTTCTTGAATATCTCTTAATACCTGAGAAAAACACATTATCACTCTGCTGTTCAAAGAAATAGGAATGCAAGGTTTTCCTAAGGTCTTCTTTAATGAAAGAGATGTTCTTCAATACACAGGGAAAACAAGATACTGTAGTTGTAGATAAAGCTTTATTCTAATTATTTCACTATGAATATTTCATGAATATCAGTATACATTTAAGCATCAGATCAGTTGAAAGTCACAAGAAACATACCATGTTCTCTGCAGCTGGGTTCCCAACAAAAGCAAATTCCAGAGATTTATAAAACCTTCAAATGTAGGCAGGTTCATCCTCCAGTGTCTGTGTCACTTGTGCACAGACAAATGAAGGGCATGTTGACACATTTACCACAGAAAGATCTGTAAGCACTCTGGTATCTTCCTACCTACAAACCTTATGCTACTTCCCACGCAGCCTAACAGTGTCAGCAGTTCATGTGAACTCTCTTAATTTGCTTCAGTGTAAAGCAGCTAAAAGCATAAAGATACTAAAACACTGAAGTCTCTTTAAACTGAGATAGTGGGACCATGACCTGAAGTCAATTAGTCACATGATCTATTAATGCAGCTGAATGAGGAGGGTGCTAAGAAAGCCTCATAAAGACATGATAACATCTTTAGTGTCTCAGGTAGGACTAGCTGTATCCCACCTAGATGTATCTTCTGTGACTTCTATACTACCCACCTTCCTAGTTCATTCTATCATAAAATTAATCCACGTCTACCAAGGGCCTCAGTACCTTCCTCTTCCATTCAGACACACATATTGGTCAGGTCTTTCTCTTGGTCTCAACATTTGAAACTCCCGCAGACATCTGAAGGAGACACAGATCTCGCTCATAGTCTCTAAAAAATAGGTGGTGATTCTCAGGGATCAATACTGGGTCAATTTATTTATCAGTGAATGGGACAGGAGTGCACCCTCAGCAAGGCTGCTGATGGTATAATGCTGGGAGAAGTGAATGAGATTGCCAATGACTCTGTGCTGCCATTCACAGAGACCTGAACAGACTGGAAATAAAAAAGCCTCAAGAAGTTCAACAAAGGCAAGTGCAGAGTTCTGCACCCATGTAGAAATAACCTCATGCACAGGTCTGGAGAAGAGAGGACTGAGAGGGGATCTTGCAGTTTGTACAAACATCTTAACGGAGAGTGTCAAGAGGATAGGGCCAGACTGTAGGATAGGATGAGAGGCAGCAACGGGATGAGAGGCACTAGTCATAAACTGAAACTCAGGAATTTTTGTCTCAATACAAGAAAAAAAAGTCTTGACTGTGAGGGTGACAGCACTTGGACAGGCTGCCCAGAGAGATTGTGGACTCTCCTTCTCTGGAGATATTCAATCGGCCATGATCCTGTGCAATATGCTCTAGGTAAACCTGCTTCTGCAGGGGACTGGATGATCTCTAGAGGTCCCTTCCAACAAAAACCATTCTGCGAATCACTTGCAGAACCTGCTAATTTTGCTAATTTTTTTTTAGAGAAAATTAGGACATGTGGACATTCCTCGAATGAACTGTATACCATCTTGTTAAAAAATAAGTATTATAGTGCAAAATATAACCAAAAGAGACCAGAAAGTCTTTTGCAAATAGTCCTGTTTATCTTGTTTGCTTTTTTTTTTTCTTTACCATCTGTTAGATCCATATGCCTTCTTAAATAAGAGCTAATTATAGGTCTGCACTGCAACTAATCAAATAGTGGTAACTGTTGCAAATTTCAACTGCAAATTTATTTTCTTCTTTATAAAAATTCTCCCCAAAACAGTCCTTGAGATAGTTGCATTTCTACAGTTTTCCGGACTTGGGTCCACAGTAGCTATAGCTGGTGCATGTGTAATTGTGCTAACATATGGAGAAAAAATTTATGACAAACTGCAGTAAGAGCCAAAGTACAGTTTCCGCCAAGTACAATAAAAGGGGTGACCTTGGGACAGAAAGTGACTGTATCTAATAAATATCCATTGATGTCTATTGTGCCAGAGGTCTTTGTGTTCTATGTTTTCATGCCATTTTGTATTCACTGCAAGCTGAAGCACTTTTGTTATGGGCTATCAACATTCAAGAATGGGGCTATTAAATGTTAGGTCAATAGAAGATAAAATTTGAGTTAAACCATAAAACCATGTGACAGTTTTTTACAGTTCTCCATTTGCATTTCTTTTTGCTCATTGCCTCTCTCTCTCTCTCTCTCAGAAAGAAAGGAAAACAATTAAGAAAGCATATAGTATTTTGGAGGGACAGTGTAGTTTAGAAATCTAAGGAAGAACAAACATTCTTCTCATTGTAGACGAATCAAGTAAACAGAATTTTTTAAGATGTCAGAATATTGTAACTATTGTATAGCATGTCTTGCCCCATCACCTCTGAGCTGACTACATATAGGACAGGCATGGCACTACATGGCACTAATTTGGACATCAGGAATCTGAGGATCGATAAATCAGAAGATCTAGCATATCAGTAGATGGAGACTTTCCAACTGCCAAGGATTTTTTTTTTTTTCAGGAAGTGGTGAGAACAGCTACGTGAGTGATTATTTTTTAATTAAAAGATAAGTCTTGTTTTCTGACACCTCATTTCTTTACAGAGCAACTCTCATTGAATTACAATCCCAAAATATTATTCCTCTGCCTTGTGTTGCTCCACAGAGTGACAAAGAAGAAAAAAAAAAAAAACATCCCTGTATCCTTGTCACAAATCTATCTGGCTTTTAGCACTGAAAGAACATGAGCAAAGAAGGATTCAGTACTAAAATTAAATTTTGGAAGACACATTTCCACCAATTTAGGGAACAATAAGTGTCCTAATGAGTTCAAAAAGGACAAGACTTCACTTTCAGCTCCAATAGACATTTGCATAAATGTCCATTTACACCATTCAGGTAAATGTTTCATAACTCTCTCCAATGTCAATGTCACTTCGCATTGCTGTGTAATGTGAAAGGCTGAAGGATAAAAACGATTCCAGTCCTAAATATAGTAAATGAGGAGTCAAAGTGCCTTTGAAAAGTCCAAAACACCAGATATCTGTTTCAGCATCACAAGACTATGACAATTTCGGACTGTCATGCTGACCTCCCAGTCAGTTTGGAACTTTTCTGTCAGAAACAGATCTTTCTTTTCTTGCTTTTCTTTTTCTTTTTTTTTTTTCAATTAAAAAAAAAAGGGAAAAATGGAAATAGTTTATTTTAAGTTGATTCATTCCAGCCATCAGGTAGTTTTTCTCATCATGACCACCACAACTTCTTAGTGTTAATGATTGGTGTAAAGAGTCAAGATAAGGAGTTGAAAACAGAAAATGTATCTTGCTTCAGGTGGGGAGGGAATAAAAGAGGATATTTCCAGGAATTCATTTCAGTTATTCTACCTCTGGCTACCAAAGGGAAGTTTTCACATTTTCTCACTACTAGTCATGTGGTTTTTGACTGCTACACATTTTTGAAATATACAGATGTGATAGAGCCAAAATAAGAAATATATATGTATATTTCAGAGACACAGGAATCATAGATACAACACTAGAAAATGCAGAGAGCTAGGAACCCCTTTTTATTAACACATATACATCTAAAAAAACTCCATAAGAGTCAATGTAAGGTTTTCATATAAATACGGGATCTTCACATTGCAAGAGAAAGAAAAAGAGAGAAGAAAGAAGTAGGTCCAGATCTGGCACTAGGGATCTGGACTCCACTCACCATGAAACGTAAGGACAGGTATATTCTCTTCATTTTACTCACAGGAGAAAGTGAAGTTCTCTTTCTCACACATACATTTTTTCACTCTTTCTTTTTTCCTAATGCTCTCAGAGATCTCTACCTTTAGCTGGTCATCCTTGCTGCAAGCTTCTTTCATCAGAACCCTTAATGCAAACTGATGGAACTTAAGTACTCAAGCAAAACTGTCTAAGGGTGATGTTTTCTACCTATTAAAGAAGATAAATGATTTAAAAACCCAAATCAATGTTACCATACACATGTTAAAAAAATAAACTGCAATTCCATTTGCTGGAAAGCAGTTTCTGTTCAAAATAAAATCAATGTCACTACAAAGTAGCTTCTAAAACATAGCAGGTTGTTTCTATGTTGTATCTATAAGAGGAAACATTTTAGTATAAGCCATAAGCTTAATGGAAGACTAAAATACACTTTTCTATGTTCTACATGTTTTAAGCATTGCTTTGAGCAGATATTTTAAATCTTCTCATCTAGCTAATACAAGAGATTCTCCTCTCCTAGATCAGACAGCTTTTGTCTTTTTACTAATTTAATTGCTAAACTGCACAAAACCAAAATATTTTTTCTTACTCATTTGTTTCTCCATTTAGATTCCATCAACCTCTATCACTGCTTTTATCTTTTTTCTTTTTTGTCACTTTTTAATTAAGGCCATTATATCAGTTGAAATCCTGCAGCTTCATCTGAATCACACATGTATAAATAACAGTAAGAGGCTGATCACACTCCGTTGGCGCATGTCCGGCAAAAGCCACTTTGGGTTCTGTCTGAGATTTCATTAAAGCACATTAATGTTCCCTCTGCTCATGATGTGCCAAGAGTTTCATTACCTATTCTTTGGATTTGTTCCTGTTAAGGCTATTAATTTCCTTCAGTTTGCATTAAGGGTCATTCCAAAAGAGGGTCTGTTATCTCTTCCTGTAAAATTTGTCTTTTTATTTGGCATAAATTTTGCATATGTAGTGCGGTACTGTAATAAACTTCTAAATGGACAAAGTACTATAAGACTAGGGGTCTGAATCTAATCCTACTTGCCTTCACCTGGAAAAATGAACTCAGACCTATCAACTGAAATGGGCCAAAATCTCTCTATCCAAAAAAATCTCACATAATTCCCCCTAGTCTCAAAATTTAAAATGTTTTCATGTGCACAAGACAAATACGGATGCTAAAAGAGTTATTAGTTAGAAGTGAACTTTCACAAGAATTTTCACTTGTTCAAGAGGTTCAGTGGTTGAAATTGGAGTTGAACTCATATGTAGTTTGAAGGAAGGGTATAATACAACTGCCATGCAGTTTTTCTAAAGACATTACATTCCACAGGAATGTGGAGACAGCATTCAAGAGATCTGGATGCCAAAAGCTATCACCGTTTTTTTGAGGTAAATCATGACATTTCTCTATGCCTCACTTTCCACATATTAAGTTATCCTTCACTTTGTCTCTTGTATAAGCAGTCTATTATCATAGGAAATAATTATTTTATTGTGTGGATTCATCTCCATCCACAAACACCATCAAACACAATAGCTAGCTTCCATTTTTGAGCTCTAAGTTTCATTAAAATACTTATCACAGTGCAACCAGCTATCATATTTAATCTGACTCAGAAGTACTTGATGAACCTGGGATGTAAGCCTTTCATGGCCACTGCAAAAGTTTTGATGGCTGAAATGGCAAATATTTCTCTGGATAGCTTATGTCTAGTGACAATCATATTTGCAAGTCTTTCTAATGACTTCAGCAGACATTTGCTCTTTTCCTTCATTCCCTAAACTCATCTATCAACAATCCTAATTATTTTGGAAGTAGCAATCCCAAGTGCAGCCTGTGAAGGTAAACACACTGAATCAGCACCAACCAATGTTTCTAACAGAACTCAGGACACATGATGTGCAAGATTTGAATCTCAGACTCTTGGACCTCTGAGATCAGTGGGAGCTTCTTAAAAATTCACAGAAAACATCAGGTCAGGCCTGTGTTGTATTTGTTTACACAGCACATTGTTGGACTAACTAGGAAAGTAATCTTATTTATGAACTAGGGGAGAAAGACCCAAAACTTGTTGAACTAAATCCTTTCCCTTTTTTCAATGCTTTTATAAATTTTGGAAAAAAAGTAGATGTTGGTTTCCATTACCCAGGGAAAAATGATTTAGATTAAGATTGTTCTACAGATATTCAGAGGAAGAAAAAGAAATTGCTGTTCATTTTGCATGAAGCTTTCCCACATGCCTGTGTCTTCATAAGGATAGCTGTCCTTGAAAATGAGAGCTATGGGAAATCATATAAGAGTCTGTGGATATGAATTATGGGGAGAAGACTAAGAGTTAGCTTGTTCTTATTTAAAATTAATAGAGGGAAGTTAAAGACTTGAGGGGAACTTTTCACACAGATAAAACAAATGAAAAGCTGAGGAGAAATTGGAAAATATCCAAAATAGGCTTGGCAAGAACCTTCAGGAGAAATAGTAGAAAAGCTTCATAAATTATTACAAGGGAAAAAAAAGAATGAAAAGCATAGACATTGCTATTGTATAAGGAATACATTAATGCATCAGCTGTTCAAACTTTTATTCCTATCTTATGCAAAAAAGACAGGGAACACAATACTAGACACCCAGTTGCTTCCGTTAAGTTTCCAATACCAGCTCGTTTGTAGCTGTGGTCCATTAGTTCTCTTTGCTTTTTAGGTCCCTGGATACACTTAGGTACCCATGACCACTGTTGCTGATTAGAGCAGTGTTTGTTGCCAGCAAGTTTCAGGGACTTGTTGTATTGAAAAAAGCTTTACTTTGGGTAAATATATGTTTGTTACCTCAGCATCTTTGGCTCTCCCTTTGTTCTCTTGCTGTCTAAAAGGCTGAATTCAGAGGCCAGAACTAACATTTGCTTATCATCTTAATTATAGTAGAAATGTAGAAAATCAGTCATGGGCTGGAGGAGTTCAGCAGCTAGACAACATGAAGAATACTTTCATGCAGTAGTTAATACTTAGCTGTTATAACCTCTCTTGCCAACCACTCTGGGAACTACATTTTCTATTCAGTGGTTCCCTTTCTCACCACACTACTCTTCATCTGTGGCTTCTCTTATTTTATTCTGTGCACTGAAATCAAGTACCTTCCCCTTGCACTGTCTACTTTATATTTCAAATCACACTTCCCTGTACAGACAGGCTTTAGAAGTGAAGAAGCAGAAGTGAAGAGGCTTAACATGTCAATCAAAGAAAACAGTAGCTGCAATTTCTCCAGATAGCTATTCACAAATTTCCATCATGGTGCCAGTCCTTATCAGGTTGTTAGCCAATCTCTTAACACTGGCCATATGCTGGAATAAACTTATCTTAGAAAAGATAACGTGGTACGTATTATGAAAAACTCTTAACAAAATGACCTGGAAGTAGAAGACATACACAGTCACATAAGTATCTAACTAGTATTTTGTGGAGAGTTTTTGCTCCTCCCTCATTTGTTAAGAAAAACAGACAGATAAGAAGCATAAAACCATGGTGCAAATGTTAATTCAGTGATTTCAGCGCTAGACTTGAAGCCAGAAATTGCTGCTCCAGCTTGATCAGTGATTTTATCTCTGAGAGAACAATATAGCATGTGATTGATTACATGAAATTCTTGGTCCCTTATTCCAAATAGTGGAGTATTAATACACATTCCTCCAACAAAACCTCTCCTTTATCCAAATCTACGCAAACATGAAGTAGCCCGATTCTACTTAGGTAAAGGCAAGAAATATTCTTTAGGAATGACTCCAGCAGGAACTGTGTCTGAATCAGGTAGAATTAGATCTGAGCAACTGACTGAATATTTATTTATACAATCAAATGAATAATTTGAAGGACATTAATATCAACACCTAATAAATACTTCTTCAGTACTTGTTGAAATGTAGTTAATTTTTACATTTTTCTTTCTGACATTACTCTAATTCAAACAGTTTTCCAATATAGTTTTAATATGATCTTGGATTTTTTTTTCCCGAAAAAAAATTGTTCATTGGAAAAGGAAGTATAAGTGTGCCAATTTCAAACAAAATTTCTTCTAAAGCTGGGCCAGCACCTCTGGAATGGTATGTCTTTTTTAAGTGCAAGCATCCTATTCCCATTTTAGAACAATGTTATATCTTTTATGACTGGGCCATTTCTGAGAACTCTCTCAAAATATATGAAAAGGAGATGGTTTTCAACTCAACCCTGCAGCAGAATAAAACTTTTTTTTGCTCCTTTCTATAATCTTCTAAGATGTTTCACAAGTCTCTCTATACTGCTGACCTCTTCAGAGCTGAGGATGGCTTTTCCCTTCTCACTGATCTTTCAGCAGTGGCTGTATACGGTTATCACACAACTTGTAGCAACAAGAAATCCCTGATAGCTAGGTAAAAAAGAGCATATGCTTTGCTTAACTGACCCACTCACACATGATTGATACATATATTTTAGCTTTTTATTTGTTTAGCTCAACCTTCTCATCCTTTAAATTAAGGATACTGCTCAGGCCCATCTGACCTATGTTGGCTGTTTCTTTGAAGATATTGGAGTGATATCAAAATAAATTTCCTTCACCAAATGGTTTTGAACAAAGGAGAAAAAGCTTTTTCCACAGAATATGAAGTGTGAGCCTTATTACTAATCATCATGGTGGCATAGTACATTCTTGGACTCCTTTAGAGAAATGAATTGGGCTTTGATAATTTCCTGTTTGTAAAGTCCACTACTAAAATTACCTTTCCCTAGTGATGGGTCAACCACTGGGATCAAGAGGCCTAAGTGAATGCAATCAAAGTTCTGTGTAGGGAATAGACTGGCTGCATCAAGTATTTTTCCACTCTTTTCCAGGATGCTGGAAAAGCTTTTTATCCTTTTACCCATGATGACATGCCCCACAAGAGCTCAACCTATTAACCATGTATGCCACCTATGATGCACACACTGTATGAAACAGCAATACCTCTTTCCCTTGCTTCTTTGAGCTTGTATTCACAACTTTGCTCACATGTATTATTATAGTTGTCAGGCTTTTGTTCGCAATTACTCACTGACATAGGCAAGCACTAAATTGAATTCCACTTGCTGTGTTTTCTTTAACTGACTAGCTATTGTGAAATGTGTCCCCTCTGACTGCCTCCTACAACTGAGCACTGGGTCAGGGACCTCTCTCTTTTCTGAAGGTGATTGTCATTAATAAGCCTCAGATTCTTCCCTTGTATAAGCCAATTTCCCATTCCACATAGCCATTATGTAAATGAAGGTGAAGTTCCAGATAACTCCTGTTGGCATCTTTTCTCTTGTGCTCAAGAAGACAATAAATAGATAAATAAATAAATAAATAACTTTCCTTTCATTCTAGGGAAGATGCTGGCTACCCAAAATGGAAAAAAAAAAAAAAAAAAAAAAAAAGACATTGTAGGGCCTTCCCTATTTATTCCAAAGGACAGCAATAAATGAATGGAAAGGATCTCCAGCCAATATTGTTTGCTTTATTCTGTGCAGTCACTAAATTTCCTGTTACAGCAAACTGCCCCACCAAAACCAGGCACAGTGCAATGTAAACAGTGAGCAACATTCTGGATTAAATCTAGCCGATATGACACTAAAGTCTTCAGCATTGTTTGAACTGCATAGAAGCAATCTATCATTTGAACACTTTTATGCCTGTCACCATGTCCATTCCGTATGAGTTCTTCACTTGCTTACTTATCACGTGCAATACTGATACCAGATACTGTTTATAGCCACTTTACAAGAGGGAATTTGAGGCATAGGATACATAATCTGAGTTTATATTTTGTAGTCAGTGAAGAGAAATCAACACTTAATAGGAGAAACTTAAAATTCATACATCATATACATTGAATGAATTCCTCCCAGTGTTATATATCAAGGAAATTTGTGCTATGATCTTAGGCTATTCAATCTACACTAAAATTGTTCAAGTTAATAATGGCTAAGATTATGTAAGGAACTCCATTTCTTCCTCATGAGCATGTAGGTTGGAGTCCAATATCAGAACCTGCTCATAGGGATTAAAGAGAGGATTGAAATCTACCAGGACTGTGGTAGAAGCTGTAGATACACAGGCTAAACTCAAGCTGGATACTCAAGTGGTATTCACTATTGTAAAGTGCTTCCTGTCGAAGTCGAGGCTGCAATGCTACAGTTTCATAGAAATAAACAGAAATGCAAGAAAATGAAATTAATTGTTTTTTCAGCTATTCTCCACACAACAGCAGGCTGGCCTTCCATGAGGTCCTTAACCTCGACAAATGCACCATTACTGTTGGTAAATTTCATGATATTAAAGAAAGTTCAAATAGAATTGCATAAATTGCCTCACTCTGTACCACCCATTTTTTCCATGAATGATACTTGACCTCTAATTATACCATTTTCCAGCTCTTAAGTCTGCTTTGATTAGGAACCAATCTGCCAAACAAATCTGGCAGATGTACGCAGTATGGAAACTTTGTGCAGTTTTAGTCCCAACTCTCTCTTTCCCTGGTTCTGTTGCTGAGCTGCCCGAGCAATTGGCACAATGTGCTCCTATGAAGAAAATGAGAGTAAAGAAGGATTACATGATATCAACAATTGCACAATGGAACATGGTGCAAATAGCCTTAAGATCACACCAAGGGAAAATCAAGGAAACTACCTTCAGAACAGAAGGCTGGATAAATAGAAGTAGAATTTACTGGGGAAGAATCATTCAGAACAAATATACGGCTCTCGGGACATAAACTCTTTTTTTTGAGGAAGATGTTTTATTAGGTCACATAAATGTACCAGGTCAAAGCTAGGCTAGAGATCGTCAATATGGTTTCATGCTGCACTGCACAGATGTAAGCCGTTTGTTTACCTCACAAGAATTTGGCTGTAAAGCTGAGTTAACTCACAACAACAAGGCATGCTGAGATATGCAGATGGAAAGTGCCACACAGAAGTGTCAAAACCTAGTAGTTGTTAATGAGCAAATAAAATAAATTATTAATCAATATTTTTTGAGCTATTTTATAATTTTTTTTTGCCTGTATTTCTGGTCTTCTGTATAGCTTCTAAACCCTTAAATGTGAATCTTTCTTCATCTCCATATCCATGACAGGCACCTAGGTTAAGTTTCTCCAAAACTGTTAGAACATTGCCCAGTCAACAGAAAGACGTCATCTGCTTGAAAGCAGCCTTAAGGTGAAAAAGGCATTAAAGAGAAAATTTCCACTGAGGAAGTAGCTGGCTGCATATATTATGCTACCAGGCAATGATCAGAAGGGATGCGGCAAAGCTGGAGGGAAAAAATTGCTTTTTGCTGTTTGCTGCATAAATCACCCTGCGTCTGACTAGTCTTCAACTGCATACTTGCCTCATCTGGCTCCCATTTTATATTTCCAACATGTCATGTATCCAAAGAGACCCTTCAGCTACAATATTTGATAGCCATGGAGGCTCATGGAGCAAATGAGGCACTAGATTCCACTGGTTCGGATGGCTTAGAGGAAGCTCAGTCTAAGCTCCATTCAGGTCTGAGCTCAATATGTGATTCCCCTCATGGCCCTGAATATTGAGGTGTCCATTACACATCATAAAGTCACCAAACACCCAGAGGAGAGGAGTCCTTCATGCTCAGGTGAATTGATGATGGTTTTGACAGATGTCCAAGAGAAGTAGATTTCTATTTTCCTTCGCACATAACAACAAGTCCTAGACATACACACACAAATGGCTTGCCCAGTATCCTGCATCTTGTTACTCTATACTTGAGTTTCCAGGGCCTATGCCATTCAGCAATCTAACTTTTGACTGTGAAGGACTGTGGGACTGATGATATCATAGGAAAAGTGACTATAGTCCGATCATAACAAGCAGAGGTTGGTGATCCACTGGTTCAGATTTTCAAAATGAATATTAATTATTTCCAGGCTAATGTGTAGGGGTGGGGGAGAAGAATTATTCTCCTACTTTTGGACATGATACAACAGCTACGATGATGCTGAAGGACACTTCCACTCAGGACATGATCCGCATTCAAAAACCTCCCACTGAGAAAAGAGTCAGTGGTTTTAATTACATTAACAGACTCCAAGATGACTGTTATTATTGCAACTCATTATGTAGTGCCTCGCAGAAATAGTAGGTCAAACACTTCCCTGTTTGGATCCAGTGCATTATTCTCTAAAATGTGAACCAAATATACAAGGTTTCAAGACCATAAGTATTCTCTGCTCTCCTACATGCATATATCCAAGAATCTCAAAGCTTTTTATTCAAAGAATTAAGTCTCACAATAGTCTCATAATACAGGTATAATTAACCCTATTGCAGTCCTGTGCCACATGCTCTAGGTGACCCTGCATGTATAAGGAGGTTGGACTAGATGATCTCTAAAGGTCCCTTCCAACCTTAAGGATTCTATGATTCTATTACACATGCATAGAAACTAAAAGCGAGGGAGGATGCTTTGCTCCAGATCAGAGCTGGGAAGAAAGAGCTCAGCAATTATGGATATATAGGAACCGTAAGTCCTCCTGAGTCCTCAAACGCTTCCAGTGTCACACAAGAACACTTTTAATACCAACAAAACCCACTGTTACAAACACTTAGGAGTTTCTTGCCTCATTTAGGCTCTGCCCGAAGCTTTTGCCTTTGGTACTTCCTGATTTAAGCTCTGGTACATTGGTTACCATCCATGTTTACCATACTTTCTCTGTTGTTGTTTTATTTGTTTTTTTATCAAGGGAAATTACAGTAACACAAGAATCTTCACTACACCACACTTTAAATGGAGTTTCTTTATAAAAACAGTAAATGCTAGAAAAAAATTCACAAAAAAGAACAACTGTATGAATGATGGAATTTAATGACAATTTCTTCTAGTGTGATGAGAAGGTTGTAGTCTTATTCTTAAGGGATATTGTGTTTATTTCATAGATTCTCTTTTTTTTTTTGCTGTTTTATGACAAATTTTGATATTGACATCTGCTGCTTTTGTGTTATTTTCTTTCCGTGTTTTAAGAAGTTACTATGCCATCCTTCAGTTACATGCACTTCTTCAAAATGTGCCTTTCTTTATTCCTGTCACATCATTCAGGCTATTTATAAATTAATCTGTGAATTAGATTCCTCAAAGTTGTAGTCTACAGTGATAGAGTAAAAAGTTATGGCCCATAGTGGCTGGAGAGTGGCCTTATCGCTTTCTTGTCTGACACAGAACGAAGCAGTGAGTCTACCACCCTTATTCACTTCCTATTTACATGTAGTCCTTGGAGGTACACTTAAATGGATACGGTTCAGCTTCAGAGAGCTTAGGTCTTACCAGTGGAGAGTGTTATGGTAGCATATTTTGAATATGCGTTTTGACTTTATCTACATGTTTGCAAGGGGAGGACTAAATTGCATGGCATCTGCTGTAAAAAGTGGATTCTTACTACCTGTCTGTGAAAGTTGACTCTGTAATTTTGAACTTAGCTGGTTTCTGTGGTATGCATACCATTGCACCACATATTCTTACGCTACCATGTTATTTAAATTCATTTGAATCAGTCTTCTTAACATACAGCCCAAATATAGCAAACTTGGGCTGATGATGTTTGTCTAACAGTTGAGCCGGACTCATTCAAGGAAATAGAACTGCTTTCAAGCTTCAATCAAGATTTTAGTTTACAGGATTTTACAGCTGTCATCAGAGAAGGTGTCCGCTCTTAACAGATCAGGCCAGAGTTTCCATGTAATCTAGAGAAAGTTGTTTGTACCATGTTGCTAAAGCGCATGAATGCAGACTAAAATCTACATGACTTTGGATACAGTAAGGAAAATAAAAACAAATATATATATAATATAATATTATATTATATTATTATATTTTACTATATATACTTTATATATAAATATATATTTATATAAATATAATATGTATTTTTATATATAATAAATATATACATTTTTCTTTTCTCCCAGAAATCTTTCATAGTTTGAGCTGCCTGGTTTCATACTGCACCTCAAGCACTTACTCATAATTTATGCCACTGCACAGAGAATACAGAGTGGTACCCATTTGGGCTCCACACTGCTTTTTATCCTTGGCAGAAGTATGAATGTTTTCCATGAAATCCATACAAATTGCTATGAGACCTTTCAGTAAAGGCAGTATATGCATCATAATCTGGCAGCATAAAAAAGCTTTGCATCCAGAGACAGCTTTATATTATCACTTATGTCTGTTCTGTGAAACTTTCACATCAAAATTAAATGTAGGATCTTAGAGCACAATCTCACTCCAGCGAAAGAGCTTATGCTTTAACTGACTAATTTCTTTAGTCATGTATTTCTTTTCACACTTAAAAGGTAAATAAGGCAGCTGAAAAGGGGAGAATTGAATAGGTATATTCAAGCCCATACTCTTTGTCCATGCCAGTCATGACAACTTACTTGCACTTCCCTGTTTCTGATTTTTTTAGCTTCTCTCAGAAAGGTGAAGACTAACAAAAACAACAAAAGAAGGGTGCATCAGGTGCTCAAATCACTCTGATTACAGCTGCTAAAAAGGCAATGAATGTTCCACACATTTTTAGTTTAAAGAAAAGAGATAAAAGGAAGGTCAATGCTTTCTTTCAAGTGGAAATTTGTGCACACACAAAAAAATGGTTGAAATTTTATGGCTTATGTTCGGGGGTATCAGACTGGCTATAAAAAATGGTCCTTTCTGGATATAAAATAATCCATGAACAAACTGAACAGAACATTTTTCTCTCTTCATTTCATTGTTATCTTACCTGGAACATAACTTTTCTGCTGACTGAAGCTTTTGAGTTACCTCCTAGCTATTTGGATAGTTTTCATAGCTTTCATAGTTGAAAAGCAACAAAGTTTCATGCATGACTGCATCTTTGGGGGCCTACTATCACTCTATAGATCAGACAGAAACAAATGCGTACAGTGTGTGTGTCCTGTTGCCTATGTTCAAATCTGTAGACTACAAGTTTTTTCAGTGTGGGCCCTGCTATCAGTATCAACAGGAAATTAATCCAACCAGTATTTCTTGGCTGGAAGTGTAAATTAAGAGAATAATTCTGCAAGGCCTGTGCTTAGGCTTGAATGCCCATAAAATTCTCTCATTTTTATAATTTATGACACATCTAGTACATAATGTGAAGCTTCAGAGCGACTGACCACTGAGCACTGACCTAGAGAACTGCTAATATCAGTTCAGCTTTGCTGAAGCTCAAATTTAATTCCTATTTCAATAAAATTCAAGCTTGATTTCTATTTTCTAATATATTACCTGTCCATCTATTAAATTTATGGTGAAAATATAAGTATAGTTATATATAACGTAAGTATATAAGTAATATAGGAATAGTGGGTAGCTTACAAAATATAAGTAAACAAGCTACACTGCTTATGCGATTTTATTTTCGATGAATAAATCACTGTGGCATTCTGGAGGGGCAAATGTGAATGCATCTTTTAGATCATTAGCTTAGTACTTCACTGTTTCACAGAGAAGCCACATAATGAATATATTCAATGATAATTCTTGCTGAAATCATTACTTTTTTTTTTCTCTTAGTGAAAGAATAGAATTCCTCTCCTCTCCCCCCCAAGAAAAAAAAAGAGAAAAATAAATCTCACGTTAGAGTCATCTATATCTGCACAAGGACAAGTGCTGGGTCATGCACCTGGGGAGGAATAACCCCAAGCACCAGTACAGATTAGGAGTTGACCTGCTGGAAAGCAGTTCCGTGGAGAGGGATTTGGGAGTCCTGATGGACAACAAGTTAACCATGAGTCAGCAATGTGCCCTCGTGGCCAAGAAGGCCAATGGGATCCTGGCCTGCATCAGGAGGAGTGTTGCCAGCAGGGTGAGGGAGGTGATCCTGCCCCTCTCCTCAGCTCTGGTGAGGCCACCCCTGGAGTATTGGGTGCAGTTCTGGGGTCCACAGTACAAGAAGGACATTGAGCTTCTAGAGAGGGTCCAGTAGAGAGCCACGAAGATGATTAAGGGACTGGAGCATTTGTCGTATGAGGCAAGACTAAGCAAGCTGGGCCTGTTTAGTCTGGAGAAGAGAAGGCTGAGAGGAGATGTGATTAACATGTTCAAGTACCTGAGGGGTGATTGTAGAGAGGATGGGGCCAGGCTCTTCTCTGCGGTGGCCGGTGACAGGACGAGGGGTAATGGGTGTAAGTTGAAACACAGGAAGTTCCACCTCCATGTGAGGAAGAACTTCTTTCCTGTGAGGGTGACAGAGCCCTGGAACAGGCTGCCCAGGGAGGTTGTGGAGTCTCCTTTTCTGGAGATCTTCAAAACCCGCCCGGATGCCACCCTGTGCCACGTGCTCTAGGTGTCCCTGCTGGATCAGGGGGGTTGGACTAGATGATCTCTAGAGGTCCCTTCCAACCATAAGCATTCTGTGATTCTGTGATTTCTTTCTTTCTTTCTTTTTTTTTTTTTTTTTTAACCAAGAAACCAAGAAACTATGCCGACACTTTATGCAAAATCCTGAAGGAAACTATCATCTCTGATTATTTGCTGGGACTGACATGGATGCCATGTGAGCTTTCTGTTGTCTATGTCACCTTTTCTGCTTTTTATTACTGCTTGCCTCATATGCGTGTACATGTGAAGAAACAAATTGCAATCAGTGTTTTTATGCCATGTCTTGTGCAAAACACAGTGGAGATGTCGCTCCATGCAGGAGTTTCTGCAGCTTCTTTTATAGGAAATGTCAAGAAATGTGTGTGATTCAAGTCATCTTAAAACAAATACAGTGAATTACTATGTCAGATTATCTATTTCTCTCCTATGGAATAGGAGATAGGAATAAGGAATCTGGCTGATTAGCTGAGGTAGAGATATTCACAGTATAGTTATCAGCAATTAGGTAAGATTATTCTTACTCTTAGTCACAGGCCTGATTCCTAGGCCTGCTTCTATCTCACAGTCACATTTCAGGTTGCAGATGATTTATTCCCTGTTCTCAGAATACAACCTAACATATCATTACAAAACAACAGATTACTAACAGTACAGAAAAGTTAATAAAGATTTTTTTCAAGAAATCTTAAAATATGGAATACAAGACAACCACCATTATATACAACTGGAAAGAGTATATAGATGTTTTCTAACTATTAAGTATCCACTTCTTTTTGAGCAACTGTCTTCTGTAGATCTCAAGATGTTTTACAGAGATCAACGTAACCACCTCTGATGAGCAGACATGTAAAATGAAGCAAAGAGGTGAAGCAAGACTTGTCAGCAGTAGTGCCACAAAGTCAGTTCCTCCAGATGCCTACTTTATCCCTTTGGATGGTATCAGTGGAAGTTCCTATTGAACTATCCACTGTACACAAGACAAGGACATGCTCATACTTATGCAAGTTGATGTTTTAGGGAAGTCCATAACTATGCAAGAAAAAAAAAGAAGGTCTGTACTCCAAGATGCCATCAATCCCTGAAAAAAAAAATCTAAATTACCATTGACTTTAGAAAATCTAGATTCTGAGGCCTTAGGAGAAACATCTATTTAGTTTTACAAGGCCATACCTAAAAACTGCAATAAAAAAAAAAAAATCAGGGTTGAATCTGGCACATTTGTCAAAGTTTACTCAATTGAGAACCTCATTTTTTATAATTACGCAAAATAAGCTGAATTTGAAAGTGCCAAGACAATATTTTTCAGCTACAAGCACTTTCATTTCACAAGCACATCATCATTTTCCTATTCAAATGTTTGAAGAGACTTGTTTCAGTTTTGAGATATTATATTTAGCAAATTTTATATTTAGAATGCAGATGTTATATTTAGTTTAAATAATTTTAAAAGAGACACCGTGATTTTTCAATTGCTTGATCAAAAAGTTCAGAGTGTTTCCTCTTTCTGTATGACTTCTTTTGATTAAAGCTGCACATTTCGAAGATGAATCCTTTATCTTAACTTTGCCTTTTGACATTTCCAATTAGCCTCATAGACAGAACTACATAAAACTGCCTCTCTACACACACATAGATTCAGTGGAGATAAAAAGCAAGATATCTTATTAATTTTCTTGTATGAAAGATCCTAATATAAATGAAGTGTGGTCTCTTATTGATGTATTGCTCTATAAACCAAGTTTCATTTTTCAGACATGCTAAAATATGAGCTATGGGATGGCTGACCCATTTAGTAGCAGTTGAATGTTTTGTCTATGCTTTCTTAAATATTTAATATTTTGTTAAAACAAACAGCATCATTGCTTTTTGCAGAGTTTCAGTGCTATTTCTAGCTATTTCTATTTCATCGCCAGTTCCTCATTAGCCTTTTACAAAGAGATAATTCACTTCTGAAAATAGGCCTGGCCTTGAGGAACTTGACTGAGTGGATATGCATTGGTTGTGTCACGTTACTGTGCCATTGACATGTATTCCACACATGAATCCACTGATAAAATTTCCCCAGGTAAAACATTGGATATCACAATGACAAAAAAAAATTTAAATAGTTGAAGATAGTATTTCTTCCTCCTGCATCTTTCTTCACTGATGTCAGTAGACTCCTGAGTTGGAGCAGGTGGACTCTTTTTTGTTAAAGCAATGAGAAGGAAACATAGTTATCTGGATGCCATTTGCTCACTGAGGTTATGTAAATGACTGCTCATTGTTTAGGGTAGTGATAAATGTTAAATGACTTACAAGGTTATTGCAAGGTCTAAAACTCATTGCCCAGGGAAGGAGACCTGTGACCTTCTCTGGTGCTTTAAAGCCCTTACCAATTCTGGACTTCTCCCCTGACTGGGAAATATGGTCCATTTGTTCTTCGTGTATTTTGTTTGGGATGTTGTTACAATATATTTATTGGGATGCTGTTATGATATTTCTCATATGCTATGAAAATCTCCTGAAGATTTTCATAGAGAAGTTTTTTTAGCTTTTTAATCCTTGATCTATTACCAAAGATCTGGATGGGAAGAGATTTGAGATGTGCACACAGAAACAGCTGAGAATGTCTTTGATTTCTTTCTGTGTTTTTCTGTGTTCAGGTTAACTTTCCTGTTTGCCTCTTGGAAGATCATGGGAATTAATTCCAGTTGGTGAACAACACTTAAAATTTCTGACCACCTCTCATGGTTCCACACTTAATGAGGGTTTCCAAAACAACTCATCCTCAGTAGTCACGATACTCCCACAATAAGGTCTCTTTTGGATATAATTCTTATTTATTATCAGGAATGCCTTATTTTATGTCTAAAAATACATATATTTCAGTTACTTTAATAGGCTTTGAAAACAAATTCACAGATTTGCTACAACAAGAAACCTTGTTCTTGCTTTTTTCATGCTTCAAAAGTAGTAAGCCTATCTTCACTTAATGGAGGCAGAAATTGCATTTCAAAAAGTTATTGAAACTAATGACTGCAATTTCATACTGTTCCACAAGTCACAGTGTATTTCTTCTTGCTCTAATGAGCAACAAACTGCAAATGAATGTTTTGACTACATTAAAAAGCAGTTTACAAGAAAAGACTTTCTTTAAATATCAAAGTAAAATTTCCTCACTGGGAATTTATTTGAGATTTCTAAACAGCAATTGAGAGCTAAGGGTCACTAGTTATCTATTAAAAACAGGAATAAAAACAGTTAGTCCATTAGGGAACATATCAGAAAGGTAAGTGACCCTTCAAATCAGGACTTAGGTATCAGGCAGATGTAGAATCAAAATAACTTGTACAGATTTAAAATTCAATTTATAGCAAAGCCATAGCAAAAGTATTTGAAATGCATGAGCATAAGCTGGTGTAGTAAGATGCAGGCAGACATTAAAGAAATGTTTTTCCTTCTTTGATATTCTCTTCTTCATTACACATCTCTTCTGTACAGCCCAATTTAAATCATAATAATTTTTTCTTATCACATAATGTCAGATATTCCATTTTATAAGAAAACATCAAATTATGTGTACAGGAAACATCTCTACATCACCAATCAAAACAGCGAATGCGTGATGGCTGTCACAGTTACTTTTTTTTTGGCTTATCTGATACAAATATTGCATCTCATTCCCCATGTCCTACACTAGGTAGCTGAAAAAAAAACAGAATTTCTTAAATCTTTTTGGCTTTCAGTACTCTTAGGCAACAGCCCAATTTAACTGACTAAAATTAGGTGCAACCTGTTACAATCTAATAAAGAACACTGACAGGTAATAATTTAGCTCCATTATTTCTTATTACCTGCAATTACATTTTCAGACCAACTTTTCAAAAATATTTGTCCTTTTGAAATGTTTTGAAAAATGGTAACACTACACTTTTGGATAAATGAAAGTAGAAAAACATAAATTTGGACACAAATCAATATGTCCTAAGTCATTTCTCTAGTTATATGTTATGCAAAGTAGTCTTTCCTTTAGTTATACCAAAAAATTTTCCTTGACCTTTAAGCTAATCAGGCAAGCTGCTATCCATACCAAAAATGAGAATGAGACATAGCAGGTCTAAAAACAGAGCTTATAATGGAAACTGATGGCAAATTTGACTAATAAGGGATGATTCTCTCTCCAAGCAGTAATGACTCCAGCTGGCGTTCATACTACTGCAACACACTGAAGAGAAAGTTCAGAATTATGCTTTCCTGCAGATTTGGCTTCAGTGGCAACTTCAATGAAATTCAGTCTAAGGTTCCTGCCTAAGTAATAATACTCCTCATATTTACCCCACAGAACGTTCTAAAGCAATCTTCAACTATATCACTGTGTGATCTGAGCTGCTAGGGTCCTTGTGGTAATGCAAGACAGATGATTTTGTACTGTTTCTCTACAGATAATTTTGCTTTAGAGATTTAACTCCATCCAAATTTGTGTATTTTTTATAACAAAAACTATGGTAACAATCGGATGGATTTTGTTTTAGGTGGTGCATGAAACCAAAGTAATGCAGTTAGTCTAAATTATTTTGGACTGGTATTTTATCTCCCACGGTTTTGACCCAAAAACTTGCATGCCTGTGGACCAACTGTTAAATAAAAAATCGTCATAGATGTGCTTTAAAGATAAGCTACGGTGGTCTTCCATCAGATCTACAGTTTGAAAACCACTAAGATGACTACATATTCATAACTCCTATAAATTCTTATCCCCGGGTTTATATGAGAGTCTAAAAGCTAATGGAAAACATTTAGTGTCTCATATACCAACTCAGCCAAGGAACTAATCATACAGATGTGCTGTTGTGAGATGCTGCACTGATGTTCCTGGCTCCTTTGGCTATTGGCGCATTGGTCAGGCAGATTCAGCTCATGGCTTGTCCCAGGTGAACATCACCACACCAGGATTTTAACAAGCCATGCTGCAGAAGAGTACCAGGAATGAGTCCCATAAATCCACTTACAAAGGCATTTATAGAGTTCGACTTTAAGATACATCTGTGTTAGCTATGCACCGTGGAATTGATGCTGAGACTGATGAAGTATGTGCCATTATGAGCTGCATAAGAAGAGCAAAGAGCATAATTTGTTCTTTAAGCCAGACGCAGGCTTCATCAGTCATGATGTCTATTCAAAGACAGGAGCTAAATTCCTCGGAGGCTGAAGGACCAGTATGAGGTAATGTAGATTGCCTGTGTAACCAGCCTCTTTCTCTCCTCCCTTTTAACTGCTGAGCAGCTCAGACAATCACCAGTCTCTTTTTGTTTTTGAAGAAGCCCACCAAACTAATAAGGCTTAGGACTATTAATAAAAATTCTCTGTGTATATACGTATGCATATGCATATAATTACGGACATATATATATATATACACATATGCAAGTATGTATATACACCCTACATGATTCATTTAAGTTCATATAGCGTGAGTCAACACAGTCTAAAGTGCAGTTCCTGTAAGCTGGTTCACCAAGCCATAGAAACTACTGGTACCCAGAACAGCTGCAACTGGGATATGCCTCATTCTTTTCCCTATATGTGGAAAACCTAGTAGGTTGGCATAGCTCCCTGCATATATATCTATCCTGTCCATGCATGGAGTCCTTGTCCTTCAGACATGGCTAACAAATACTATGAGAATGCCTGAAAGAAGCTTTAGCACTCCTATGATGAATTCTCAAAAATTAAGCTTTTCTACTTCTGCAGCTCAAAACACCTCATAGGAAGCAAACTATGCATTACTAATTCCATGAGTTCCCATGCTTTTAACTGGAGGTCCAGCAAAATTTAGTAAAAATAAAAAGCCACAGGCACTGGAAGAGAGACATGACCTCTTGTTAATTTATGTATTTGCATGTTTTATATATTTTACTATGACATTTATGTACAGATTGCACTGTATAAATTTACATAATTATTTCTTAAAAAAAAAAAAAAGCAAATACTTAGTTCTGAATGATGATAACAGACTGTTAAGGAAAAGATTAAAAACACTTCCTTTAAACCAAACTCATGAATCCTACAAATTTTGTAGTCATCGTTTTGGAGAGGTAGGATAATTCACTCTGGTTTTGTAGCAATTCTGTTTCGTTGGGTGTACAGTTTAATTATTCTTTGCCTGGTCTATCCTTAGACTAAGAAAGATCAGTGGCATGAGAACAGAAGGAATGTTACAGACTGGCTTGATGCTCAGTGCCATTAAATGATGCTCGCTCACAGGCCTACGAAATCAATTAAGAAGCACTTGCAAAGACAGCCAAGGGAAAAAAAAAATCTGTTTAAAGTCTTAACAGCTTAAATACCCCCGTCTTGATGTTAGCCCTATAAAGCTATTAGGCGCCTGCCTAAATTGCATTAGCATTAGGCTAATCAGCTGCTAACCTGGCAACTACTCTGTCAGCTTTGCCTCTCCTCCTCTTCACGTTTTCGTGTGGATCATTGCAAGAAGGGAGACAGGATATCCAAATAAAGAACAAAAAAACAAAAAGTCCTGCTTTCAGACATGTGGAAATGTTAGGAACAAGGCAACACTGACCTAGATAAAAAGCGAATGAGGAAAATACCTGAGTCTGTTCCTTGAATTATAGAGTAATTTGTCGTTTCACTGCAGAATAGAGTTGGAACTTTTTTTTTTTTTCCTAGAAAGTAAAGTTCTAGGTATACTCATGGTGAAAGCATTTCAGTAGTCCTATACTGTCTATGCCAGAAATTACTAGAAATTGAGGATGTTTCCAGAGAACAACAGAGCTCCAGCAGCTCAGGGTATTCTGAGTTTGTAAAGCGTATTTATACTGGAATGGAATGAAAATAGTTTTCTTAGCCCTCTGCAGGTTTTTGTATTAAAAGATTTTCTGAACCTGGACTTGACCAAAGATAATTTGACTTTTTTTCTGATTTTTTTTTCTGATTTTGTTTTCTATATTTTATATTCTCGTTAATGGAAAAAAAACATTTTTCAGATTGAAAAATCAATTACATTAAGAAAGAGAAACTGAAATGCACCAAAAATCTTGAATAGCAATATTTCAAACATAACAACAATCAATCTAAAAAAAAAAAGGAGTATCCAAGTTCCTAGCTCACTAATATTGCTCTCCCTTTTCTCTCTTCCTCCGTGAATGGTATTTACTTAAAATGACTCTCTTAGTGAAAACTTCTCTACATTGAAACAATTCACTTAACACTGAAACAATTTCCATCCACAAATCACTTGGTATTATCAAGGTAAGTCTCATATTAGAGAGATTGCTTGCAGATAAGCTGGTATTCCATTGGTTTTACAGCAGTAATTACCCAAAAGAGAAGGGCATTTTACAAGGACTTCCAGGGTCCTTCCTGCTGTTCCTCCTGCCATACACCCACACTCCTACTTTTTCTTTCCTCACCTCCAGTCATGCCACATCCCTCAGGGACTTCCTTACCTGTCTGTCCCGCAATCGTCGCAAACAGTCTGTGCGGAATCCTGGATGGTATTTTCAGTCCAACTCTTATCTGGTAATACCTGAACAGAAAGAATTAAGAATTACATTTTATTGCACAGATAACCACTTTATCTAAACTAAAACTCTGGAAAAAAATGCCCTGGGTGCCCAAGCTCAAACAGAGGTGGGAAGGAGAATAGACATTCTTTTAAATAAAGCAAAATGATGCTGATTTTAATAAAGGTCCTCCTGTTTTACTACAGGTTGAATGAGCCTGGAGTCTTGACAAGTGAGTAATTAAGAATATGAAAAGTTTTTGGATTCTTGTAGGAAAACAAACAAACAAAAAAAGAGAGAGGGAAAAAAATCGATAGTTAAAGTCACTGAGGTCAGAAAATTCAATACCATATAAAGAAAGGGGAAACGCCTATGGAAATAAACCAAAAGTATTAACCTCATATCCATGAAAATTCAACTTATGCATAAAGATTACCATTTTTCTACTCCATACTGAGAACTTCATATTGCAGAAATGTACCAATTAGCATAAATCACATCTTGGCCAGTTATACAGTGGAATATAGAAAAAGAAAACATCAATAGTTTAATCAGCTCAAGTTATAAGTACTTCAGATTTCTCCAGAAAGCTTAAGAATATATTCTTAATATATTCTCAGTATAAACAGAGAAACAAGCAGGCCGCAGTCCTCCTTCAACACTATTTTTGTGAATGTAAGAATAAAATCCTTACTAAGGACAAAATACTGGATAAGTCAAGAGAGATTCGAACCAGTGCCAGGGAAGGCCCTAATAACAATGTAGAATCTCTGACTTAAGGCCATTGCTCCTAAGCTGGTACAAAAAAGAATTATTCTTAAAGACCCTTTGTATTTTCCTTACAATTCCATATTGTACTGACAAAAATGCCCTGCTTGGGCTATTTACACAATCCAAACATTTTCAAGTTGCATAATATGAAGCACAAAGGCAGATTATCACAGCAGAAGAATAGGACAGTGTTGGGTGTGTAGACGTTAATAACATTATACTTCATATCACTTCTAGCTCAGCTTCTTGCTACAGTTCAATTATTGTACCAAGTTGATGTGCTTAGATGTACAATTTTTACTTGGAAAATAAAATCCTTTAACTGCCTGACTGCTTCTTATAGATTTTTTTTGCTGCTTCAAAATACAAACATGAAGTACGCTGGAAACAAAGAAGGAATATTCAGTTAGAGGCAGAAATGCACATTCCTACTGTGTCATTTGTGTCTTCTGCTTTGAGACTCCAATCTAGACTCCACTGTACAGTCTTTCCTGAAATCATCCAGTTACTCCTGATCTCCTTTCAGCCTTACCATTCTGAAAGGCAGTTCACCATTTTAAAAGAGTATCCTGCACTACATTTTATCAAACCAGCCAAACTGGCTAGGAGCAATAACACGACGCAACTACTACTTCATCTTATTTTAACTTTTCTTTGTTTGTGCCCTTAGTTTTGACAAATTCATCTGAATACCAGAGATATTCTGGACATTGTAAAATGGCATCTTCTGTGTGCCTACAATGTTTAAGTGCTCCATACAAAAGCAATATGTAGAAATTTAAATTAAAGCAGATGTAGAAACTTAAGAAACATGGAAGCTGTGAAGATGTTTCCATTTCACATTTGTTTCACGTGTTATATATTCCTTAGAAATCATGCAAGTGTTCAAATACAGTTTTAAATTTAAAGCCTGAGAAACACTCCGTGTCCGTACATTCCTCTTCTCACATAAAAAAGTCATGAGAAAGTTAACAAATAAAAGAAGCCAAAGAAAGGCACATCTCTCATAGCAAGACTGTCTTGTCTTCTTGCAGAAAAGGTGGTTTCTTCAGATCCTTGCTGAGGTCAAAGGCTGTCAATAAAATGATTCCTGAAACTGATTATGTCTGCAATATTGAGTAATGCTGCTATAAATGTCCTGCATGTTTTATAAATGACTACATATGTTCTCACTCTTACCAAAAAGACAGTGACACAACGCAGTTGCTACTATGCAACTTATTGTAGGTTGTTTATATTTAATCATGAGTATACTTTTCCATATTTGTCACCAAGAAGAATTAGCATTGGAAATAGCTGAAGAATAAAACAGTTTTGGCACACAGTTGTTACTCACAGTACAACTCTAAATCACCTGGATGGCCATCTTTGCCTCTTGTTAATGACAGATTAGTCAAGTGTAGTCTTCTACACCTCCCAAAAGCACAAATGAAAAGCAAGATCCAGGAGGAGGACAACAACTATGAGGTCAATAAAATTAAAAAGGATCGATAAATAACTGCATTTTAAAATAGGAGTGATCAGCCAGCCCCAGATGATGTTCATTCAAGACACCCTCTTTGTACAACTCTGTCAACAAGAGCTGTTTGGTTTGCTTGAATTTAGGTGTTCACAGAATCATAGAATCATAGAATCGTTAAGGTTGGAAGGGACCTCTAGAGGTCATCTAGTCCAACCCGCCCTGCACACGCAGGGTCACCTAGAGCACGTGGCACAGGACTGCATCCAAGCGGGTTTTGAAGACCTCCAGAGAAGGAGACTCCACAACCTCTCTGGGCAGCCTGTTCCAGTGCTCTGTCACCCTCACTGATAAGAAATTTTTCCTTAAGTTCCTGTGGAACTTTTGGTGCTTCAGTTTGTGGCCATTACCTCTAGTTCTGTCAGTGGCCACCACTGAAAAGAGGCCAGCACCATCCTCCTCACTCCCTCCCTTGAGGTACTTATAGACACCTATTAAATCCCCTCTCAGCCTTCTCTTCTCCAGGCTGAACAGGCCCAGCTCCCTCAGCCTCTCCTCATAGGGCAGATGTTCCAGGCCCCTGATCATCCTTGTAGCCCTGCGCTGGACTCTCTCCAGCAGCTCCACATCCATCTTGTACTGTGGGGCCCAGAACTGGACACAGTACTCGAAATGTGGGCTCACCAGGGTTGAGTGTTGACTGGGTAGGAGCAGCAGCAGTCTCTTTGCTAGAGAAGTGACAATGTCATTTTTCTGACTTTCCAAGACCGTTCACCCTTATCTCTTATCACAGAAAGGTGAGTTCTGTATCTTTTCCTGCTCCTGATACCAAAAGATCTGTCCTGTATAACATACAAGCAAACAGAAATAATCTTGATATGGATCATCCAGGAATTAGATATATTCTTCCAAAAAAAGGTTCAGAGAGAGGTCCTACATTCAGAGGATGCAAGAGGGTCTGAATGATCCTGTGCTTCAAAATCTGTGCAACTGTGCATATGTGTTCATTGTAGTGCCTCACACTATGAGTTACTGTCACTGTTGGGTAATTAAGTTAATGTTAGAGAAGGACTGTGAACTAGCAAAAAGTTAAATTAAAAATGAATTTGAAACAGAAATGTTCAAAATTTACCAGTGGTATTGCTTTTAAAACTAAATAATTTACCTGAAATGCTTTGAAAACAAATAATTTTTCAATGAATAGTTTCAGGTAAAATATTAAAAATAGCTCTAAGGGAGATTATCAATATCACAGAGAGCAGAGGATTCACTTGGCTAGAAAGATATAAGGACACTCCCATTTGAGTTTTGCCAGACCTCATGCTGTCCAGTTAAAGCAGACAACCTCCAGACAGGAAACTGAACAAATTCCATTACCTGTATTTCTATTGCCTAAGCCACGTATTGATATTTAAATTATAATACAGGCAAATATTGTCCATTCCTCCCCAGTACTTCTGTTGTTTTGTAGGCAAGGAGGAAATGTCAAATAGTGACTTTAAATCTAATCAAAAAAATAAAAATGAAGATACCTGTTCCCTCACTGTAAAAAATGGAATGATACCTTATAATAGTTTCAGCATTACTCAAGACAATTTTCCTGATGAAAATACAGGCCATTGCAAGATGCACTTTTTTTTTTTTTTTTCAATAGCAAACCTAGATTAATACCTCTGCTTCCTCACATCACTACTCCACATAACCTCTCTCGGTAGTCCCCATACAAGTATTAGTGAGACCAAGGAGTAAAACAGATTCAGTTAGTAATTATGAGAGCAAATAATAAAAAATCCTTTCATCAGAACCTCTGATTGCAACCACACTGTTACATGATTGAATGAATGCTGTGGTCAGTCCTTGCTAACTGGTGGGTAGATGGAAAAACATCTTTCATGCTGGCATGTGCTAAGATCACTCTCGCTATTAGAGCAAGGTACTCTGTTTGACCTGGAAAGGGGATAAATAATGCTGAGAATCAAGAGGTACAGTTGACTATGTAATGTTTCTGATTTTTCTTAGGATGAAGCATCTACTGTTAGTTCATCCAGAAGGACACTTCATAGGTCATCCCTATGCACAGCAGCCTCTTTCAATGTGCGCAGCAAGGAAAGGGTTCAGTTTGATGACCTGGGCTCTCCTAGAAGCCTGCTTGCATGTATCTGTGCTTGGCTCAACTGTGTCACCTGAGTGGACTTTTTGATATGCAGATGCTGGGACAGCTGAACTTCAAGGGTAGACTGCATTCTGGGTAGATAATTGCAGCGACGTGGCCTCTGCCACTTCTCTAGAAGCTGACACTATGTCATGGTCAGAGTCCTGCATTCACAGCCACACATTGCAGGCAGACAAGGGCTTGCTCTCCCCAGCCTTGGAGCCACCAAGAATGCTCTGAATAAGATTAGCATTGACATGGTGTCAATCTACTAACTGACTGAGAGGCAAGATACAGGACTTTCTCAGCACTGACCTAACTGCAAAGACAGTCAACCTCTAAGGTAATCAAATGTGTAAGGACTAGGTGCTGTCTGCATTTTGGGCTTGGGAAGAAATCCTACAGAGAAAGGGCTGCAGCTCCATCCAGTAAGTGCACATGTCCAGAATTATACTAGGAGTGAACAGAAAATCGATGGAGATGCAAAACAGGATCTGGAGATCAGAGAAGTCTACACCTAGAAAATGGAAAATCGCGCTGAAAGTGGAAAATCATTTGATGACTTTTACGAAGTCATCAAAATGGCGACCAACAGGAGGTCCCCAGCACATATGTGGAAAGAGAGGAAAGTGTTGGTAAAACTCAGCATCAATGGGATACTGCCCTCACAAAGGACATAAGAAATAAGGAGGAATCCAGAATAAAACCAGTCATTTTTCAGAAAGGAATAAATGAATTCCATGATGGGTTCCTGAGTGTGGCTGCAGAAAGATGCAAGGCTTTTAGACCAAATTCTGAAGGAAAGAACAAATTTGAAGCAAAAGAGAAATGCAATAAAATTCTTGTTTTACTGCAATTAGTCTAAGGGTGGCCTCTCAGAGTCAAGCTAGGTGGTTGCTCTCCTTGAGTAAACAGCAGAGAGATTTTTTTTAGACAAGAACTCATGTAGATTTCAGTAAAGTAAGGACACCATAGGAAACTGTCAGCTAATCTGGAGCTGGAGGAACAGACACTTTGAAGGGAAGATCAGGAAACAGCAAGCTGATTTTAAGAAAAGAACTAAAGGAATCCAGCACATTTAACTCAGTGAAATGCAAAGCAGTCAGATCCCCTCCCTATCAAAAATACACTATGAGTAAAAATATCAGGAAGGAAGAAGAGTAAGGTATGAGAAAGCACAACATTGGCACAAGAACAACCACATCTGTTCATGAATAAATGCAATTTATAAATAAGAAGCTGTAGTTGGAAAAGGAGCAAGACTGTTAAACAGTTTCCTAATAGAAACTGGGATGAAAACTTATTTTGCTTTTAGGAGAAGCTCAGTAAATTTTTGAATTATTTATAGGACAGGGATCCTTCTTGGTAGTGGAATGAATGTTACTTATCTTGGCAACCCATGCCAGTCCTAGCCCTAGTGAGAAACTTACCTACAGGGCTGATATTAAAGCCAATGCGCTGGGTCACAGAATCCCAGAAGGACTGAGGTTGGAAAGGACCTCTGCAGATCATCTAGTCCAAACCCTTGCTCAAGCAGGTCACCTAAAGCTTCTAAAAGACCCTTTCCAGACAGCTTACAAATATCTCCAAGGATGATGACTCCACAGCCTCTCTGGGCAACGTGAGTGACAGATTTGTCTTATTTGCTTCTATGAAGGAGGGAGCTAATCGAATGTTTCGGTCTCTCAGTGCTGTGGTGATCAGACCTCTGCTCAGGAGCACCAAAATCACACTCAAATGCTGTCTGCTTGCCTTATGCTCAGGCAGGTGGCCGAGGTTTTGGTGCTGTCTTTGTTAATTAGTATTGCATTCAAATTCACAGAGGAAATTGTTGGTTTTAGAATAACAAGTTTCATGGTGTCATTTTTGGTGCATACACCACACCACATAGCAATCCCTGATTCCAAAGGTTTTATAGCCAAAAGAGCAGGAAAAAGACACAGCAAGGATGAGCACTAGCACCACCTGTCATGAATAATTCAGACTCCATCCTCACCTGGCTTCCTCCTCCCTCTGATTATTGCTCCAGCAGGGAAATTAAGAATTATTCATGCATTAACACTATCATGACTGCTAAAGAAGCTCAGATAAGTTTTGCTTTTTGTACCAAGGATAGATTTTTCCCCCAGCAGCCCATGCCAGCAAAACTTTTTAACTGAATTTCAGCTTCCGCTGTGAAGCTGAGACAGCACCATTTTTTGAAAGGCAACAAGGAAGAAACCTTGTAGGCAAGAAAAAAAAGTCAGCTTCTCCACGAAAACAATCTGAAAACTCTGTACAAGAAGTCACCTAATTGGTCAGGAATGGAGTTTGAATTCAGAGTTTTAGGCTGGAAAAAAAAAAAAAAAAAACATCTCTGGAAACATTAGAAGGCCACACTAGCCTGTGTTGATGATCCCCAGAAGAGGATGCCCAAGTGTGACGCCATGTGAGAGCTAGAGCAATCAACAATGTGCTCTATAATAGTTTAAGGGCCAGAGGGAATAACAATGATCATCCAGGCTAATACTCTGAACAGCAGTGCAGCTATCACTGACACCAGCAAACAGCCAAACAAGCTTTCTTACACAGATACCGAGTGCTAAAACTCTTTTTTTTTAAAAAAAAAAAAAAAAAAAAAAGGCCTACCTTCTAATTATACTTACATTGAAAAAATGAAAAATACTAAGCAATACCTTTTTTTTTTTGCTGTCTGGAAGATATAGGAATATTGGGCAAAGGAAGCAATATAGAGCACTATGGGTTTTTTGTTTGTTTGTTTTCCCTTTAATGAGAAAAATCAGGGCTAAAAACTGTAACTGTAACCTTCCATCAAGCCAAAGGAATTTTTCCTTCCCCATGGTCGTAACGTTTTAAGTTACATACCTGAAAAAAGTCCATACAAATTTCACCCCTTTTGTGTTATTCTGCAGACTTATAAGGCACACAGTTCAAGAACCTGGGCACAGTACTAGCCTATCCCCTGTAATTTTACTGCCTATTTTGCATATAGATATTTTTGGGGTACTGTACTGTGTAGAAGAGAGAAGTGGATGGATCAATGTGATACAAATTTGACATCTAATACTGAAGGCAGAGAGACAGATCAGATAGTATTACATAGCACACAGATGATACCACTCTATGAAGAAGCAAGATGTACAATGCATATATGCAGGAGGAAGCCCTCAGGCCCACAATGCCTTGACCACAAAATGCTCCAAAAAAAATAAAAAAAGAAAAACATAAAGAATATATACACCAAGGTAAAAAAATGCATATAAAGTATATTGTTCAGTGAAGGCTGAAAAAAATTAAATAGTCCATTTATAGTCTAATGCACACAAGGTTTCCCTTTATACAAATATTTTCCTTTGTGAAGCAGAGTATTTCATGTTGCAACCAAGGAGTTTGTCACCACGCCACAAAGAACCAGATGCAAAGAGACAGTTTGAACTCAACTGTCTTTGCAAGAACTAGAAATAAGCTGATTCAGAGAAGAATATGAGGCAGATTAGCACAAAGCTCCTCCTAATTATTCTAAATGTTATATTGCTTTTTAAAGGGATAATAATTCATATTCTGTTGTATTCTGAGTTGTTTCGAGTATAAAAAATACAGATATCTCAAATGTAAGCTTTGAAAAAGGCAAAAATTGAAAAATGCAAACCATTTTATTTCTGTGATATTTCTTGAGAACCTCCATACATCTATGTGCACTTTGACAAAGATCTATTTTCAATGAAATACTATTCCCAAAAGCCTTCCTAACAACTCAGCTCTATCATTGTCTCCTAGAAGGGTGTGAAAGAGCTCTGAGAAAGAGTTGAGAGCATGAGGCACAGGAGCTATCCGCAGGCAGTAGGTGGTTGTTCCTACTGTTGTTCTCACTGTTCCCACCATCAGCATTTTTCTTCCTACCTGTCTAGCAGCAGGAGGAACCTCCCTGACAGAACAGGACTCTGGGCTTTCCATGGCAGTCTGGACCCATTCTCACCTCCAACCTTTCCCTCCTTCTAGAAGCACAAAACTGGCACAGCAAGTGAGGGGAAGATTTGCCGTGGCCCTTGATGCTCAGCCTTTCACAGACATTCAGCAAAGTTTCCTGTCTCCCAGTATCCTCCACAGCTGCTCTGCCAGGCAGCAGCCCAACACGACTACTGGTGTTCACGTCTCCACAAACTCCAAATCAAGACTCCAGAACTCCACAATCATTCATCACATCCAGTTTCTAAGAATTTCACCCTAGATCTGTCTTCAGGCTCTTTAGCTTTTGATGAAAGTAAATCTAAGATTGAAAGGAAAAGAGGAAGAAAATTCATATCCTCATTGTTGTACAGGAACAAAAGTAGCCCTTGTCCTTAACTAAAAAGTGTAAGGAGGCTACTGAAAGCAAAGCATGCAGGCGCAAGGGAGTATGACCAAAGTGCATGCAATAAGAAGAAATCATTAAATTCTAAATTCTTGGCAGCGATCAAATTGGTTTTATTTCTAACAATAAATCCTGTCCAGCTCTGCAGACTCAAAAGATGCTTGGAGTCATTCATTCTCAACCAAGTAAATGGTGGGTAAGGGTTCTCAGCATCTTGCTGAAGGTGCTCAGTATATTCCAGGGTTAAATGCAGTTCAATATGTTTTGCACCCAGAACGTAGGGCTGGAAAGTCTTGACACAGACAAGACACAAACACCTTTGGCAAAAGAGCACTGCATTTAATAGGAGAGCACCTTTACTCAGGTGCTTTGCTGAATCAAAGTCTTATGCTTGGCATTTGATGCATTTGAGGCTAGGTTTTCATTTGGATGCAGGCAAACCACAGCCTTGATCATTTTTGTGCTTCTAACTTCTTACACCTTTTCATCAGATCACCTCATCTCCGCAGCAGTTTTCAACCCTAAAAGGCCATAAAAGTTTGAGCCTCTGCATCCCCACAGCTCTCCAAAAATTACACCAGCAAGCTCTCTTTACATCTCCTTTTATGCTCACCTCAGGGGCTCTTGCACTTTCCTGCCCACCAAGGTAGTGATGCTGCTTTTCCTTTGGTCCCAAGTCTATCCTCTTAAAGCAGTTTGCCCTTTATTTCCCCTTCAAACTGCATAGCAAAGCAGGGGTGAAGAGGGGAAGGCAGGGGAGGCAGTAGGATGGCAAAATAGCAGAACAAAAGTGAGAGAAATGTACTCTATTTGGGGAAAAGAGAGACAGAGAAAAGAAAGAGCAGAAAAATTAGACCTGTAATAAGGATACCAGGATTCCCTTGCCTCAAAGGGAATGAAAATCTTGGCAGCATGACTTAATTAATCTTGCCATTAATTAGTAATGATTTCAATCTATTCTCAAATTATACAAGCAGTTACAGGTGAAGGGATTTTATGCTTTCTAGCTGAAGCATCTGAAATATCTCGCACCAAGATAATCTTGGAAAGGTAAGCAACCCCTAACTGCTCTGTATGCAAACATGGGATAACATATAGCAATTATTTAACAGATATAAAAGGTGCTGAATAATCCAGAAAATCTTTTTTATTATTATTAAATCAAAATTTTACACTGTATTTGTTTTGTTTTGTTTTATGGAATAAGATGTACAATCAGACAAATGTGATGTCTCATGACAGTCCTAAAATGTTTCTGTAAGGTTTGTAGACTAAAATGAATACACAGGGTTTTGAATTTGAGGGTGGAAGGATGGGAGTACTTGGTTTCACTAAATTTTATAGAGTTTTTGATCCTGCTGCTTTATATAGGAGATAGCAAAAAAATGATAGCCAAGAAACGACTTCTGAGAAGCTGTTGTTTTAACATATGTAAGCCTTCCCATATTGTGATCCTCACACCTTTCCAGGAGACTGAGAGCTAAAGTGACTTGAGATGAGGATGTGTACCAACTGGGGACCTACTAGGTATGTCTAACCCAGCAGAGCAAGAAGGAATTTTCAAATCAATCACACTCTGGCTATTGTCCGATCTTGAATAAATACAAAACCTGAGCATCTGCCAGGCTCTGCTTTGGTTTCAAAGGAAGCATTCTCAGGAATGAAGGTGAGGCTGGCTGGGATGTTGTTCCCCAGATCCTCTCCTTTGCCTTCCTTAAAGATAGAGGTGACATTTTCTTCTAATTGTCATGAACCTCTTCTAATTGTCATTACTTCTCAAAGGTAAATGAGTGTGTCCTTGCAGTGACATTGGTGAGCTCCCTCAGTACTCATGGATGAATCTCATGAAGTCATATGGACTTATGTATTTACAATTTATTTACATTTTCCTTACCCTGATCCTAATCCACTGAAGGTAAATATATCTTGCCCTGGACTTTCTCACTGGTTTCAGAGGCCTGGGAGCTGAAGGTCAGACTTATTAATAAAGAATGAGGCAAAGAAGGCATTGCATACCTCCACCTTTTCCATGACCTCTATCATCAGAGCCCAATTCTCATCCAGCAGTGGGCCCATATTTTCCCTAGTCTTTTGCTGTCGATGTGCCTGTAGAAGACTTTCTTGCAGCCATTCACATCCCTTGCCAGATCCAACTCTAGACAGAATTTAGCCTTCCTAACCCCCAATTCTGCAGGCTCTAATGGTGTCTCTATATTCCTCTCATATGCTTTCATGTCCCATTTATGCTTTCATGTCCCATACAACTGCTTTTTACATTTGAGTTTGACAATGCAAACCTCCTGCTAGCTTTGCTTATTTTTCTGCTCCTCTGGATTCTTGTGATTGGAGAAGCTGGTCCTTAAAACTCAACCCGCTCTCCAGGTCCTCTCTTCTCTCCAGAACCATCTCCTATGGCTTTCTTCCAAGAAGGCCAATGCCTGTTCTCCTAAAGACTAGGGTTGTGATCCTGCTTTTGTTTGTTTATTTCCTTCATCTTAGGATCCTGAACTCCACCATCCCTCTCCCTGAAGACAAGGCTGTCCCCAGCCTTTATATCCCCAGTGAGTTCTTTCTTAAGTATGAGATCCAGCAGAGCATCCCTCCTCAACAGCTTCTCAAATATGTGTTTTAGTATGTGGTTATCAACACACTCCAGAAACCGCATGCAACCAGGCAAATTCCCAGAAGGGGCGAGAGAGGTACCCCCATAATTCTGTCCAGTAGGCACTTCCTTGCTTATTTGCATATGCTTGGAGTGGGCTCCTTCAGTCCTGTTTTTGTCCTTACTGTTTACATCATCCTAATTTTCTTCTGTAAAATACTAAGAACAAGTAAAAGTGACATATTCCATCTGATTCAGAAAACTTCTGGCTCACATGTGGGTTTCAGCTACATCTCCATAACCTAAAATGATATGGAAATGAAGACTAAACCTTTTTTTAATTTTTTCAAAATTAATTTAGAATTTTCATTGTCTTTGAAGACAGATCTGGAATGGAACCAGTGTAGGAAAACAAATGTGTTCCTCAAAAATAAATAATTAATTAAATTAATTAAAAATTTGTTCTTTAGAAACTATAATTTCCCAGAGAAAAATGAGTGCAAGCATTTTGGCACATTTCAGTTAAAACTAAGATACCTCAGGTGTGTTTGAGAGCAGAATTTTGTACTATTCTCTTTTGGACACTGCTTATTAGAATACATTACTGCCCCACTTTTTCCTGTTAAACAGAGTGGTTTTAAAATGGTTCTACGCTTCTGAAAATGATGTCCTCAGTTCAGACACAGTATTAGTATTAGCACTCATGAGATGTAGGTGCACCTTAGCACAAGGCTCCGTCTTATATCGTACAAATAAAGGAATAAAATATAAAAGTGGCAGCATTCTTTTTTTTTCCAATATTAAGACCTCAGAAGAGAATGAGAAACAGACACTCACACAAGAATTAGGAAACACAGACAGTTGTTAGGGTTTCATGAGTAAAACATGGAACATAAACAGCAGTTTTTATACAAATACAACATTAATTCTTTGATTAATTCCATTATAAATTTCTTCTAGGAACTACAAGTGGAATTTTTAGCAAAGGGGGAATTAGAACTTCAATGTCAGGCAGAAAACCACCACTGCATTTGCACTCTGCAGAGAGAAGTTTGGAAGTGGACCCTGAAAACCAGATGCACAGCAAACAGAACCCAACTAAGACTTTGTTGGAGGCAGCTGATATTAAAAACCAAAACAAATTCAAGCCCTTGAAAAATAGTTTTATAAAGAGTGGCAGTTGATGGATGAATAAGCTCTAGAAAGCAAATATGCATGTAATGATTTTTCACGGGAAATTCAGAAGCTGGAAGAACAGTTCAAAACAGAGTAAAATCACAGATTTCTGGTGTGCCCAGAGAATATGAGTACCAAGCAGAGCTAAAAGAGAAGATGGATGATTAAAATAAATCACTCTTAGAAAAGCATCAGCAACATCAAGAAAACACATCTCATGATAAAGTAGAGAAACCAGTGGCACAGATGCAGGAACTCCAGTGCATGGCATCAGTGAAGTCTCAAAAACTGTAAACTGCTTTCAACAACTGCAGCAAATGAAGAAAGTGGGAAAAAGAAAAAAAATAAAGATGAAGCACTGCAACAGCAGCAGTACAATAACCTGATTCAGATCTCTCTTCTACAGTCTAAATTGGATGATGCAAGGCCCAGTGCACCTACAGGAGGCTGCTCTGATCAGACATTGACGGAAGTTTTGCAAGCAGAGAAGGAAATAGGATAAAAGAGGCAGAGACAGCAAGCTTATTAGAAAAACTAGAGGAATATGCAGGTAAATGGATCAGAAAAAATGAGGAAATGTTGCAGCTGAACTTGCATCTAAAAATGAAAAAAAAGAAAAAACGTAAACATCAACAACTACTCAAGCACTTTCAGGATCAACCAGCTTCATTTAGAGAATGCATTCTTGATGGAGGATCTAGCAAAACTCCATATGAAGTTAAAAGTAATAGTGAAATGTCAGCTTTGTCAGCCCCACAAGCATTGTTGCAAGCAAGGATTCAACACACTGATCATTTCAATGAGCAGGTGAAGAGACTCCTTTATGGGCCAGGAACTATTTTGAACTGAATATCACAAGCAGCCTTGCTGTGATCAAGTACTAGCAGTGGATTGATCTCCCATTCCACAAGAAACCACTACTTCAGCATTTCTCTCCCATCTTACCTGAATTTGACAAGTTGACCCATTTTCCCCTAGAGAAAGGTATATGAGACAAGATATATAGCAAGGTATATGGAATAGAGTGAACTCCCGAACTTCTGCTCTTGGGAAGCAGAATCACTGCTTCTGTCTTGGAATAGAGCAGACTTGTCCCACAGAGCAAACTACTGGAATGGGAGGGGGGAAAGGATTGATCATCTCTTTTTCTAATGTTAAAAAAGGCCTTTCTATACCAGATAATATTTTGACAGTAAATTTGTGACAGCTGTAGATAAGATTGACTATTCTCTCTCAAGGTTTTGGAAAAATGCAAACCTTTAAAGAAGCTGCCTATGGCAGCTGTAAATGAGTGAAAGAACAGAATTCTTACATGTATTTCTATAGATGCATTTTTCCCTCATCAGGACTGTGGATGACAAAATCAGTACTCCCCCTTCCCTCAAGGAAATCCTCTTCTTCCTCCATTTCTACTTATTTTTTTCTCTTATTTACTTTTGCATCAAAATTTCTTTGCTACTCTTTCTCAGGAAATGGGTCATTTCTATTTCCACCCACTCTATCCACATAAATAAGTCTAATTAGAAAATGTGGGATCTTATCCAAATTTACCTATTTTCCTCACTGAACTGTTGGCAGCTCTCAAGGGATTTTTCCACTTCTTACAGGAAGAGTGAATACTCTCTTCTAAAAGTACACTCTGTGCTGGCACAAACCTGACAGCTCTGGAGATGGAAATCTTGTTTTCTGTAGAATGGATGCAGCATTGACAACTGCATTGCAACCTTCACAATGTTTTTGTCAGTAGGAGTTGTCTCTCCTTTGTGGTAACTCTTTATAGGGAAGTGAGAAGTCTATTCATTCCCAACTGCCTCATGAATCTCTTCTCTCTGCTAAAGCTCTGGTTTTACTTTTGAGCTAATGCCCAAAATGTTGATATTAATTACACGAGGATTCACAGAAAGTCATCTTTCATTAATTTCTCCTGGGGGAGGCAGGGGGGCAGGAATCACACTAGACAAAATATCAGAGCAAAAATGAACTATGCAAGGAGAAAGACAAATGATATGTCCATTTCAGCTGCTACAAAATGCCTCAAGTTTGTAACCACTTGAGCTTACATGAGTAAATTCTCCACAATGGCTACAAATCTGTTCTCGGTATTATATTCTAAATAGCTAGAAGCAAAACTCTCCCCTATCTTCCATCAAGATCCGCAAAACAAATGCCCTTCCAAATCACATCTGCTCAATCTAGATCTGCAGAGAAATCTTTAGGAGGAGCAAGTGATGCAACACTTTTCTGCATTTAATCTATAACCTAAGTAAGTTGCATGATACCCAGGTCCAGTTCCCAACCATGTCTGATATGATCCACATCTTTTATCATGTCTGTGCTTATCCATATGGTATTGTTTTCATTCCTGCTGAGGCTGTTCCTGTTTTCATGGAATAAAAATGTTAACTGGATGTCAGATCAGCACTGTATATTAAGCATTAACAAAAGAAAGAAGCAAAATTGATGATTCCACAGATATAAGTGAATTCATTTCATCACTGGGCTCTGCAGTTATATTTCCTTGTTTATCCAGCCCTACATCCCACTTCAGAACACAGCTACTCACATAACCAGTTTAATCCATTCTTTATATATGAGGTAAATGTGCCTAAAATGGACTTTTGGAGTCCAATGTGGGAAGTAGATCTCATTTAGTCTGATAACATTAAACACCCTCATATCCAACCTCCTCTGCACACCTGGATCTTCATGCCAGTATTTGCAATACAAATAACAAATATGTGAATTATTTTATCAAACATGCAAGATTCCTCTAAGGGAGTCAGGACTCCTCATACCTTCTTATCACAGAAATATAAAGAGAGAAACTGAAATGGTGACTGAATCTGTCTCATTATAATGTAAGAAAAAATTATTTCACATTTACCTACACATTTACTACACATTTTTAAGATAATCATCTTAAGAATAATCTCTCAAAATCAGCAGCACCCCAAGGGCAAGGATAGATATCGAGGAAGTGATCCGTAACCTGTCTATTCTTTTGCCCTCTCGACTAAATTGGTCAGTTACCTGAGAGAATTAAAGCTTCAGTAGTTTGCTTTAACTATTTTAATTATTAACATCATTATTGCTGAAACTCTCAGTGCCAGAACAAAATGTATCTAGTATCTCACTAGTGGGTGGCAGAGGATCCTGTAAATTATGGGATGCGATCTGACACTGGGCTCTTTGATTCAGACTGTCCCAAAATCAGCATCTATCTGCAGATAGCACAACACGTTCTAGACAATCAAGAAGCAGTGCAAGAAGTCAGCAGTAGGTTGACACCCAGAATTGCCTTCAGACAGCTAAGGGCAAGGTGCTTACAGGGTGAGGACAGGGAGAGATCTCCATGGCTTCTTGCTAGTGGGAAAATGCAACAAACATAAAGCACGTTATCATTGCCAAGAGCTGAAAGGACATGAATGGTGTAAGTGTAAGAAAAGTTTGAGTGAGGTAACAGAATTTCTCCCAGTGTTTATCCAAAATAGTTGCAACGTTACTGCTGACACAGGAAACCTGAGCTGAGATATAGGACATAGAGTGTCCATGATACACATGCGGCTGTAGCTGACAAACCCTGGAAGAAGGAAGTACATTCAGGCTGAAATACAATATTGTCTTTTGAAGAAGAGAGAACAAACGCACACATTCAAAAGCCATGAATGTCAGACCTCAGACAGATCTCATAAACTCAGCAAAAAACACTAATGCGGTTTCACGTTGTAGCAGCCATTTTCATCAGACAGGACGTGTAACACAGAGTAAACCTGGCCTTGGGGACACCATCAATCACACAGTACAGTGGAGGTGAAAAGAGACTTCAGGCTGATTTGGCAGAAGAAAACTACCATGGTGGTTATGAGTGTAACACAGTCCTGCTTTGAGATCCAATTCAAGTATCCTTGGAGCCAAAAGAGACTGGAAGTCATTCAAGATAATGTCAAAAGGTCAGATGTTCTTACAGACTTGCAGAATTTATAAAAAGTCATGGAAGTTACATGTTAAAACTGATCACACTGCTAGAGAATCTGAAAATAAGGGATGGAACAGGGACATCTAGAAATTAGTTACATCATTGATACGTTATTTGAAATAACATATAATAAATTACACAGTGTGAACAACTAGTAGGATTGGCTGTTTTCCATCTTACTGGGGTGCTTTGACTTTCTAATGCATTTATCCTTTCAACATCTCCACAAGGCAGGGAAGCACTGATGTGTACCTTCTTTACCAGAACACAACGGCAAGCTCTAAAAATGCTTAGACATCTCAAACTAGTAATTTGAAATATTGACTTAGATTAAACCATTTGCTTACTAAAATTTGAAATGTTGTGTTCATCGTCAAAAGTAAGAACTTGAGTCTCTTTTGCTTTCCATTCAAGAATTTAGCCTTTTTTCCCTATGCAATGGTTGAGCAAGCCAGGAAGGCTCTTATCTAAGAATCTTCAAATGCAGTCACTTTCTTCAAATTCTAGTATGCCTGTTATTTCAATATATTTATCTCCACACTTCATAAAGTTTATCTTGTGAGGAGGAAGTAGGTTTTCTGGCAATATCAAAACCAAAGCAAGTATTTCAAATTCATCAGCAAAAATTGCAAAAATGGAATTAAAAATCCGCAGCATCCTCCACATTTTCGTTGTGGCTGGCTGCAGACATCACTCCAAACAGTCACATTATAAACTGTCTTCTCATTTGTGCAGGGCATCATTATAAAGATTTATCATGCATAGCCAAATGGGAACAAGAGATTACTAAAGAACAGTCCATTTTTCAGCTGCTTTTTATTTGTAATACCTTTTCTTGGCAGATGTTATCCCCACAAATGAATGGATGTTCTGAAGTAACAAAGTGGACGTGGATTGATGGGAGAAATTGATCTGCATTCGTTAATGTACTTCGTCTGCAGCAAACACATTAAGCAATTAAAGTGCTGAAATGATCTTCCATGCAGACAAACTGCATATTCTGCTCCACTTATGCAAGGACAAAGGCCAATTGTTATTTTCCATTGCATCTCAAGTGCACCTTGTCTTCAGCATATACACCGTATAGTTTGATTGCTTCCATAGAATTAAACTATCTAGTTACACAAGAGGTTATTACTTCAAGGGGACTCTAAAGCATGAAGTGTCAAAAAAGAGTGATGATTTGGGGTTTCCAATCAAAGACGATCTGATTTAGAAATGGTTTAGAAATTTCTCTGCTGAAAGTGAGACTTCAGGAAGTTTGAATTCAAAGATACTGGAAAAATAAAGGCCAAGGATGCTCTGAAACATACTTCTCCCATTCACAAAACTGTTTTCTATCACCTCAGCATTAAGAATCTTATGATTCACCACCACTACCATTAATTAAGAACAACCTTCCGAGATAATATTATTACTACTGAATTTAGAAAGGTTGTTCAAGCCTACCGCAAGAAATTTCCAGAACTCTTAGTCACTCGAGCAAATAATAACTGTCATAGATCATTGTCATCAACAGCAGCATTAAAATGCACCTTGCAAAACTGTGAGCGGACAATATTGGCCAAAACACTGGATTTTTTGAAGTGTAGGGCAGGGAAGTAGAGCTGAACTCATACTGAACTACTTCCAGTAGACAGTATTTCCTCTCTAAAAAAAAAAGGAGGGGGCTCTAAATTGGGGATAAAATGGTGAGATAAACTCCTATTCACACTGTGATATGAAATTTTACATATACAATTTCCAACAGTCATTAAGAAACCGAGCAAGTGAAATATCAGAAAGAAATTTCTGGACAACATAGTTATTTTAAACAAACACATGTTGAAGTGCCCAGAACATTTATATCAGTTTTAGAGCTTCTGCAAATTCCGAATGTCTTAATGCTTCTCAGCCCATATGGGCCACATTCACCATTTGCTCTGCTCCCATTCTGTTCCCAAGGATCACAACAAGACCATCACAACCAGAGAAAACATCCTCTCTTTAATTCAGTCATCTTCCACACATGGGATGGCAGCTGATTTTCTTGGTCATGAACACTAGTATGATAACCAGCAGATAAAATAAATGCTTAAAAAGCAGGCATTGCATGACATTCAACAAATTGGCCTCTGCCCAGCCAGAGATATCAAAGAAAAGTCTAGGTATACTCTACTAAATCAATACATTCACTTCTTTGGTTTGGTTTGGACTTGTTTCTGATCCTGATCTTGTTAGAGTTATCTCAGTTTTTATTTCCATTTTTAGCATGTAAACAGTTAGGCCTGATACTTTGAAGGACAAGTAAAGGTTATAAAATGATTTGTGATCCAAGGATGAAAGGTGAAGTTACTTTTGCAGAGTCCAGTTTGGCATAAATACTCAAGCTACCCAGGTGGAAAACTGTGTACACACCAGAAGGAAAATCAAAAGTCAGAGGTAAGGATACAGCCAGAAAAGTTGTGCTGCTTGCTCTTAGAAGACAAACTTTAAAATATACCATATAGACAATGTTAGCCAAGAGGAATGTCATGCTAGCAGATGCAACTCATTCTCCTATGAAATAAAAAGAAAGGTATGATCTGTTAGGGGAAAGCATCCTTGGGATTTTTTTTTTTTAGAAAAAGAAGAGGAACTAAAATGAAACATTTGGGGTTCAGCCAACTTTTAATGCTCATTAGTCATTAGCTGGACTATTATCCTATCAGTTATATCATTTATCCTATCAGGTATATCATTAGTAATTGACCATCATAAGATTTTCTTCAAAATCATTGGTGTTTAACTGGGAAGTGCTTTACCCATTTTTGCTAATACTTTTTTTTTTTTTTTCCTGAAAGCAGATATTTTAATTTAAAAGTAATATGCTCTGCAGCATTACAGAGTGGCTGGTTTTCATTATTGGGTCTTCTGGAGACAGTAGTGTTGCTCATTCTTTTATTCAAGAAAAAAAATACCTATTCTATAGGTATTTTGCTTAAAGATGTCATAGATAATTCATGACAAAAGTAGTTATAAATGTTCTCGGAAGGGGTACATGGCATATGAAGTGCAGCACTTAAAACTGTGCTCTTCCAGGATTTGACACAAAATCGTTAGCAATAGTGTCAGTCGCATCAAAGCTTAGGGCGTGAACCCATGCATATAGATAAAAGCAAAACTTAACTTTATTTGCACATGGCATTTCTCAGTTGAATTACTTTTTAATATTAATCAACGCATAGGGTGATACAGAATAATGCAGAGGGAAGTTGCACAGGGTTGACATCTTCCAGTTACTTCAATATCAAGGAAAACCGTGGTCTTTCTCAAGCAGTCACAGGCCAGAAGGGACTTCAGCAGGTCTCCAGTCCAACCTCCTGCTCAAAGCAGGATCCACACTAAATTCAGACTGGATTGCACAGGGTTGAGTCCAGTCAGGTCTTGAAAACCTCCAAGAATGGAGAATACACATTTTCTCTGGAAAGCAAGTTCCAGTGTTTGATTATTCTCATAGCTTTTTTTTTTTTTTTTTTTTTTTTTTTTCCCTGTAACTGGGAATTGTAGGAAGGGACTAGGCCTATCTGTTCTCTAAACACTTTGTCCTACATTTAAAGACTAGATTTGTTCTTGGTGATTATGCCATGCTTTCTCCAGAGATATGTACAGTGTGTAACAACACGAAAACACATTCTGAACACAGATAACTTCATCTGCCTCAATTAGTTACTGTTTGCAAAGTGCTTTAGAGAGGAGAAGTGCTAAAAGAGCCACAGAGAACCACAATCATCGCCCCCAAGAAAACCTGGAAAGTAACTTCTCATTCCTTAACAAGTGCCTGCAAGGATCTCAGTGCTTCTCTGAAGCATCACATTCTATTACCAGAGTGGCTCATTCAGTAATTTCTGGCACGTATTCTTCTCTCATTTACTATAATTTCATTGACACTGCCTGTGCTGGTGTCATGTTGCTGGCTTATTCTACTGAAGTTCAGCCCTTTAAAAATGTCACATTTTACTTTTTCTTAAGTAACAAGATGTTGCAGCAAATATACATACATCCAGTCACAAGCTTGCAGCCTTGACTCCCCTCACCTACACAGGATTCAACATTTGAAGTATAACTTTGTAAATGTAAATCAGGTCAGGTGAAATTCAAGCTTCATTCCAACATAATTTACTCCGAAAGTCATCAAAGCAGCAACATAAATGTCACTTGGATTAGGGTGATATTTACTTTTTTTAGAGAAGATGACAGTATCCTGCTGTTAAGGGAGGAAAGGGTTATTATTTGGTCAATGAAGTACAACAGACGACTTTAAGGAAAAAAAAAAAAACTTGGAAGGAACACAGTTAGGATTGTTTAAGAGAGAATAGAATCTGATTTAAAAAAAATATATTATAATTATATATATATATAGCTTATGTATATATTATATATATTATTATAGATGTAATTATAAAGACGATATAAGTTTTAAATAGTAATATATAATAAATCTTTTTTGCAGGCTTGAGATACATTTTTCATGGCATTCTTAGCAATTATAGGAGTCAAATAGTTTAAGTATCATGAGTTTCTCATCTGATTGCCTAATTCCAGGAGACATGGCTTTATTGAAACAACTTGAATCAAAAGAACAGACTTTGCCAAGGACTCACCTACCAACCCTGACACCAGAAGACTTACTAGCCATGCCTTAACTTATGCATTTGGAGGCTTGAGGCACGGTGAAGTATTGCCTACCAATGCCTAAATCAGAGAATATATAATCCAACAGGCCAGTGGAGAAACTCCCATTAATGTCAATGCCAATAGCAGCCTGATTAATAAAATATGCAAATTTTATTTATTCATTTATTTCCTGAGTATTTAGCAGTCTAGAAAAATGAGCCTGGGAGTTGAAAAACTTGTCTTTTCTGATATCTAGATGTCTAAATTATTTTATTCACTTATCACAAGCAGCCACTGGTGGGATCACTGCAAAGTGCCCAGTCCATTATAGAAGTGGGTTTATTTAAACAATAAGAATTTTATATCCTTCTTGTGCTGCTAACATTTTGATAAACCCACCAGTTGACTGTAATTTTCCTGTTATCTCTGAAGGAGAAAGTTTAGTAGTACGATGCTTTTGTTTTAACTCCGTATTATCTGCACACACACCGACAACTGCATGTTCTTTCAGCAGTGGTTAGGACACCTGGAGTCAGATCCTAGAGTATTTGTTTTTTCATGTACGTGAGTTTTCCTTTTCTGATAGGAAGTTCTCCAATGCTAAAAGAAGGAAGCTGCTGATCACCATGTGCACTCCTGAGCTGAATACTGCCTCCTCCTTCTATATCCTGCTCATGGGGTGTAAAGCATCCTGAAAACAGAAACCAATCTTTCCTCTGCTTTCTATGCATACTTTCTATACAATGCAATATGAATGTGCTCACAGTAGACTGTGTAGCTGAGGAGATATATTGCACCATTGTGTTGTATTTTTAGCAACTGTATTTCCCTAAAGGTAAATGGCATTCCTGCAGCTCAGAATAATTGGCACTAGGATGTCAGAGTGAGAGTCCCCTGTGCAAATGTGACAGCACAAGGTATTAGTCACGCATGTTGTGTCTATTCTCACCAAGCAGCTTAAGGACAATCCTGACCTGCTGACCAGATGGATCAACAGGTGGAATTATATATTTCACCAAAGGACAGTGAGCCATACTCTACAAGAAGCGGTCTTCCAATTTAATTTGATCTTGCTTAGTTCATCTCTCCATTGTCAGCTATTAGCTGAGACATTTGACTATTAGTGACCCCTTTATATGCAACAGATGGATTTGCATATTCTCTGCATAATGTTGTCTCTGGATTTTACACCAGCTAATTAATCATACAATCTGTAGTCATTATACAAAAATGGTGGAAGTTCACTAAAGAAGTGACTTCTGTGTAGACCACAGAAGAAAGATCTCTATCAGACAAGGCACAGCTTTGTATCACTGTATATGGCTGCACAATTTCAGAAAGGACACAATAATGTTCTATGCCACATCTAGCAGATGCCATTTATCTTTGGGCCATGATTATTATTGAGCTAGATCACTATTTTTGGATCCACTCATTCTGTGATACTAACTTGGCTAGCCAAAAGATTGAAACCAATAGGTGATAACCTTGATTAGATGACCTTGAAATTGCTTTCTAGCTCAATTCTCTGTAAGCAGAGATGTGACTAGGCAGTTATCTAACATACTCAAGCTAAAGTAGTAGGAGTATGGCTTACATGAAGGAAGAAAGAAGGATTTGTTTGAAGAGGAGGATATTATTATTGAGGAGGATTTGTTAGGAATCCAGTAAGCATTTTAGTCACTAATCAGTGGATTTGTTTAGATGATAACCTTCACCTGCAAAACAGTCTAATATCTTAAGTTTCACCCTGTTTAATTCCAAACTTTTCTGCCTATCACTGGCACTTGAGAATCCACCTATTTCTCTTTAGTTGGCAGGTGAGAGAATTGACCAGCAGTCACAGCAATGACTCATCATATATCATTCCCTTTGAGCTGGACATCTGCCATACTTTAGGACACTGATGTTTAGTTAACTGAGCACTTGCATCTCAACTGCTTTCATGAGCACACGCTTGTGCTGCAGTATTTTGAGTCTCATCAGTTCAGTGGAGCAGGTTCACAACTATCTCTATATGACCATGTAGACAGCCATTTCTTCTTATTCCTGAGTTCGATTTTTGGGGCAAGAAAAATACTTTTTTGTCTTTATTTTATGTCTTCATGCTTAGAAAAATAACAGTTCTGTCAATGCATCCATATCAAGGGACACTAATCATTATTCCAGAAATGCATTGTTAGTCTTTTTTAAAATATTTTTTATTTTAACTTTTATTTTGCACTTTATTTCAATTAGCAAGAATCTATGCATCTTAAATGAACTATGTGAGAATATTCAAAAAAATAAACAGATTTTCAGTCCAAAAGTGTTTTGCATTTCATGAGAGATGGGATGCTTGAAGAAATGCATACTGTATGGGAAAATGAACAAACAAAAACCCATTTCTCTCTATCCTAGACATTTTAAATCAACTTTTTGACACATTCTGACTCCGTACCACAAAGATCTCACAGACTAGTTCTGAACCTCTGAACACTCCAAAATGAGTATTTTCCATGTGTTTCTCCTCACAAGCTGAGGAAAAGCATCGGCTGATTGCAGAGCCTCACTGTGAATAGGAGCTGCTAGATTGTGTCTTTGAAGTTGATGACTTCATGGGTAACAAAAATGAAATACTGATGTCCATTTGGTAGGCAAAAATGCTGTTTTGCCATGTAAAACCTTTGTGTGACACAGCAGAGCATCACCATTTTGGCAGCTCTGAATGGCAAGAGTTCTTTGGTCTGATACCTGCAGGATATGAAAAAGCTGAGTCCAATGCTCTGATCCCAAGGGTAAGGATGTCTTTGTTATGGAAGAAGACAGACTTTATTTTCCTACTAGTTTCCCATGGTAGCAAACTCCACTCCCAAACACACACCCTTACCGCCCTGAAATTAGACATTGACAAATTGCTGCCCGGAATTTGGTGTAGTCAAAAGACTCCAGCTGATTAGGTTCTATGATTGGTACCTAAGGATTTACCTTGATCTTTATTTTATAATACATCATTGCCAGAATCCTGACATTATGAAGTCACTATTTCACCTCCTTTGTGCCCTCTATTCCCTCTCAAACTCAAAAAGTTATTTATGCCTTTGAACACAGTAGATTTTTTTCCCTTTTTTTTTTAAAAAAAACAGAAAGCAGTAAGGAAATCCATCAAATAGATTTTGAAATGCTTTAAGAACAATGATGCAGAAGCATTGCTTCTGACAGAACCAGACAAATCAATTAATTGATCTCTGGCAGTCAGGGATAATTTTATTTCCTACTCCATTAAGGAAAATCAGAATCAGTTAGCTAATTTCACTAGAGAAAATATCTGTCACCAGCTATTAAGTGCCACATGATGGAGAGAATTAGGATGGAAAATTTAAAAATGTTTTTTTCTTCCAGAAATTACATTACTTTTTACTTGACCTTTAGAACTCTGGCATCAAAGAGCATCAGAGTTCCCTTGGTTTGATAAAAGGGAAGTTCCTTCTTCCCCTATAGCTGCTTTTATGGCATTTAACTTTTGATGTCTATAAATGCTGCTATGTTTATGTTTCAACAGAAGAAAATGGTAACACTAGCAAACAACAAAAGAAAGCTACCTGCAACACCTAATTTATTCATGACTACTCCTGGTTCATGGGTTTGGGCTTGGAACCCAAAACCCTGATAAACCTAAAAAAAAAAAAAATCCCTATTTATTTTTGTATTAGAGCCCTTTTTCTATATGAACTCTTCATATAGTGTAAGAACTGTTTCTGCTCTTAAGGCTATTGTTCAAATACCACAAAAGCATGAAATTAAGGTAGACTAAGGAGCTTCCCTTTCTTGTGGAAAGAGAAGATTGGCAGGTGGCATGTACCCACAATTCAAAACAGATTCCCATGCAATTAGAACTAGAACAGAAGCCCTAAAGCCATTATGAGGGTTTAAAATTTAAGTTACTTTGTGACTTAGAGACAGCAGACCATGTCCTTAATCAAGTTTGATTATTAACCATCACCTAAGGGCTCCAGAAGGAATGATTCTCCCAGGATTCTCCAGTTATATCTTGTAGCTGCTTTACTCATTTCTTTATTTGCACAAAGTGCTCTTTTCGGAAGGGCTCACTGCTGGCTCAGCCATGCCTGCCCTTAAGGTACTGTCTTTAGAAGGACAGTTTGCCAAGACTCTAGAAAATCCCATCCTTACTCCTTCACGGTTATACAGTATTTATGCAGGAATTTCAATCCTATGATTTAATGTCAATTTTCAGATTACTAGCTGAAACCAAGAACACAACATCTAGTGATGTTCCACATATGGGATCAAGACTCCAGTCCAATCCTGTTAATGTCACTGTCAAGAACACCAGGTGTTTCTAGGGATAAGTAATGAGGTTCTCCATTATATTTTTGATTTGTTTTTGAACAAAATATGAAGAATAATAATTACACTAATAATTATCAACACTTTTTGTTGCTGTTAAGAAGCTACATCCTATTCCATCCATCCTACTCCTATGAGTTCCCATATAAATTAGATCCATTTCAGCTGCACTGCTCTTCTGATGGACAGTCTTTCACAAATCACCTTGCTGGCTTTTGAAGGGACAGAGTGACATTGACCTAATTATAAAACACACACAGGAAAAGAGATGTTTAAATGTTTAATATTTAAATAATGTTTAAATAGAAAGTCCATTTTATTATTATTATCTCTACCACCTTTTCATCCAGGGGTGACCATGTGGCAATCCTAGATATCCCAGATATCCATAAAGATTATTGACAATGTCAGTAAGGAAAAAAACAACTGGACGTAAGTTCCAAATGAAATGGGGCAAGCTTATCTACTGCTTTTCTTCATCCTCAGATACTTCAGTAATAGGGGGCCACTAAGAAATGAAGTCAAAGGATGCTGATCAGCAAGTGTGAGGCACAGCAAAGGATTTTGGTGAAAGTGCAAAAGTTATAGTTATGGAAGGAAAAAAAATGTAATACTATGCACGATACAGATAGAAAGAAAAATTACAGCAAACTAATTAAGTATCACCTGTAGTACCATATGCTTGTAATATTAATCAGTAAAACAGAGTAAGAACCAGTAGGTGAAAATGGAAAGGTAATTAGAAAGTCATTAGTGTGGCAGCAGAATATATTATCTGTATTGGTGCTACATTTACCCTTCACAACAGAAAGCTGATCTGTCACAGCTAAAGTCTTTTAGAGAAATTACTATTTGGAAAAGTAGGCCCATATGATAAAAATGGATAGCTCATCACAGAGTAACATGAGAAATGGGAAGATCCCTGGCTAACCTCTGAATATCCTGCTAAGTCCAAACAAATCACTGAACAGATGGGTGTGGATTTTCAAACCCAAGGAAGATCAAATACATCATACTCGTCACCAGAAGAAAAGGAAAAAAAAAATCAAATAGGACTATCTCTAAGGTCATATGCTCTGAAATACACAGCAGACTTTTATCTCAGGTAAACCAAACATCTCAAACAGAGCATTTTTCTCAATTTAGTGGATCAATTTAGTATAGTTGAATGCTTTCAAATGTAAAGTTGGTAGATATTCACAGGAGGATATGAACAAAATAGCAGATGCCAGCAATTAAAATAAATTCCTCCCTCATTCTTTTATATGGCTTATGGGGTCACATTTCCTTCTAAGATGGACAAAAATCATGTCATTTTTCTGAATCTTATGGATTTATCTTCATCTAAAGGGAATGTAAAGAAAAAAAAAAAAGAAATCACCAATAGTAATTCCCCACTAAAAAGTAAAAAAAAAAGATCCCTCTTCCAATTCACAAGTGCCACATTGCATCACAATCAAAATTATCCATAAGACATTCTAATAACTGAAATAGTTTTACAGTCTAGTTGCTAGAAATGGTGCTAGAGACAGTTCAGCAATGAGCTATCGCTATGCATAGGTAAGGATTAACAGAAAGTACTTAGTGTGATATACACATCAGTTCTCATGGATAAAATAAAATAATATTCTACTAGACAAAAGCATTCTTTTTAGCTTCCTGTCTTTTCTGTTCTCCTCAAAAAGTTCATCAGTATAATATCTTTTCCTCGCTGCAAAACACTTGTGGGATCCAACATTCGAGTAGAGTAACCATTCATATTTTGTTAGGTTTCTCCATTTAACAACAGCACGGTTGCTGCAAAAGCTACCAGGAAAGGTCGGAAAAAAAGTAAAGGAGCAAAATTTTGGGTAACCCCCAAAGCTGTATGTCTTCTTTTAACCTACAGAGATGTGATAGTATAAGGTGGTCAGCTGAGGTAGAACTTTAAAGAAAATGCATTCATCTTCCCTCTTGGAGGTGTCTGAATAACAGGATTCTGCTAAACCTCATTAAAAGTATATAGACATTATATGTACGATCCTACAGTGAGCAGTTTCACTAGCACGCAATTCACCTGTCATTTACCACAGAGGTACAACATCAGTCCAAAGGAATCTAAAGCAGCTGTTGTCCCTATTTCTGAATGTGTACTTGAAATAATTTGCCGTATTTATCATGCACTACAAAAACAAGTCAGTCAGTCAAACTTTTTAGTAAATTCAAGGACGTGATGGCAATGAAAGACCAAAGACATCCCTCCTTTCCTAGAGATTACATGAAACATATCTGCTTCTTTCAGGAAACAACCTGTTTTAGAGGTAAACACTTTTGTGTAAATGACACCTCTGCAATCAGCTGGAAACAAATGGAAACATGAACTCACCCTCTCTGGAAGAGATCCACATTATGGAATTTGTGTAGCTCCACGGAAAACTCGATTGTTCCCTGGACTTCAGACATGATTTTTTCAGGTCATCACCTAAACAACACGTACAAACAGGCATTTTAAACATTTAAAGTATTTTGCTTCAAAAATCCACGTATGTGTTATCGTATTTTGTTTGGCAACTTGGGGTTCATGCTGTGACCAGATGGAATCTTTCCAATAACCTTATTGCACTCCATCTTCAGGAAAACTTGAGAAAAGACAAATCAAAGCAGTTATTAGAAGAGGTAAAATGTCTAATTAGGATACAGTGATAATATTACGGGAAGTACATGGCAAATCAAAGTAAATAAAATCTTTTGTGTAAGAATCTCAAAGCAAATTTTAGTTAACTCTCTTGTTATTGCTACACCAAAATATTTTCTTCCTTCTCATTTCACTAAAAGGCAGGTATCCAGGAGCATCACAGATCAATCCTGTAGAACAGTAGGCTGAGTGGATGAAGAACCTAGACACATGGTAGAAATTAAAATTTGCATGTTTTTGACCGCTCTTATGAATTCCCTGAAGTCCTGGAAGGGCAGTTTCTGAAGCAATGTGAATAATTTGAAGAGTAATGAATGGTAGAGATTCTGCTGAGGAAAATGTTGCACCTAATAAAGAGGCACAAGAGCTAAAACAGTATTTTGAAGTGTTATAGCCATTTACAGATAATATCTCATACAATGAATGGATCATAGGATTATTCAGGTTGGAGGTATGTCAGGAGGTCCCTTACCCAGAGAAGCCTTGCCAAAATAGATTTGAAAACTGCTCTATTTAATATAGCAGTGAAGTTCCTTGATGTTCACTAATTGCAGCAGAGCTAGGTTGAAAGCCTTTATGGCTTGTGCGCAGATTTTGGATTTTCTTTTTACCATTTCTGCCTTTTCTTCCTGTAAGTCTATTTCTGGCTAGAGAACCATCAGATTTGTTTAATTAACACAGTTCAGAAGCATCATTTTGGGAGCTGTTTGATAGTAGCCAAGTGTAATCACTGAAGAAAACTTATGTCAGGGCTAATAGTTCCCGTGCCCGGGACAAGAGTGGCTCTAATGTGACATCCAGCTCAGACTGCAAACGGGGGAATTTCTGCACTCTTGCGCTAACCACTAATTTGCACTGCACTCAAAGATTTCACCACAGCATCCAAAGAGGCAGGAAAGAAGAGAAGCTTGATAAGTGAAGGCCTCAGATAAGCACTAGGCTGTAGACCTCTGACAAGTTTTAGTGCTGACTCCCGATTAGTAATTTTTCAACTGACTGGCTTATTATAGTGATTATTTTAAGCTTTTTTTTTTTTTTTTTTTTTCTTCCTGACTGCCCTCTCAGACACTGCTATTATTTCTTTCTCAAAAAATAGCTCATTTCAGTGTTGAAATTTTCTTGCTGATTTTCATCCACTCGCAAACATTACAGGTGTTGACTCTTGAATGCCTTGAATTTGACATAGCATGTATGTAATACAAGTGTGTAATTATGACAAAGAAAAGAAAGATAACTGCTAAGCTACCCATTTCATAGACCTCCAAGGCAAGGAATTCAACATCAGCTTAGTATCCCAGCATAATTTAGGAGCAGTCAAGGTAAATCCAAATGTGACTATCCAACAAAGTACATGCAATTCATACCCTACTTTGCTTATTTATTTTAATATATATTTATTTAGATTTTGTCTTTCTGCACAGCATGAAGGAGTTTTATTCTGTTCATAGTGCATGCGTATCACATTTCCTCCGGTTGTGTGTGCAGTGGCCTAGTCTGAGCTTGCAGCTTCAAAGCAAAGCAGACTGTGAGGGGGAAGCCAAGAGAAAACCAAACAATCCCACTGAAGAGACTCTGTGAAAAAGCAGTCTGCCTTGAGGAGGGTGCTAATTGAAAGAATTTCCTCTGGATAAATGTGCATATTGTTCTGAGGCGTATTTTCCTAGACCAGGAACTCGCAGTTTTCGAAGACTCCAGTTTAAAGAGGATAGGGTGAATGGGTGGGCAGACAGTTTAGACCAGCACTTGTATTTCTGTAGACAGAAAGGAAGGTGTGAGAGTAGAGTTGGCTAAGATAAACGAAAATTTAACAATTCAATAGGAGGAAATATGCATGCAAGTCTTCATTGAATTTATTTTTTATTTTGAAAAAAGAAAAAAAATCTGTACCTTATACTCCTTCACACATCACTGTAATAAAAGCACAAAATAGTTGTGGCCCACGTTGGATTCTCACCAGATCTATGGGAAAACTGGAGACTCAGAGCACATAAATCTCCACTGGGGGCTCGGAAGGGCAGAGCCCCCTAAGCCAGTCCAGCCCGTGTGTCACAGCTGACGGTCACTAAGTGGGTCCCTCAGCACGGCCCCTAGCAAGGTTCAAAGCCAAATACCTCAGAGACACTGTCAGCTACACTTGCAGGCACTCCATATCAAGGAAACATAAATGATCCACAAAGTTTTCATTGCTGCACCAGTTTCCTGAATCTGATGGCTGTCCTTTAAAATTTACATCCTGTCACTAAAGGTCACTGACTGACATCGAGAACAGGCTTGGGCTATAAATAGAGGAGTATTTGGAAAGAATAGTACTGAAAAGAAGGAATCTTTTGCATTCAAATGCAACAGGGAATGTTGCCAATGCAAGCAACATTTACCAAAACTAAACAGGCTAAAGAAAGAAAAAAAAAAAGTGATTTTGGGGAAAGTTTTCGTATATAAACATATACTTCTAAAGTGTATGTTTTTAAGTCAAACTCTTTGCATGGCAGCTTATTCCAGAAGAGTGAAAACTGAAATAAACATCTAGTAAAGCTATACAGGAGATATTTTGGTGATATATCATTCTGTGACAATCTCCCTGAAAAAGTACTGCCTGTGGTCAGTCTCATCATTTCCTAAGCACTGGGTTGCCTCAAAAGATGCTACTATCATCCCTGGTTCTGCTGTTTCTTATAGGACACCCATGTTATGAGTCTTAGGCAACCACCTGCACAGCCTGTCTTTCCAACAAGTGTCCATCTCCTAACAAAAGAAAATCAATTTAAATGTTGTTTTAATTACAGGATTTAATTAAGAGGATACTTCTGAAAATCCTTCCTATAAGTACAGCCCTGCAAAAAAAAAATCTAAAGATTTAAAGATTATATATTGTCTCACTGGAATTTTTAAGAAAGGCTTGATTTTATTCATCTCCATTGCTGTCAATTGAGATACTGTATGGATTGAAGATTGCTTAACATGAGACATTAGCCCAACTGCAATGACCTTATTGTCTTTACCCTCCACTTTTCTCTGCTTTAACTCTGAGTGTTTGTATCTAATGAAATTGTAGAGACACAGTCAACTGACTGAACTGAGGCCTCTGGCAATAGGTGGTGAGTTGGTCTCGTATCAAACATGCACAACTCTCAAACACGCTGAAGCTAAAAAGAACTCTGACAATCCCGGGCTGAGATTGCAATCAGCATCCACCGACCCAAAGGGAGGAGCAGGAGGGAAGATGAGGACAGCACAGAGGGGAAATAAGGATAGGACACCACATACTCTGGCAGTTCAGGAACTTTCTAGCATTTGTACAATTACTTCTGAGTGAAAAGTAAAGCAGACATTTCCTTAGTGCTTTTGCCATTCTAGTCCATCTCCATCAAAGAAGACAGAAAAAAAAAAAAAGCCACCAAGGACACAGAATAAAACAACATGTGATAAAGGCCAATGACTCATAAACCTAGAAACATTAATTTAGGAGAATAAAGCTGCCTCTCAGGAAGCAGAACACATACCCTCCTTACTGCTTTTAGAGTATCTTTTATTTTGCTGTGAATTTCTTCAGTGGCTGGAATTTGTTGCTAGCAGAGCATTCTTTTTTTAGAAGACCTTGATTAAGTTTGTAAAATAAAGTCACGGTGAGAAAATGTTATTCTTCTCTGCATTCCTCCTGCCTAGCTGTACTGTAAAATTCAGAGTAAGGAACAGAGAAGTGCAGTAAAAGGTCTATAAACACATATCAAAAATCAAAATCTTATTCTCTGAGATTACCTAAAGCAATAGGTGAGTAAATTCACTCACGAGACCAGGCTTTTTTCCTTTTTTTTTTTTTTTCTGTTTCTCTCTTCACCTGGCATTCAGCTGACCAGAATCACCGTTCTTGAGATGGCAATTACAACTCAAAAACCTCTTCTGACCTTATGTGCATTGCTTGAGTCAAAACAAGCACAAATGTCAGCCCTGTTAATAGCCCATTGTCATTACCTGCTCCTCAGTCTACAGAACTAGCATCTTTATGCCAGAGTATCACTGCAATTGGGCATGAGAGGCACACTGATCTGGGGTGCTAACATCTTCTTTGGTCAAAATAAATCAAGCTGGCAATTCTCTTATAGATCTGCTATTTGGGGCAATGGCAAGATATCTGGCTTTACAATTTTAAAAAGGATCAACCTAAATACCGCATGAGAGATGCTAGAGATATCAAATGAGAAACCTTATTTATCAAAATTATTTAATAATTATTTCATAAGTAGTTAAAATATTTTATATTTTATCTTTTCTCACTCCAAATCCCAGACATAACAGGGGCTAAAATTTGGATCTGCCAGAAAAGCACGATAATTATTGGGCTAGGATGGTGGGTTAGGGCAGGGATGGTGAAAGTTTGATTTTTTTTTTTTTCAAAATAACTCACCTAAAACAGTTTAATTTGGTTCTCTAGCACTACTGAAGCTAATGAATTATTGAAACATAAATCTTTAACTCAAAAAAACTTTTACTCAATGTCAGTCCTGGACAACCATTAAGGCTATGATTTTACTACAGCAAAGTGATTAAAGTATGAATTTATGTTCCTTTGACTTTTTGAAACTTAGCTTTCATCCTTTATTAGTGCCAGAGCAATTATCCTGAGCCACAGAATATCAGAGAGGCATATGATTTCTTATAAGTTCTCATTTATAAAAGCTTTAAAATTAAAAAATAAATAAAAATAATTTAAAAAAGCAAGCTAGTACCCAGACATCTACATTTGTAGGTATTCACACTGAAACAGATTGCTCAGTCAAAATATCTACACTCAATGAAATGCTGACATCATCTGACTCAATATGGTTTCACTCAACAGTATGTACTTGAATGTATATAAAAAAATTATAAATGCAATAAAAATTGCATATATGATGCATATCCCAATTTAGAGCTCAATCAGAAGCTAGTTAGCTTCTTCCCTAAAAGTAATTTTTAAAAACGTAACTTTGGGATTACCACTTGTTTGTGTGTTTTTATTTGTTTGTCAGAATAACCGTTGGTATTTAGGGCTTCATTTACAAGTCTCAACCAGAAAACAGGTTATTTTTAGCCGAGAGAAACCTGCTAATGTTCTATTTAAACACAGAAGTATCAGCATTAGCTTTATAAGATCTCCAGTCACCTCATATTACCCAGCATAGCTTGCAGAATGAGATACTATCACAGCATCAGATAGGAATAATCACTTACAGCTATTTTGCTGACTTTTTTAAACTTCCAGTCTATTGTAAATCTTTTTCTAATTTTTCTTCAATAGGTAAGCCAAGATGGGTGCAGCCCTGTGACACGTCATCTGGGTGACCCTGCGTGTGCAGGGGGTTAGACTAGATGATCCCTAGAGGTCCCTTCCAACCTAAAGGATTATATGATTCTATGATTCAAAGTAGACTTGTGGTACAGTTAAAACCAAATGCAATGCACATACTCTTCTTATTCAACTGCGTCTGTTAAATTTGCATGTTTCTACTTCATAACCATTTAAGCCTAATTTTAAATGTGAAAGGCTAATTTGTTTTTATACTTGAAAGAGCAAACTCAGTTTGGATGTAAGTTCTGAAAAAAAAAGAATCTTCCAATACTAAGAAGAATCTTCCAATACTAAGAAGAAAAAAAAGTTTGTACCTTGATAGTCTTGGGAAAATCAGTATCTACAATTTTGTCAGATGCATTAAACATATATTCATAAACAGTGCAACATCATGAATCACTTTTCCCAAAGTTCTTTGATTTTTACCACCAAAATGATAAGTTAGAAACACAGAAGACAAATAATACATGAACCCTAACAATAAAGTAAAAAAGGAGGAGTACTCAGAATAGAGCAAATGGAGTACTCAGAACAGAGTAAATAAGAAAGAAGGTGCTTCATTTTATGTCAATTCTTTTGAACATATACTCCACAATGCTTCGTATTTGTCAGGTCAGCTGGAATTCATAATCATAGAATCATAGAATCGTTAAGGTTGGAAGGGACCTCTAGAGGTCATCTAGTCCAACCCCCCTGCACACGCAGGGTCACCTAGAGCACGTGGCACAGGACTGCGTCCAAGCGGGTTTTGAAGATCTCCAGAGAAGGAGACTCCACAACCTCTCTGGGCAGCCTGTTCCAGTGCTCTGTCACCCTCACTGTTAAGAAATTTTTCCTTAAGTTCATGCAGAACTTTTGGTGCTTCAGTTTGTGGCCATTACCTCTAGTTCTGTCGGTGGCCACCACTGAAAAGAGACCAGCACCATCCTCCTCACTCCCTCCCGTGAGGTACTTATACACACTGATTAGATCCCCTCTCAGCCTTCTCTTCTCCAGACTGAACAGGCCCAGCTCCCTCAGTCTCTCCTCATATGACAGATGTTCCAGGGCCCTGATCATCCTTGTAGCCCTGCGCTGGACTCTCTCCAGCAGCTCCACATCCATCTTGTACTGTGGGGCCCAGAACTGGACACAATACTCCAGATGCGGCCTCACCAGTGCTGAGTAGAGGCCTCCCTCGACCTGCTGGAGACGCTCTTCTTAATGCACCCCAGGATCCCATTGGCCTCCTTGGCCACGAGGGCACACTGCTGCCTCATGCTCAACTTGCCGTCCCTCACAACGCCCAGGTCTTTCTCTGCAGAGCTGCCCTCCAGAAGGTCGGTCCCCAGCCTGTACTGGTGTCTGGGGTTATTCCTCCCCAGGTGGAGGACCTGCACTTGGCCTTGTTGAATTGCATGAGGTTGTCCAGTGTGTCCAGGTCCCTCTGGATGGCAGCGCAGCCCTCTGGGGTATCAGCTACTCCTCCCAGTTTGGTATCATCAGCAAACTTGCTGAGGGAGCACTCCGTGCCTTCATCCAGGTCACTGATGAATAAATTGAACAGGACTGGGCCCAGGACTGACCCCTGGGGGACACCGCTGGCTACAGGCCTCCAACTGGACTCTGCACCGCTGATCACCACACTCTGCGCTCTGCCGTCCAGCCAGTTTCTAATCCACCTCACTCAACTATCCCACACTTCCGGAGCTTGCCCAGGAGGATGTTGTGAGGGACGGTGTCAAAAGCCTTGGTGAAGTCGAGACAGACGACATCCACTGCTCTCCCCTCATCCATCCAGCTGGTCATTTCATCATAGAAGGCTATCAGGTTAGTCAAGCAAGATTTCCCCTTGGTGAATCCATGCTGACTACTCTTGAGCATCTTCTTGTCCTCCATGAGCCTGGAGACAACGGCCAATATGAGCCGTTCCATCACTTTTCCGGGGACGGAGGTGAGGCTCACTGGCCTGTAGTTGTCTGGGTCCTCCTTCTTGCCTTTTTTGAACACTGGTGTGGCATTGGCTTTCTTGTACCAGTGATGACCTGGTTCTCTGGTTCTCACAGAACAGAGGGAAATATAACCCCTCAATCCCATCAGTAATAAAGGAGGTTATGAGTAAAATATACTTTTGTATCAGAGACAAGAACCTTCACTGTGCTTCACATACATGGTCCACACAGTCATGGGTGAAAACAGAATGAATCAACAGGATCCAAAGAACATCCCTTAGGGGTTCAAGTCAATAGCTTGCTCCGGGTCCTCATTTAATTTTCTCAGGTAGCCAACCCAAAGCGGAAAATTTGTACAGGACATCAAGTTCAAAAAGGCTCAAAATCAATGATTTACATTATACTCTTAATAGATTGATCATTTCAAAGGAATTTGGATGAAGGAATCAATCTACTAGGAAATCAATCAATCAATCAATCAATAAACACATAAAACAGCTTGTGCCAGAAGATTTGGAGGTCAGAACTGAATCATGGCCAGAATAAATGTCACGTGCCAGTAGACTGCTCTTATGAGATATAAAGCATTTTGAGCTATCAGACAGGATTAAATGTGAACACAGCTGTTCAAATTTAGGTCAGATCACTTGACAAAAAAATGAAGAGCAACCTCGATTTGTCCTCTGTCAGCATGTGCCTCTCAGGACACCATTTCTGAGTTCAGCCCAGCACAAATCACTCTCTGCTTACACCAGTTAATAAAAATCCACTGTTGGCATTGCGCAAAAAAAATAAACAGCAGGGAATATTCAGACAGCAGAAGAGGGAGTGGAAAACAGAAGGAAAAATGAGATAACAACCAACTTTCACCTGGATTAGCTCTCTATTAATAATCCACTGTTCTTCATACTTTCCTCTCCTTGTATCTCCTCTAGAGAAACAGGACTTAAAGCTTTATGTACAAGTGAAAGCTAAAAATACAGACTCCAAAGCACAGTCATCTTCACACTTCAGACATTGCTGTATCTTCTTCCTACTATTCACCAAAATCTTTTCTCTGATATTCTCTTTATGAGGATTAGAACCATAAAATGCATCAAAAACAGGAAGTTTTTGAAGCTTACTGAGGACACTCAGACAGAATTATTCACAAACTTCATGGTTGACTATGTTCACCTCCTACTAAGAGGAGTTACGTTCTTCTCTGCCTAGGTTCTTTCTTTTGTCCCAAAGAAGTCTAATTTGTTGTATAACACCAGTGTCGTATAACCAGTATGTTACATATCAAATTAGTCTTCTTTAGGACAAAATCCATGTTTTTGTTCTCTAATTGTAAAGTAGACAAGAATACATGTATTTATGTATATACGTATAGAATTTACATTATATATATATATATATATTATACAAATGTATATGTATACATTTATGTATATATGCACACTTTAAGGTTCTTTTCAAGTTCAGATATGACAGATCTCAAAACTGAATGGACATAGCTTTCTATTAAGTTGTTGAGAGAATACCAAGATGTCTGACGTCATCGTAATCCCCAGCACCATCCCAAGGACAGTTCTGTTTGTTTTATGAACAGCCTACATCTGGTGTGACAGATAATTTGACAAAGATACTCCCTGGAAAGATCCAGCATCAGATCCTTGTATGGCAGCTGCATGAGAGGCATCTTCCTGTGGAACAAAGTGGCTGCCTAGAGCACAGGTCAGGAACCTGCTCTCAATTGCAAATTTCCATGGTCAACGTTCCAAGCTTACCTATGAAGAATCAAAGCCTGTAACAGAGGCTCTTGAACAAACACCACTGCAGTGATAATAACTAGTCACAACCTTGTGCAGAAAGACTGATAAATTCTACTTTCCTTGGCACTGTCCTGACCATATTTCCATTTCTAGTCATGCAAAACTTCATGGCACTCTCTACTCAGCGGTAAATTTTTCTTGTCATATTTTAAGCGCTTATATCGCACTTAGCCTGATCCCAATCACTCTAGAGTTTCACTTGGACAAGTTATTCTCTCTTTCAAATGCTTTGAGGATATTCTAAGTAAGCATATAAGAGGTACAAGGTTTATACTCATTAAACCAAATACTCTGAGTCTGTGAAATTTTAAGCAAGAACTCATGCCCATGAGATTCATCTCACTAAGTTGAAATGACTTCATATATAGCAGGTATTTAGAGTCCCCTTAGAGTCAACAGAAATCTGGAAAAATACAGTCAATAATATTAATGTGACCAAATGTTACCATCAACACCTACTTCTCTGCTGGTTGTAGAGGGAGCTGAAAGTGACCCTATGCTGCAAGCCCACATGCAGTCATGTGAATGCCATTCACTGCACATGCATGGAGGGGAAAAAAAGAAAAAAGGTACTGAATAACACTGGAAAATGGTGAAAAAGGCAAAAAAATCTAAAACTTAATGATATAAAGCCCAGCAGTATTTTCATATTGATGATACAGATGATATTTTTGATTATATTTTGATATGAATATTATGATATGGATGATATTTTGATATAGATGTTGGTATATAGCTAGAATCAGTAGCTACAGTATCCTTGGATTAAGAGGTCTTCAGCACTCAGAATATAGGAAATAGCAGAAATAAGGTAGTCAATGGAATCTCCATTCTCTCCTTAGTTTTTGCACATTTACTGCGCAATGGTCAGATACGCCTTGTTCTGCAAAACCTCTTCAGTCTCTTCCAATGGTCGCACAAGTCCTGAAAACAAATTTTGATCATCTAGACGCATCTCATCCTTTCTTCAGATTAGATAAAATGTGTTATGAAGGAATTAAGGGATCCCAGAAAAAAAAAAAAAAAAAAGTGGTGGTTGAAGTAAATCTAGGCCTACTTGATAACCCAGGTTCTCACAAGCCTTTCTTACCTCAGGATTGTCCACTCCAAGTTTTGGCCAAAATAAAGAATCTTAACACAACCATTCTTTCTTAATAAATTTCTCTGCAATTACTACTGAGATAAACATTGACTAAACCTGTTTTGAGTTTTTCTCTAGCAAGCATCAAGTTGTACATTTGCAGTGCTGGGCCAAAAGACAACAGCTCAGCAAGCAGTACAGTGCTTGCACACACTGAATGTGACAAACTCAGTGTGTTCAAAGCTTGCCAAGCAGTGGTGGGTTGGATTATTGTCATTGTAATATTCACAGGCTGTGAGTGTGGGGAGAGAAGAGGAGGATATTGGAGAGAGAACTTGTCAGACAGAGACCATCAGAGTAGCATCAGCGTTACTAGGGTCCTGGTACTGCTGAAAGGGAATATTTGTAATACATAAATTAATATTGCAAAATCTTCTACTTTCAGGCTCACAGAAAAATAAAAAGTAATTTTTGCAGACATACTTGGTTTCAGAATATTTAACAAATTGCCTGTGAATTTGGGAACAAAGCCATATTCCAAGTAGCATTTATTGGTATAGACAATAAAAAATGTACAGACCAGTCTACATCACAATAGTTCACAATTTGGATAGGCAGCAACTATTAAACTGGGATGCAGTAAAAAAAGAACAGGTGCTGGTTAGGAGCAGCGTGATATAAATATAGGCAATAAAATATGCAGAGCTGTAATCAGAATGTTGACTTGTTTTAAGTGCTTGGGGCCATGTTGGTATAAATAACTGCACCAGGTTTTGCTGTAGATCAAAAGCTAAATTAAGTGGTTTACAAACAGAGGAAAATGCTGCCTTATTTGTCATGGCCTTGCTTGATCTGTTACAAAGAAAGGCTGGGCTAAGTGAGCCACTGCTAGACAGGGGACCAACACAACAAAACCTGAAAGTACTGCTGCTGAACAAAACTAAGCCAGTCTATCAGAAACAACTGAAAACAGTTCTTGTTCAGACAAATTCAGGCCAGCACCTCGGCAAACTTCACCAGAAGGATGGTTTTGCACAGCTCAGAAGTTTGCCTCCCAGAAAGGCAATAATTTTCCCTGGAGACTTTGGCTCCTATTCCTGCCAGAAGAAATCCCTTTCAGCACAGCTCTTTCTCAAGTTTTGCCTGATAAGCCTTCTGTTGCACCACAAGCACACTGTTCAACCATCTAATAGAGCAAATGATCCTTCTCAAATGAGCAAAGGCTTGGAGGACAGATGCTGAGATCTTGAATGGTGAGAAGCATTGCATAGCCAAAGCATCTTCGTGTCATCTCAGGTGGTCCCCTTGACACACCTTCTTGACTAGGTGCAAATAGTATCTGAAGTGGAAGGAGATGTACTAACTAGATAAACTGCAGGCCCGATTAGTTCCATGAATCACCTTCCAGACAAGAAAATGTGGGCAACACACATGGAGAGCTCTGGACCATGTCAGCTGCTGAGACACCAGAACCAACATCCTGCTAAGCTGTCTTGGTATCTCTTGAAGTTCTGCTTTTCTAGAATTAATTAAGCACATTGATTAAGTGTGAGCAGCATGACATGGAGCATGCCTTCAGTTTGTAAGGTCTGAGCAGATGGCAATGGGAGATGCATCGTGCCAGAATCAGACAGAACTGTGTTGCTAACAGCTCTATACCCAGGCAAGAGTCGTCTGCTGAGGCGTGGGCAGCTGAGAAAATTCTCCCTTTCTAGTGGGGCTGGAGAGGCCACCTTACTTTCTGAAGGAAGTTGGACTGCGCTCATGGCTAGCAGCTCCCGGATTCCAGGGCTGCTCTTCTCTCACTATAACCAGTGCCCAGCTTGTGATATATTACTATGCATAGTGCCCTCCTTCATGATTTTCAGGGGGTTAATCATGAAGTAGCTGAAGGAATTATTAGATTTTGAACCCAAGTTATCCCTGGGACTCTTTCTATGGGACCTGATTATTTTTATTAGGATCACAAATGGAAAGGCTTTCTTATACATAAATTTCCTGCTTCCATCAATAAGTGAGTTGACCTATAAAGTGTGCTAAAGATGTTTTTTTCCCTTTTGTTTTTTTATTCTAGGAAAGGATCTATGATGTCTCTTAACTTCTCCCCTTCACAGACCAGATTATACACAGGTCAATGCTGGAAGCTGTAGCAGAATTTTATGCTCATGGTCACCCTAGAAGCTATGTCAGAAAGACATCATATCAAAGACTTTCTTTTCATTACTACATCAATACTACCACAAAATTTATATTTATATTTATTTATAGTCAGAATATAGTTCCTGTAACAGTTGTTGCCTACAGAGAGCTAACAGAATGAAAGGGGATGCAGAACAATAAACAGAAAGACTGTACTTTGCTTAGCAGCCCTAAACAAAACAGAAAACTTAGGTGAAGAATATAATTAGTAAAGAAAATGCATAATGGTCATACATCTGAAATACCCTGCCTGGCACAGACATCTGGAGACTTTGTGGGGACACATCTGAACAAGTATTACATCTTCCAAACATTGTAGTGAGGTTTTTCATCTTAGGTAGACCTTACTGTCCTCCAGCATTTTCTTTGCAAACTATTGCTCTTGGCAAGCAGAATGAAGCAGGGGTATTTTGTGTGTCTGGTTTTTTTTTAAATATCCTTTGTCAAAGCTCTGAGTCCCTGGATGAAGATGCTGTATGGCATATTGTAGAAATACTTACAAAAACGAGGGAAGATTTCATTGGCATTCTTGACCACTGCAATACGTCAGCATCTGAGTGCATTTGGGGTATTGGACTATTTACAGTTGATTTAACATAATAAATCAAAGCTGACTGTTTTTCTAGTTTGCCATGTCTTACAGCTAGTAGTCTTAGCGATCAATTTAATTCTTTGTTTCTTAAGTAGAAATGCACACAATTTCAATCAACAGCAAGAGTCAGACTGTGAACACTCCGAATGCTTTTTGTAGAAACTAAAAAGTCCAACACTTCATGTTGACACTTCAATAGACATAATGTGGGAAAAGATTCCAGGAAACAACCACTCATGAACTGTCCTTCAGGCAAAGGATTGCAAATTTGGAAACTGCAAAACAATATTTACATCCACGTAGCTTTTTCTCCCCTGAAGTTCTACCTTGTCAGTTCAGTGAGGACAGAAGGTTTACTAATACTCCTTTCTAGTGTCTTTAGATCATTAAATATGCAATCAATACTGTATATATATATATATATATATATATATATAAACACTTTAAAGGCACTGCCTCATTTTAAATCATGTCCCTTTGTCCAATACAATGTTTTCACAAAGTTTCAGAAACAATCATTGGAAAATTGAATAGGTTCCTCCTCACTCTCTTCACTGCATGGCATAATCTCAACAAAACAAACTGATGCACTCAGCACCATTTATTCATCATAACTCAAGTATAGATAGCCAGGTCTAAAAGCCAAACTAAACAGACCATTTTCAAACATGAGCTTAATAACTTTTTTTTTTTTTAAAAAAAAAGGAATATAAAGACATTACATTGCTCCCATTTTGCAAATACACTACAATTCTATGTTAAGGTAGGCAGAGGTCCTTCCTTGCAGACATGAAAGTGAGAAGTGCATGAAAAGAAAGTCAAGAAAATAAAATGACAGTCATAAAGCTTTAAGTAAAAATAGGTTCATCGACATCTTGATAAAAGTCCCCACCATGTCAGTATCCCTGTTCAGAGCAGGCATATTCCATAGAAATGCCTGTTCTGTTCCTGGTGATTTTTTGCAGTCTGACTCCTGATACTTAGAGGACTGCACAAATGAATCATCCCTTGGCCCCCTCCTTTACCCCTCCCCCCCTAAGTTTTTTGCTTAATCCCTGTTGTTTTTAACTTTTGTGCTAGAAATTCAATCAAAGTTTAAAACATCAGGAAAACTTACGGTACAATCAGTGCTAAATGCAGCAGAAGAAAATATGATCCAAACCCAGCAAATTTCTTGGATCTCTTATGACCTCATTTTCCTCAGTTATACGAAGTCTAGCTGAAGTTGTTAATATTGCAGAGGTTTTGACAGAAGCATAATTTAGTTTGCAGAACTTACAATAGAAGTGATAATGGATATGCGGACTGAAACTATGTTCATGCTTGCATCTCGGTCTGAATTTTAGAGAGTAGCTGGTTGTGCAAGCAAACACTTCAGATTTGATCAGCAAGATCAAATGAACAGGATGCCTCCAAGGTCATTTTAACCTGTTTTTAGAAGCAATGGCATTTTTGCTTCTTATTTTGATCCCTGCAAATGAATATATATATGTCAGCTACTTTGAGAAAGAAGTAATTTTGGACATCTTTCAGGCTCAAAGTGAGCAGTCAGAAGGTCAAACAGGTGCTATTTTCATCCATAACATTAGACATGAAAGTGTTAAAATTCTGTTCTCAATAGCAATTAGACGCCTAGGGAAAAAATCAAGCGTCTAAACATAGAGATCTAGTGTAATTTTATACCTCCTAAGGTATAAAATAAGACATCTAGGCACAACAGGAAGATGACCTATGATGTAGAGGAGTCCTGTTCCCTTTTGAAGCAGCAGTTAAAGACCAGACAAGATATCCTAAAGCATATCAAATACCATCACACAGTTATCATTAGGCAATTGCATCCTCTAAAGTCTATGATCAAAGAAAAATAGAAACTGATTAAACAAAAATAGTCACCAGATGGATTGGTTTAGCCTCTACTAGCTACATCTCTTTGTTGTAATGGGAGCTTAAATCCTTGGACCTCTACATGCAATGTATTCACTAACACCTACATGTAAATATCTCAATCAAGAAATGAATTCTTAAACTAAAATTCATCTCACTTACACATTGACTATATCTACATATGGGCAGCTTACTTTCAGAGAGAACCCGCTGACTCATTTTTCTACATCCATTTTATACTGAAATGAGTCATTTCTCTCCACAGACTAGCAGGGGAATCTTGATGCTTAGCTCAGCTGTAGACTTCTTAAAGATGGATTAGCAATCCCACTTCTACAAAAGTGGATGGAGATCAAGAATTAGATCATCTCATAACAAACAAATCTATTAAAGGGAAGAGAACTTTCAGTGATAAACATATCAAACAAAAGCCTGTGACCAGGCATCTAAGTCCAGCTTTGACCTACAGACTGCCTGCCTTAAAATGAAAAATAAATCACAAGATCTAAACATGGGTCTAAAGCTTTTGATGTAGAGGCCTCATGCATGAATATCAGATCAGTCACTATCAGCAATTTTAAATGAATTTTATCTTTTTCATCTCTTACTGACATAGTCTACTAATTTCTAGTTTTCCTGAAAAGGAAAAACAAGATTAAAGAAAACAAAACAAATATGCACAAAAAGCCACCCGAGCACAGTAGAAATTGTACTAGTGAAACTAGTTGTGAAACTAGACTAGCCCTGTCAACTCACAAGTACAAGTGCCATTGCATTGCAGATACCTCCCAATTTCAGAGCTACATTTTCTGGCTAACAAGGTTTCCACTGCCATACCGTCTGCTTCAAATCTTACCCAGTGTCATTGATACAAAAGAGCTGTTTTCTCCAGCTCAAAAAGGAAATGAAATATATGCATGCTGGAGAGCTCTCTGGTGCTCCTCTGGGTTAAAGAAATGTGAATTATTGCTACAACGAAGTACTGAGAATCCAGCCACTTCTTCCCAAGAATGATAGCCTGTCATTCTGAAGAAGAAAATACACGGACTTATTTTCTCCAACTCAAGTTACCATAATCGGCCTCAGTTTTCAGTGCTTCATAAGATCCCTCTTATAAAAAAATAAAATATGTACATATATATATATACACATATATATATAGGATGATATGAAGGGGCAAAACTTCAATAAAGTCTTAAAAATTTTAAACATAATCTTGAACTTGCTGTATTGAGTACAAATTCATGATGGATTTCTGATTTCATCCTCCTATTAACAACCAGACATGCATGAAATGTAATTCTCACACAGCACTGAGAATCAGGAAAACAGAACACATGACTGTAGCAGGTTCATGACTTCACAGGGCCATAAATAGCAAACTGTGAAGTGTTCTGTTCTTCTGCATTTGAATAAATATCATTACAAAATGAATGAAGACAGGCAAACCAAACTTTTTACAACTTCTATTGCAAGGAAAACCTGGTTGCATTTCCATAATGTTCAGGCTGCAGAGAGAGAAGATGGCAAAGCTTTTCCTGTGGTTCGTTCTTGAGATCAGCTGAGAAATACACAGCACCGTGGGTAGTAAAATAAACTGTGGACCAGAATACATACCCAGTCCAAAATCACATCCTGATCCAGCAAAGGAGAAGCAGTGCTGGCTGAGTCAGCCAGTCTTGCTAGCACAATCTAGTTCGCTTGCAGGATGGGCATGTTTTGAGCTGCTCCAACACTTCTTACTTTGTATTTATATGCAGAAATACACCATCTGTGTGTCTTCTGAGATGCAATCTTGGCAGCAAAGGCAAAATCACAGAGTAATAGCCCAGTGATTTCTGGAGTATACTGATTGCAATAAAAGTAACAATGTTGGGTAAAATACTCCTCACAAGTTAAATGATTTAAACACCTACTTGGGAATATCACAAAAAGGAGAAATTAAAAAGCTCTCTTTCTCTCCTTATACTCAAAGGTTGCATCTAAGGTCATAGTAAACATTTTATCAACAGCAATGCTGTGAGCACAAAATAATTCTATTTCAGGAAACCTGGATCCTCACATCAATTTGATGTGGATCATTTAAAATACCAAGTGAATTTTAATGTCATGCCTGGTAAATTCAAAAGCAGATTCAGTTTTGGAGATGTAAAATCTTTTCAGTGTAAATAATATATTTAACATTATGCACCCTTCTGTCACTTCAGTATTTTGTGTGGAAGCTTCTTTTTGATTGTTTTGCAGAATGGTAAAAGGTTTCCACTTGTGTGGTCAAAGTAGCAATAAATTCATCCATAGAATGCAATTATACTGAGATCTACTTATTGCACAGAATCTTATTTCATCTACATGTTAAGTCACAAAAACTTGCCAATTCCTATGGAAGTAAAAAATAACTTACATTCTACAGGTCACTTATGAAATATTCAGAATTTAGTCGTCAAAGGTCCTGTTCCCATTTAAAGAAATAATCTGGGTGTTCTGATTTTTTTTTATTCTTTTTTGCATATGCCTGCATATCACTGTATATCATGATATACAAGAGACTCTGAAAATTACAAAAGTTTCTCTCACTAATCTGTCAAGCTGAATGGATTTGTGGGCTGATACTGCACGAAGAACATTAATTATCAAACAACAAGAAATCTGAACAACTAAAGATCCAGAATATTTGTCATAGTCAAATGCGCAGCCAGTGTGTAACTGCATAGTTTGATCGAAATCAAGGTTTATTTTTCTGTTGTGTGCTTTTTTTTGTTCCCACTTATATCAGGGGAGCATATACCCCACTATATCTTTAAAATATCTTGGCCTTCTTTGCTCTTTTCCAATAAGCCATTTTTTTCTGCAGCCGTGGTTTCTGAAAAACATGATTTCTGTGTCAGAGGGATAAAAATATCCCTGACACAACGCTGGATTTTATTTAGCAAAGCATCAGAAGTTTCACAATTTGAGCTGGAATTTATTATTGATCCTTTCAGCTCAATGAAAATTAAAATTGTTCTCTGGAACAAATAATATGCTTTTGTCAGCAGCATTAAGAAAAGATCAAAATAGTCCTAAAATTAGCCACAGGATTTCATAATATTTCATGGATCCATCATTAGACATATAGATGAGATGAGGGGCAGGGATCTGTTTTTGATTAAAAAAAAATGTAGAATAAACTCACACTTTGTTCTTTGCAATTTGTATTTCTCTGATATTATTGTAATTTGTGTTCTGAAAGTGCCAGGCTGAGACAGGAGACCCATTTTAATAAGTCCTGTAGACACACAGTAACAATATGTAATTAACCCCTGGAACTTGCTAAAACTCTGATTTAAGCCTGAAACAACCCTTTTGAATAAAAATCAACTTGATTCAGCTTCTGTTTTATCCAGAATAATCTGCACAAAAACTTATCTCCTATGTAGAAAAATGTCTGGAATTCTTAAGCATTTTAAGACCCAGAAGCACAAAATGACCTAGGTGCTTAAAGAAATACCTTTCTGAAATTAATGTGAGGAAGCATTCCCCACACCTTTTCTTTCCTCCTCCCCATCCACTGCCTTACCCATATTTTTACTGATGAAGCTCTCTTGGTACCTGGCGCTGTGTAAAGCTCCACCAGCACTGGATGAGCACCCTAGTTTCTTATTTCTCAGATCAGTGGGATAAGGCAGCCCCCAAATATGAATATTTTTGAAGAAATCCCTTACCTGGCCCAGACCAGAAAGAATTTTCTGGGACTACTTAAAGATCAAGATGCACCCCAAACACTTGCCAAGACTGCTTCTACACCAAATCCCAACTGATATGTGAATGCTGTAGAGGGAGATTATTTGGCAGGGAAACACATGGCTTAAATACAGTCAGCACTCAGCTACTACCATTATGACTTGCTTAGCTGAATACTGTGCCGCCTACATTTAAATTTCTGACTTTGACACTGGCAATTTTAGTCTTTGATGGTTTAAGCAATTTGGTTCCCTCAACCTTCTGCCAGAAGAGTCTGCTGGAGCACAGGCTGCAGAAAGTCTATGTGTGGTGAGTTTTCAACGTGCTATAGCAAAAGATTACTTTCATCAACATTTCAACTAATAAGCTGGACTGTGAAGCTAATGACAGATATATTCCATCCTTCCTCTCTCTGCATAGGGGATACAACTTCCTTCAGCAGAGACATGAGCAAGATGATATCCTTCATCTTCAGGATATCTTCATCTGTCAGGGACCTCAGCATATAAAATCCCACCATTTTAGAAGCTTATGAAAATCCCCAGTGGTGGTATTTGTTTTCCAACTTTCAAAAATTTGGGCATTTTAAAAGAAAGAAAAAAACATATATGTGAAGGGAGTAGGACTTTCATAGTGAATATGATTTTTGGCAGCAGGCACATTAAGCAAACTGCAGCTGTAACCTTCAGTCTTTGAACATCTCATTTACGTTGTGAGCTTTCTCAGGACTAAATCTTTTACGGTATTACAGATGTTAGGATAGTAATCCTACAGAACCCACACATCAGAGACTCCCTCTGAAATCGCCAGCTCCTTCGGAGGTATTAAAGAAATGCACTGGATTTCAGTGGGGAGTCAGCACTCTAGAAAGCCAGCTTGTGAGGAACCTGCTTTTTAACAAGCAGGTTTTCAAGGAATTTGCTCCTACTACACTAGCCTGTGAACTGCTGTCTAAGCAGCCAGGTGCTGGGGCTGATTCTAGATATAGCAGGTGCTAAAAATTACAACAGTTCTATATAAAAATAAGATAGGGAGAGTACAAACTCTGAAAAGGAGAAAGATCTGTTACTTTGCACCAGAAAAAAATTTGAAGCCTGCCTAAAACCATTCTGGGATCTGGGAGTAGATCATTCATGGCAGCTGACCATGTTGGGCCCATCCTGAGCAAACTGAGAAACATCTATCCATGAAAATTCTGGGATAAAACATAATAGAGAAAAGTATTAGCGGCAACATTTAACAGTTGTACAAAAGCCATCATACAGAGTTTTCAGAAATGCTACATCTCTGCATCCCCTGGGAGGTAAACTTATATTATCATCCTATGTGTAGGCAGCAATATGTTTGCTAAGAGCAGACCAAGAAAAAAGTGCTCAGCGGAGGCCCAGTGCCATAATACAACCATAAACAACCACACTAAAGGTCCACCTAAGCCTGCAGTGCATTTTGAGAGGTCAACAGTGTCAGAACAAGGATAGAGACCTCCTCCTCCCTCTATGGTCTTCTAGCTCTTTACCATCATGCCCTAGCTCTCAATCAAGACCTTCCCAAGAACCTTTCCAGTTCTTTTTCTTTCATGTTTGTGATGACTCCTTCACTGTTCTCAACATTTCTGGAACAGAGGGAAATGGAAATATAAACTATATTTAAGGAATGTATACACTGCCAATGGCATACAATAAAATGGCATAAAAAACTTCCAGTTTCATTTTGCATTATTTTCCTACTACTTCCTGACTCTGGTTTGTCTTTTCTTTGTCCAGTATTGAGAATGTTTTCAAGAAATTTTCACCATATGTCCAATACCTCTATGTGCTCTTAAGCAACTACATTAGAGCTTTCATTTTTTTCTACTTACTGAGGTTTTGAGGATTTTCTTTTTTCTTGGGTATTTTTTCTCACCAGCTGACATAGGAGCTCCAGTTCTTCAGAAAAGTCCATACGAGCTCATCTTGACTTTCACTGAAACCAAGGACAAGCTGAACACTGAACACAGCTTGTGTTTTAATGGTTAAAGTGTCTAACGAGGTGTCAAGCAGAAGAGGATCTTCATCTCTTGTATCACAAAGAAGATGACAGAGGAGCTGAACTACTGCTGTGAAGTCCAGATCAGGTGGAGGATATTACAGTGATAACAACAACAATAACAAAGTATGAAGTTCTGAATCTAAAGGTAAGTACTTTTTTAAGAGCCCATTAATGGATTATCCTAAAATCCTCAATATCATCATGAAAAAAAATCCCCAGGAGGAAAAAAAAAGGGGGGGATAAGATAATAAAAAAATGAAAAAAAAAAGAGTAAAAAAATAACTATACAGGCACAGCTGTGAGTGCATATGCACACGCAGACATCCATCTCCTCTCCCCTCACAAAGCAAAACAACTTCACCTCTCACCCTGTTTGAACCAACAAAAACAAATCTGATCTGAGAAGCATTCTGCAGTACGCATATAAGAATGATAATTGAAAGTTTATTACTTAAAGATTGGCAAAGCTATTACCCATGGCAATTTGATAAATACCTTGACTTTTCTGCTCTTCATAACCTCAGACGTTTATTGCCTCATTTGCTATAACAAACGTTCAGTTATCCTTTGACTACCCAGTCTATATTTAACAGACTGCATAGCAGGAATGTTCCACTGTATGAAAAAAAACTGAGGAATGAGAATGGGCTGCTAGCTTTCTAAAGCAGTGAACCCTTAATAATAATAATAATAATAATAATAATAATAATAATAATAATAATAATAATAATAATAATAAAGCATGTTTAGGGCAGGAAGACTCTCTTCTCCTGAAAAGTGGAGATTAGGAAGGAAATTTCTCACAAAACTATGTAACAGGGACACTGAATGAATGATACCCATCTGGATAGCACCCATAGCTACTGTATTCTGAGGATGGAGATAGCCCTTTTATCTTTTCTAGGTCTCCGCCCATCCCTGGGGAAGCTGGGGTTTTTGTATAAGGAACCAAATTCCCAAACCAGTAAAACCTTTCAATTTCCTCTGGAGTACCTGAAATTTCCAACAGGAAGCAGATACTACGCATGAAAGGAAAAGACAAAAAAGGCACACAGAAGAGGGCTGCAGTTGAAAAAGCCTGTCCTATTGCTTTCAGCACCTCCTTTGGTGATTGGATACTTAACAGTACCTAAGGAAAGATCAAAGCACAGCAAATAAACCAGTGGATTATAATGTCCTAAGGAGCCAGTATTAGGAGGTTATTCTTTGGTCTGTATTTCCCTGATATTATTCTAATTAGCTGTATTAGGATGGTGCCTAGAGGCTCAATTATTTCGTTTCATCAGGGATGGACGGAATATTAATTTTTAATCAGTAGGCTTTAAATATTTACCAAAGTTGTTAAGAACCTGATATGAGATGCCAAGACCCTTCTTACCCATAAGAAGAATTCAAATGTTTTAATATAGTTCTACTTGCTTTTATCATTCACACAAACTTCAAAACCTAAAGGGGAAACAATTACCTGTCTTACCTGGTAATAACCTGAAACCAACCTGAAAGAATTTATGGTATTTTATTTATTTATTTAGACATTTAGATCCATAGTTTTTTTCTGGAAATAATTTAATTTTTTTTTGGTCATATGTTCTATAGCCTGTATGAGGAGGCGAGCAAGGAGGAAGTAGATAAAAAAGGGGGAAGAGGAAAATATATTCAATTTCCAAATATTTGGCACTCTCCTTGAGGTTCCAGATGTCAGACTCTGGATGCAGAAATGTTCAAACAAGTAACATATTACAGTTTCAAGGCTTTTCAAGGAAAAATCCTTAAGATAAAAATCAAGGTTAAAAACTAGCAACAATATACAATATGCATGTATACATACATGGCAATCAAGCAGTAGAACAGATGCCTGAGAGGTGGTGGGTTTTCCGTCTCTGGAGATCTGGACAAGGCTGTGTGCAACCTGACCTAAGCTGAAGATGACTCTACTTTAAGCAGAGTTCTGAGCCAGATAACCCCTAGAAACCATTCTAAATTAGTCTATGACCCTAAGTATATAAATAAAATAACAAAAATCTATCAATATACACATGTGCATAAATTGTGCTAGGAAGGACTGATAGTTAGGCCCAATTTTTTTCAGGATATTTATAGGTGCAAAGAGAAAGCAACAGGCACAAGCACATGGCTGAAGTGGGCCCCAAGCAGTCTCCCTATCCACACTGTTCATTGAATGGATCCCAAATTAAAGCAATATTGAGACATTCTTCAGAATTAAACAGCAGATTTTAAACGAGAATCAGCACTGATACTTTCATTTCCCATGTAAGATTTTCAGTAGAATAACGTTGGCAATCTTTTATTATTACTGTTTTTATTGTTATTACTCAGAGGAAGAGAGATCTGGCATTTTGGAAAAAAAAGAAACTTCTGATACCAAATTTTTTGAAAGAGATTATTTTGGCATTGCCAATATGCTTCAATTCTGTTGTTCTTCCCCATCCCTCCAAGCACAATTTCATTGCAGTCAACATCCTCCAGTAGAATTACTACTTTTCTGACCAAAACAGCATTTTCTCATAGGAAAACATACAATCCATTCCATCACATTTTTTTCACCATCTTGAACTGTGATATTTGTTCAGTGCATTCAATTCCCTGCACAGTAACTGTGATACCACTGTGCCACAGGCATTAAACAAAAAATGAAAATAAACTAAGGAAAAGATGCTTATCTAGCCTGAAGGTGTGGAAATTCAAGGGAGTCAACAGAGATATACTCAGCTACACCTATGAAGGACTAAACCTGCAATGTGGTGGACACCACAAAAGCAGTCACTTTTATCTATGAAAGAACTCCCATCTTAACCCTTGACAGGAAAGACATCTCACCTTCCCTAGCCAGTTCTGCAGAGATAAATACCTTAGTCACTTCTCTCTCTGCTCACTGAAATATTTCCAACTTTATGCTATTTTAACACCAACATCCTTGACCTAATATATTGGGATTACTTGACTCATGGACTAGGAGTTAAGGGTGTTAGCTAGGACAGAGCATTCAAGAGATGAAAAGACGTGATTACTGGTTATCCTGACCAATGTGGGCAAAGCCTTCTGAAGTGCCAAGGATCTGCCCCTCTTGTTAGAAGCAGTGGTTGTGCTACAGATTTAACCCAACACGGCCATGGATCAGTTGCAAAAATGGCAAATTAAATGCTAGATGTCAAAGAGCCATTCTCTTTCTCAGCAATGTCCCTACAGCACAATTCTCTGTTCATTGAGAAATCTGCATAAATAACCACGGAATCACCTCATCTGCTGAAGACAGAATTGATTGCATGAGCCAAAATATTTACACAGCTCTTATGACAATGGATATAAGTTGCAGGGAAGGAAACTGTGATTAGATGCAAGGGAACTGTTTTTTCACTGTGCAAGTGGTTACACTGTGGAAAGTTGGAATCTCCATCCCTGGAGATATTTCAAACTCAGCTGGTCACAGTCACAACCTTGATGTACCTTCAAAGCTGAAACTACTTTGAGCATGGTTGGGACTAGATCATTTCCAGTAGTCTCTTCCGACCAAAACTGATCTCTAATTATATGACCGAATTTCCCAGCCCTCTGCAGCCGTGTCATGCTGCCAAGCAGCTTAATCTAATCATGCCCCCTGATTAAGCTGTCTGTAAACGTACAGCATAGGGATGATCCTCCTGAGAGGCATAGCTAAATCAGGGCATTTTAGTCTGCACACCTGTGTTGCTACAATAAGAAGATAAAAAAAATGAGGATGGTTACCATGAAGTGCCAGGTTGATCTATCACCTCAAGAGCTCCCTGCAGCTGGGCAAATGTACAGAAAGCCATCAACCAAGCTACTGCAGCTTTTTTCTTTTTTTTCTTTCTTTTTTTTTTTTTCTCAGCAGAATATATTCAGTGCATTAACTCAGCAGTCACAACTTCAAATAAAAGATCTTTAAGTGCTATACAAGGGTTGTCAAGTCCACCTCCTAGAAAGCCTTTCTCATGCTCCAGGACCTTGTTAAGTTGAGATCGCAACATAGGAACAGACAGAAAAACAAAACTGGCTGTGTAGCTCGAGAGGAAAGTAGGTGGAAGCTCTGCAGCTACCTCAGCTTTCACAGCAGGTCCCTGGCAAACGCCCACTTGGAGCTGCTCATGGCTGCGAGACTCACAGCTTGTACCGACCCATCCATCCCTCTCCTCCCGTCTCCATCCCGCAGGCCTGGGTACAAACAACTAACCAAGGCAATGCACCAAAGATGAGGAGGGAAGCAGCTCTGTTCACCGGTGGTCCAAGAAGAATTGGGGTCCACCATCCCTAGGGGCCAGGTGCAGAGGTGGTGGTTTGGTGGGTCCTGGGCTGAGGCACTCATTTCATTCGTTTCATCAGATCCAGTATCAACAATATTTGCACAGAAGGTGTGTGAGAAGGAGTTGGAGGGATAGGATCAAAAGACCCAATGACATTGGTAGGAAGCAGACTACAGAAAGACACTGTCAGGGTCACAATTGTAAATGAAGACAGACTCTAGAGCAATACCTAGAGCAACAAACAGTCTGCTAGATTCAGCTTTTAAAAAAAGAAAAAGAAAAAAAAAAGAAAGAAAAAGCTTTTCTGTGTGATATTAAATCTCTTTCTGTATTTACATTTATGAAAGTAGATAATGAATTGAGATGATAAAAGGTAAACATACTACTAGCTGCCATCTCACCATCTCCTCACTTGGTAGAAGTTTGTTTTCAATCTTTACCACGGCATTAGCTATTGGACATGCTGAGGAAAAACAACAAACAAACACACAAATTCCCATATGCATGCTAAATGTTGATTGTTTTCTCCACTGCTAACATCCATCTCAGCATTTACCTTTTCGCACTCTTCAGTAATCACTGAAAAATCTGAAGTTGCTCCTCCTGGCTTTCCCAATGCACATATTCCAGTGTGCATAAATAATTAAAATATTTGATTAGTTGGAGAGAATTTCTCTTTAGATGAGGATTAAAATAAATAATTAAAATATTTGATTAGTTGGAGAGAATTTCTCTTTAGATGAGGATTAAAGATTTTAGAAGGGATGCAAGGGACATTGGCTCCAACCTCACACTCATAAGTTTTTTTTTTTTTTTTTTTAATTACGAAATGGGAAAATTGCAATATATCAAGAAAGATCCATTCTGAAAATAAAAATTCTCTGCATGGTTGGCAGAACTCTCTCCTAGGAAGTGAGTGGTTCAGTTCTGCTTTGGACAGTCTTCTCTATTGATCAAACAGCTGGAATAGGGGATTTTAAGTTCCCCAAAATCTTATGCATAGCACTTGAGTTTGATGTCCCTTTAGCTCTGAATGCTGAGGGAGCAGGGTGACTGCAGCTGCAACTGCACTGCAGGCAAATCAGAATTTCTCTGAAAAATGTTCCCTCACTCTCCTTTAAAGAGATTCTGAGCACCTGCAGCTCCCAGGAGCTGCAATCTGCGGAAACCCAGTTTCTCTCAAAATGAGTCCCTAAATCTATGCCACCAACTAGATGAAAATGAAGCATGCTGGCACTTTCACATCAGCAAGTCACTAATAATCTGTGTAACTTATAATTGTTGAAAAGCACCTGTATACAACCCTCCTGGAACTCTTCTATTAATAAAATCAGCATATGCCATGCAAGCAGGTGCTCTCACCCTTCAACATATTATGCAGCTCAACACACTGTCTTCACATCTGCTTTTTCAGTTAGCTATTAAACAACTAATACTTGCAATACATCTTTCTGGAGCACACCAGCAGCTCAGAACACACTCTCATCCCACTACAAAACCTTTGATGCGCCAGGAAGAGACTGATACCCCAAGCAGCATCTTTACAAGCCATTCACTGTTGCTAAGAGGACACCAGCAGAACTGTCAGCCAACAGTGATCCTGGTAGAGATTAACATCTCAATGGATTTTTGTCTAGTTTTACACTCTAAATCAGGGAACAATAGGAGCTTTCTACTTTTATTGTAAAAATCTCCCATTAGTAATTCGAAGTCTGCTTAGCTGTCATTTGTTCTAAACACATCCACCAAAGAGCTATTTTTGTGTGATCAAGCTATCACAATTAGGCTCATCTAGGAAATAAACAAGAATGGTTTTCATAACAGCCAAGCATTTTCATTATATCAGATGTGCAACTACCTGCCTAACAAACCATATTAATTCTGAATTATACAAGGCTGAGCTGAGAACACCTGTGATGTGGTCAAGAGGCAATAACCTTCACAGGGGATTTTTTTAAGCATACTAGTGCTTTCCTATCATCAGGAATCATTGGACATTAAGGTGCTAACAGCTGTAGATTGCTTAGCAAAGTGTTCTTTTCACACAAAGCAAACATCATGTGATTCACCGACATTTGAAAGCTTCTCTTTTAATCTGGTCATGATCTGTGATATAAAAACTTTCTGCTTAGTAAGTCACTTATACTGCACCCCAGTTGGGCAATATTTAATTAAAAATAACTTTGGAAAAGAAAAAGGGCAAGGAGTTATTTCTGTCTGTTATTAAAAAAGTGGAGGAGAATAAAGAAAAAACAATGAAAAGGCAGAAGGTGTCATCTGACACATGGATCATTCCCCCTCCACAAATTTAGTTCTATAATCTGCAACCAGCTATTAAATAATATTACTACTGAGCTCAACTGGCAGAAATGCAAGTGAAAATTAACTACAAATCTAGGAATATACGAAGTTGCAAAGTCTTGCATTATAAAAGAATGACTGCATGCATTATAGGTATTATGGGATTATAGGTATGTCTTTATATCTCCTTGTTCTGGGGGTCCTGGGTTTTTGGTGTTGTTTTGTTTGCTTTCTAACTGTCCTCTGAAAGTATGACCAGAAATATGATTCAATTGAGAACAAAAAGCAGGGAGGCTTTCCAGTAAAAGCATTCCAGCTTTTTAGACCTTTTCATTTTTTTTTCTTGTTGCTGTACAAAATATCAAAATAAGCAATCAGCACATTGAATAAAAAAATATCAAAAGACTGAAAGGTGATAGAGCAAATGATATATGACATGATCAGCCTTTAAAAATTGATTCTCTTCTAGCACCCTTATTGACTTTCAGTTCAGAACACTTTCATACTTTACTTGGCACTGTAACAGAAATATTCTCAGGAAGATACATGACCTCAGAGGCTCAGGAGGGCCTCTACATGAAGGGGACAGAAGGCAGTGTGTCCTGCATAGGTGAACTGTTATGACACAATGAAGTTATCATGCTGAAACTCAAGATATTCGAGGGACTGATAGAAGAAGGAGGCAAAAGCTCCTTTCGATGATCTATTACATCTCAACACTACTTTTAAAATGACAGAATAATTGCAGGTCATCTGTTTCAAAATTGTAAGACCAACAAGCTGCTGCCTTTGCAGATTATAGCAGAGATGAATGCTAGTAGAGCCTGAGCGGCAGGAGTAAGAGATGAAAGATAATATCTTCTTTCCATCCTGCTACAAATGAAAGTTGACCTTAGGGGCTATGCCTTTTTGGCTAGCACACATATATTCTTTACAAGATGAGAACAAAGCTGTTGTTTCCTTCTGTCCCGCTGCTAAAATCCTCCCTCCAATGCAAGGAAATACTGCCTCTTGGTTTGATAAGTCAGATACGACTGAAAAAAAAAAGAAAAAAAAGAAAAAGAAAAACAAAAGAAAATTCTTCCAGCACTTTATTTTGGATTCAAGGGGCCAATAAACAACCATAGATTGTATCTGCGCAGTAGCCTCAAAACCTCTCTTCATGCTACAGTCAGGAGTTAGTTAAAAAATGGTTTAGCCTGGATAATATATACTGAGTTAATTTGGCATATAAATATGATGAAACAGCTCTAGACATTTAACCAGCAAAGGTGAAAGATGAAATATTATGGAACTGTCTTATTTTGAATTGCCCGAGGTAACTCAGTTTTAGGTCAAATAGTAATTCAATTCTTAATCTCGCCATATTCAGTCAGCATCTGTAAGCAACAAAAACTCTCTCCTCCCTCCTTCCAAAGATGTATGCTAAAATGTTTAAAGTTCTCATATTTTGAAATATATAAAATTCCAGCTGAGCACATAAAGTGGACTATTGCACTTTACTGCAGCAGGAAGTTCACATGGGAGGTATGTTGTGCTTTGTGAAATCAGTTTGTCTTCATTCTTCTCGGCCTGTCAACAGCTCGAACATATTTTCCTATTACAAAAATGTGACTACACCTTTTAATAATTTTTTTTAGTCCTTTTCCTTTTTCAGTCCTCAGGAGGAAGGAGGAATATAGGAATATAGAAATATATAGTCCTGAAATATTTCAGGACTGCAAATACAATATGAAGATACGATACTGTTGGCAGATTTCTTTAGTCAACAGACAGAAGACGATAGAGGGCAACAAACCCAATGTCTGAGGCTGAGGCTGGTTCAAAATGTGTTTATTGTAGATGGAAAGAAGACATATGATGACCAGCCCATGCATGCATACACACAAGCACAAACATATAAACACATGTGCACACACAAACCTTGAGTTATATATTGTAAGCAGACGACAATTCTTTTCCACAGAGAGGAAAGCAGAGGACAATCATTTCCACACTGATCTGTTTGTTGCTTGGATTTTCTGATAGGACTATCCAAACCTTTAGAAGACCACATTCCTCTTGCTTGTGAGGGTGACTAGGAACCCTTGCAACAGGTCTGATGATGATAGGAATTCTGTCCATACCAAAGTATCCCCTTTACCATTGTGTCTGAAAATATCCCAACTCCTTGGAAGCATGGGGAGATGGTGAGTGAAGACTTGTACAAACACGCCAAATGCATGTCAACATCGAAAAGCAGACCCTGCTGTTTTAAGCACATTTTTTTTGTCATTTGTGCTGAAAATGGCTTCAGATTGCAGCCACACACTATGCTGGTGTCTCATTTCTCACTTCCCTGAGCTTTGCAGCTGAGGGATCACCCTTCCAAACCACTGGCATGGACCCAAACTGGGCGCCCTCACATTTAATGATCTTGACAAAGATTAATGATGTTTCAACAAGTTACAGAAGCAAGAATGTTAGCAATCAAGCTACATCTCCTCTAAGTCTGGACTTTCGGAGCAAACCTAGATAGAACAGGGTTCACTCCTCCTCTGACAATTGGGGCTCAAAGGTCACAGAAATCTCCCAATAGTTATGTTTACCGGAACAGATTTTTTAAGAGCTTTTTTTGGGGGGGTTGGTTATTTATTTATTAATGGTTTTGTTGCTGTTAATAGCCATCCATGTCACTACCTGCATTAGAGAAAGAGCATTCAAAGAAACTACTTCTTACAATACACAATAGAGAAAATTATGATAACCCTTTGCTGCTTTTGAAAAGTCATTTTGTGTTTTTTTTTCATTGAAAATTCTGCTTTCCCACACAGAAGAGCTTTTATCCCATAAAATTTAAAAAGACCATAAGAGCTGTCCAAAAAACTACATTCTTCATCAACATTAGATGATCTCCAAGGTGTCATATAGTAGTCTGATGGTATAGAAAGAAAAAATGTTTCAGCTATCCTTAGACAGAAGATAAAATATATCTGCATTTGATAGTCTGATGGCTACAGAGACATGATTCAGTATCTCTGAGCTGGAGTTTCTAGCATTTATTGGCAGAAATATCACATTTTTGTAACCCAGATGAGAAGGAATTAAATTAATAAGGTCTGTCCATCTAATAGGTGGACAGCTAATATAGGGTGAATGTTCATACATAGCCAGAAGGACTTGCTATCGCTCTTGGATGCCAGCAGGAACTCAGGAGGAATTTAATAGCTAAACTTCCAATCAAAGAAAGTTACATAAATGCTAAAAATTCTTATGTACTCTAAATATTTTCCTCTGTTTTGTTTTTGTTTTCTTCAAATTCATTTCAGTCAGTGTTACCAGTCAAGAGAAGACAGATGCCTTAACCATCATTTCGATTTAGCTCTAACAATGTGTTGAAGTCTCATTAATATTTTTCTAGATGCAAAATCTCTACTTATCATTTCTAAAATTCCTATGCACAGCAGTGATTGCACTCAGAAAATGAAAATCTTAAAAAAATATTTAACATTTCAGTCAAGTATTACTTTTTTTTTTTTTTTAGGTATTCAGTGAAGTCTTGGGTAAAGCATTGCTCATAGACTGATTTTTTTATGGGAGCAACTAGGACCTGCTCAGAGTTTATCACTTTGGCGTTCTTCAGAGACAGATCTACACTGGGATCTATCTTCATGCTATGCTCTGCTACACTTTCAGTTTTTAAATAGCTTCCCTCTGACAGCACAGCCAAACACCAAGGAATTTTACAAAAATATTCTAAATAAAACAGAGTGGAAGCCACTAAGCCAGAGTGGAAAGGCTAAATGTGGGGAAAAAAAAAAAAAAAAAGGAAAATCAGCCCAGAATGAATTTGATGTGCATTAGTTGATATGCATACGACCTGACCAATCTCTGTTAGAAGGAATAGAGAGCAAAATTTGATTTTGTAAAAGACAGGGAACTGAGAGTGCCTTAGGAAGAAGGCCATCTGCATTTGCATTTAGGGCTCTCCAGAAATAAAAATCTGAACGCATACATGAATTGCTGAGTCTACAGTGACCTTTGTCTGTGACAGATACATTAAAACAAAGAAGCCTGCTCAAGGGAGGGTATGGTTCTGCAGTTAGGTACAGCCAAGTTCATTTGAAGACTTTTCATCTGAAGACAATAATTTGTTTTCCTCCATATTATGTGTGAGGTGACTTAGGCTTTTGTAGACAAGGAGGCCTTTGGTAGACAGTGACTCAGAGGAATATTATTGGCCTGTGGAGCAAGTGATACAAAGCACACGCAATGCAGGTAGGTTGCCACAGTTGCTGAAGAACAGCAATGAAATGTCTGGCAGGGAAATATGGGACAACATAGTCCTGGCTGGCTAAAAACTACACAGAATACCCAGAAAATGGTGCTCAAAGTCAGCTTGAAAGATGTGTTCCAACAAAAATGCTGAAATGAAGAGCAAGAGCTGCATATCAAGAGCAAACTACAAGGAAAAGATAAAGCAGAGTAGTAGCACAACTGCTCCTAAAGCAGGTGCACTTCATTAATGTCCTACTGCAGCCAATAGAGTCAGTGGAGCCTGGAGAGCTTCCTACCTTACTCCAAAATAGGTTATCACAATTGCAGCCCATCTGCTATGTATTTTTTCTGGTCTTTCATTGTTTCAAAGAAGTTTAGTAGTTTTGTAACTTTTGATAACCCTGCTCCACTCTCTCAATAACCTTTCTGTCATCTTAATAATGTATTCAAGAAACAGCTACTGAATTTGGGTAAAGACTTAATACTACCTTTCTATTGGTACTTGCTAGTCCTCTTCACACAAAGTCCAAGAAAATTCAAGGCCATTAATAAATGGATTACATCATGGAACATTATAGACAAGTGAAAATATGAAAATATGGTTTTCTTCTTACCTGAATGTACTCAAACATCGTAACAAAAAAAAAAAAAAGCCTGTAATGTGCTGTTAAATTTTACAGATCACAAACTACGTTACCTTAGTTGACCTTAATATATTAATTACAATAGAATTAATCTTTCTTGCAAAGATATAAAACATACGAAATCCAGCCCAGAAAAACAGTTATATAAAGAGGCTGTTCTGAACAATTTAGTCAACAACTCTGCTTTAATCTTTTGAAACAAGGTTTTAAATGCTAAAATATAATTATTTTTAGGCGTTGGAATAAAGTAAAAAACTTGAGGACTCTACTCCTGCTCTGCAAACTAGAATCATAATTAACATTTTCAGAATGAGATAATATCATGTGCATAAGCTTTATTCATAGGATCACCATACCTTTTGATAGAGAGTTTGGTCAAATTTGAAGATTTACTTCTTTAATGCACACATACTGTCAGGCTTACTGAAATAACAAAGCTAAATGATTTACTCACTTCCTCTAGCAGAAACTCCACTTAAAGTAGGATAATACAGACACACTAAGGGAAAAAAACTATGTATAATCTGCTTCAAAAAAAGTGGGAGGGGAGGGATGAACAGAATCATCAAGAAATGAGAGCAGTGACCAAAAGAAAAAGAGGCAATATATGAGAGAGTCCTCTACAGGGTACTAAACAAAGAATCCATAATCTCAGAAACAATGAAAACTAAGGAAGTTAGACTTGCTGATCTCCCTAAATTAAACTCCATTACCTTTCTGGTAAGCGAGCTCATATGTTGTTCCTTTGCAAACGTTGGATATTAAATTGCTCTCAAGCTCTGAAACTGTTAAAATGCCATTTTGAGAAGAGCATAAATCAGCCAGGGAGCAAACTCTAAAACCCAAAGCAGGCTGGGATCTAAAGGTACTGTGTAGCAGAACTGTGTTCCAGTAAAAAGTTCAACTGTGTCCAAAATGGCACACTGAGAAGACACTGCTCAAATCCACTTGCTTTAGGAACATGTGTAATTCAAAATTGTGGTTTGCACAACATAGTGGCGCCTGTCTTAAAACAAGGGAAGCCAATGTTTCAGACAGGAGTGCCTTAGCATTTCCAAATTCCTAACAGGCCAACAGAACATAAAGAAGTCTAATTCTTTCAAGAGACATATTCTGGCATCCTTGTTCAAGGCAGCAGGTTATCCCCAATCAGTATGGAGCTCATTATGCAACTCAAAGGAAGCACAAGAGAGCGTTTAAACAGAGCCAGCTTTTTGTTCCAGCAGTCTAAATATCCCCTGTCATCACTAATAAAGGTTAAATACACGCCTCCTCCCTGAAAAAAAGTTTAACTAAAATTATCTGGGGGAAGATCTGAACACTCCTAAATATGATAAATGGATTCAAATATCCCCATCTACATTTTAAAACATGTAGATTTTGTAAAGGGGGCACAGGAACAGGGGCATTTTTAGATGCTGAACATTTCCCATGACACTTGGATCTCTTCTTTGCCCTCTGAAAGCAAATTTTCCTCTTGCTTGTTTGTACAGGCTTGGCACTAGGGGTCCATCATTCCCAGCATTTAGCTCCCGAGGCTCTGAAAACCTAACATATTTAATCTTATAAATAGAAAAACATTTGCGTCATCCACTACAGTATGTTAATTCCCTAAATTGCCATATTTTTATTACTCGTTATAAAACATCCCTTTTTCCCCCCTCATCAGGGAATGATCTCTTGTGTAAAGGAGATAAATGTGGTTAATAGTCTAATTAATCCTCATATTAGATCATATTTTCTTAGAAATAAATACTTAAATTTGTATAGGAGAAAGAAAAAAAAATACCAGCAAAACAGAAGGTCTTGTTTTCCAAGAAGGCTCTGTGTTTCAGATTATCTGTCCACTTGAGTCCCTTCTAATTGCCACACTTCAGACATCATCCCTTTCATCCACATCATTTCTATCCCTGCTTCTCAGGATGAGCCTGCAAAGACAGCTGTCCTGAGCTCTGTCGTCTGCTGCTTGCTCCCACCCAAATGGATACCCATATGAGCAGAAGAAGCTCCTCTGCTCCCATGGCTGGAGAAACCTCCTTCTGTACTTTCTCTTCTCCCCAACTCATCTGCCACCATGAAGAAATCATGCTGTAGCATCATAAAAACTTTGCAATGCAATCAGCCAGAATGGATGGTCTCAGCACAATCTCATGGCACAATGTCTTTGAATTTTCTATGATATATAACCTGGCCTGTAACCAATATGATTATTCTCATTTGCTGGAGGACCTGATAATCAGATAACTATCCGGATATTTCACTGGGCAATGAAGCAGCAATTAATTTGCTAATAATTGTGCAGTGCTTTGAAGAGGTAAACAGCTGTAAGTGCTGGGTACTATAATTAAGAAATTGCTAGATGCAGACAAACTGAAAAACAAAATTTCATCTCTGAAATTGCTACAGAGATATTCACCCTACATCTGTGAATGGTGTTTTTTCAGCAAATATTGATTATGCAATAGTAAGCCTGAGAAGCCTTAATTCTGAAAAGATGGCAGGTGACATCCCAGTCTTACTCAAGCCAAAGAAAGTCTTGCCCTGACTTCTAGTCCTTTTTTTTTTTTTTCTTTCTGTCTTTTAGAAAACTAACTCCCACAGTGACATTTTTCTTGTTTAGACACCAGCAAATCGTTACAGATAAGCAAATCCCTCAAGAAACTACCTTGTCTCTCCACAATGTTTCTTTGACTGGAGTTGATGACTGTGCTCTTCTCTGATACTTTAGTACTACTGTGGGCAAATGTAGCTGTGAAGCAAATACTTCTCTGTATCCACATCTGGAAATAAATTTCAACAACTTAAAATACCCAGAACTAGTGGAAATGGATTTTTTTAATTATTATTATGCAGTAAATATACTGAGATAAACCCCAAACGTAGTTCTTACTTCAAAGAAGGATCTAAACTCCTTCCTTTGCCTTATATTAGTAAACATCATGATGGCCATTTTGATGATCAATTGGCCGCAAAGTGCTGCTACCTTGTTCTGCATCCGTCAAGGAGGGACATCAATCTGCAGCAAGGAGTGACTTGAGCAAGAATCAACCCAACCAGATCCAGAGTGAAAAAGAATTCAAGTCACTGATGAAGAATCTGATCTGTAGCTCAGAAAATCTAGCAAAGATATAAGGGAACTAGGCAGAGTAGCCACAGACTGCAGCGGTTTATGGGGCTGAGAAAGCCCAAAGCAAAAGGCTTCTCTTCTTTATGTCAGATCAGAACCACAGAATCATGGAATTGTTGAGGTTGGAAGGTGATCTCTACAGGTCATCTAATCCAACGCCCCTAGCTCGCTTAGTCTTTCCTCATATGACAAATGCTCCAGTCTCTTAATCATCTTTGTTGCTCTCTGCTCAACCCTCTCTAGAAGTTTAATGTCCCTCTTGTAATGGGAAGCCCAGAACTGCACACAATACTCCAGGTGTGGCCTCACCAGAGCAGAGGGGGAGGATCCCCTCCCTCGACCTACTGGAAATGCTCCTCCTGATGTAGGCCAGGATCCCATTTGCCTTCTTGGCTGTAAGGGCACATTGCTGACTCATGGTTAACTGGGTGTCCGTCAGGACTCCCAAATCCCTCCCCTCTTTCCAGCAGGTCAACCTCTAATCTATACTGGTGCCTGGAGTTATTCCTCCCCAGGTGAAGGACCCCGCACTTGTTCTTGTTGAACCTCATTAGGTTCCTCTCTGCCCAACCCTTCAACCTGTCTAGGTCTCTCTGAATGGCAGCACAACCCTTGGGAGCATCACCCACTCCACCCAGTTTGGTGTCATCTGCCAACTTGCTGAGGGTGCACTCTGTGCCCTTGTTCAAGTCATTGATGAACAAGTTGAACAGAGAGTTCAACTTGTTGAATCAGTTCGATCAGTTGAATCAGGGAGTTCAACTATCATGCTGCCTCAGTAGATAGTAACTCATGCAACTAATCATAGAATCATGGAATGCTTAAGGTTGGAAAGGACCTCTAGAGGTCATCTAGTTCAACATCCCTTGCACACGCAGGGTCACCTTGAGCACGTGGCACAGGACTGCATCCAAGCGGGTTTTGAAGATCTCCAGGGAAGAAGACTCCACAGCCTCTCTGGGCAGCCTGTTCCAGTGCTCTGTCACCCTCACTCTTAAGAAATTTTTCCTTAAGTTCATGTGGAACTTTTGGTGTTTCAGTTTGTGGCCATTTCCTCTAGTTCTGTCGGTGGCCATAACTGAAAAGAGGCCAGCACCATCCTCCTCACTCCCTCTCTTGTATTTGTGTACACTGATTAGATCCCCTCTCAGCCTTCTCTTCTCCAGGCTGAACAGGCCCAGCTCCCTCAGTCTCTCCTCATAGGGCAGATGTTCCAGGCCCCTGATCATCTTGTGGCCCTGCGCTGGACTCTCTCCAGCAGCTCCACATCCCTCTTGTACTGTGGGGCCCAGAACTGGACACAATACTCCAGATGCGGCCTCACCAGGGCTGAGTAGAGGGGCAGGATCACCTCCCTCGACCTGCTGGAGACGCACTTCTTAACGCACCCCAGGATGCCATTGGCCTTCTTGGCCACGACGGCACACTGCTGCCTCATGGTCAACTTGTCGTCCACCATGACACCCAGGTCCCTCTCTGCAGAGCTGAATATTTTCACTAATGAAAGAACATCTAATTAAAGGCAGTACTTGTCTTACATGTACTCTTTCGATACATTGTGCACAAGCTGAGCTCTCTGACTGCATGGAGAAGTCTTGACAAGGAACTTGCTGTCAACATCTAAGAAAGCAGATTCTGCTTCTGCAGATAGATCTTGTTACTAAGGTCAATCTATCTGACACATCACAGCTCATATCCAGTTAAAGTCCAGCTTTATTTTGATGGTACAATGGCCTGGGTAGAGAGGGTCAAGTCTAATAGTGCCATCCTCCATCTGAATGCAAGCAAGCAAATCTGCAGGACCTTAGACTTTGCAATTCACAATATGATCCAAATCAGTGTGCTTTCTTTTGTGATTTTTCTTCACGGTGTCTGCCAAATGCTGAGTTGACACCACTGGATTGATTGCTCTCAAAATGTGTTTCTCACATTCCTAGTAAATTCAAACAAGTCTAACTAGCAGCTCAGTTAGTTTGTTCTTGAAAACATGCAAGGGTCTAAGGCTTATTTTATTTTGTGGCAGTCAAAAAGATTTCTGGTTCTCCTCAATGCCCAAAATAAATCAGTGAGCTGATAAAGCACATTTGAAGTGCTATGGGAAACAGTCACAAAGGGTATCATTGGAGGGTGGAGTGTAACCACAGAGCTCGGGTGCATTGAAACCCAAGAGTCCCCAAGGCTCATTCACAGCAGTAGCATGCTTGCTGCAATAAGAAGCAACATCCATACTGTATACTGCTAGGTAGACATAAAATAGAAGTGTTTTGCTTAGCGCAAGCTTACTTTGCAGTAATACCTTAGAAAAAGAAATGAAATAAAAAGATCCTTTTGCACAGAGATTTGGTCATGTGAGACTTAAGAAACAATCTGAAATATAAAGGGAAATTCTCCAGCCCTCATCTTCATTTTTTCTCACATATAGTATAACAAAATGAAGTATTGTGAATGGAGCCAGATGAGAAGGAAACACAGCTCAGATTTACCTTACGGGACTCTTTGGAGACTACACAGAGTGCAAAGGACCCGACTGCAAGAAAATAACATGAATAGTCTTTATATATATATACTGAAGATGCCCAAATAAAACAGAAGAAAACAGATTATGCGGGTTCCCCACAGATTCGTGAAGACTTCTGAATTTTATAATCAGTCCCCAAATATCTTTGAAATCTTATTATTTTCTATGGGAAGTTTCTTGCCTCAGTGCACTTCAGAAGACACTAGCTGTTTTACAGCTACATATGTTAGTGTTCATGTTGTCATTCCAAGATAGAATTATCATCACCAACTTCACTTGGCAAAGCTTGTTAACATTTCTGTGTCTTAACCAGTCTAATTAATGCTGCTCTTTCCTGAGTGAAAAGATCATAGTTTTTTTTTTTTTTTTTTTTTTTTTTTTTTTAAAAAAAAGCACCTACTCCCTCTTCAAACTTCCATACTGTTTTTTTTGGAGATATACGATGTTGTGTAGAAGTTAATGTATTAGGACAGTTGGGGAGTTATACAGGGAGAGGTGAAATATCAGCTGAAGCAGAGTCAGAAATGATATACTACTCTGAACACTGGGTATTGCTAATAAATAAATAAATAAATCTGGGCATGTATTCATGGATTCCTTCATCAAAAATATTCACTGCTATAAATTACAAAGAGGCATCGTGTCCATCTTCCTCTCTCTGATATCCTTGCAACCACACCTCCCAGATTTTCAAAGATAAAGCTGTCAGCAATCTAAAAAAACAAACAGATCCAAAACAGTGCATAACTCCTTCCTCTTCTCCATTTAACACCAATTGTTGCAATCTGACCTTCCTTAAAAAAGAAAGAAAGGAAGCTACATAATTAGCATGCTATCCTATCTCTTGCATTCCTCATTTCAAGGAACATCATTCACTCCCATCCCACGTTACTTCCAGACACAGCATTTTTCTTAGTGCTATCCCAGAGTATTAATTATGCTAGAAATGCCAAATCGCATAAGTGAAGTGATACAGAATTTTGTTTACACCAGTGTAAAGAATACCATAATGTTTTATATTTCCTGTCTAAATTATGTATATATGTTTGCACTTCACATGGGCCTTGGCAGGCTAGGAGCTGTGCTTAGAAACTCAGTTAAAGAGATCATTTCACACCCTTGTGAAGCACTCGCGTAACTTCAAATGCCACTGAAGCAGTCAGGTGTTAGGAGATCTCTTCCAGATCACAACTACACAAGTCAAGGAGCACAGGGCACGTTATAAAAGTAGCTGACTATTAAAAGATATGAGAGAGGAAAGGAAAGATGCAATCTTGAACTTTAAGGGAATGTGCACCGTTTAGCTATCACAGCCTCCTGGCTTGCTTGCAGACTGATGACAAGATCTACAGATGGAAAAGGTGGGAGGGAGTTAAATGGAAAGCTGTCCAGCTCTAACTCTTCCCAGACTGTCAGCAGCTCTTCTCGGTGACTTTTTATCAAGAGTTTTCAACTATTCATAGTTCTAATTACTCTCAATTTCTAAGAAACAATACCGAAACACCAAACAAAGGCACTGGAGTTTTTCTCTGCTCTTGATTTCATCTCTGTAAGGTCCACATCTCTGACTCCCAGCAGCTTCACAGGGACCTTAAGAATAATTACAACAGTTCAACTAAATGTAGGAACCACTTCTTTCAGGATTCAGCTACACCAAGTTCAAGCATAAGCCAGTGAGATCCATCTTTTTATAAGATCCATATCCTTGATGCCTGTTTCTCTGAGTTTCTCCAGTGACGTATTCTGCTGGAGTTAAACTCAATGAATCCCTTGGGTCAGCGCTGTACAACTAGAGAAAACTCACTAGACCAAGATTCTACATATTACATGGTTTTCCTTTCTTACCTTTCCCCTCCTACCTTCAAAAGCTGGTCATGTGCAAACCAAATTGGGAAGAGTATAATAAATTTTGACAGAAATCTGCAGCCTAAAATAATATCTCACCAAGGCATTAAGTCTCCTGAGCCCATTGTAATAAGTAAGTGGCTTACTGTAAAACACAAATGAGCATCACTGCGGCTGTTATTTCATCGTCCCAATGGGACGATGGGGAACCAGGGGCTGGCACCAGGCCAACTATGTAATCCAATACTTAAAAAGAGTACACAAATGGACCTCAGGAGGAGGATCGATTTTAATGTAATCCCATCCACTAATCAAAAGAGACTGAGGGTTTAACATTCACTAGGAAATGTCTGCTCAAAGTTGTCATAGTTTATTGATAAAGATTGCTTTGTTTTAATAAAGATACAAGATGCCAATTCCAGGCCTGATTTTAGCTGCAAATAATCAGTTATTGACAATGTGTCTGTCTGAATTGCTTTAACCTGCCCTGGAACTCTTTTTTTTTTTTTTTTTTTTTCCAAATGGACCAATACCGACTGCTTTCCCATACCGTGAAGGGAATACATTCCCCAGCTGTCTTCAACCTCCCAGGTAAGAGTTCTTATTAACTCTTACTACCTCTCCCTTATTAACTCTCTCATAACTTCTTATTTTCCCTACATTAAATGTATTAATGACCCCATGCTAAAGTGGTGACTTTCCATCCATCACTCTGCATCCAGCTCCAAGACTGTATTTTATCTCATATATCTGATGACATGCTAGAGGCAGAAAGACAGTAAGGACATCTTAAAAGGCCAAACAACACCTCAAAATCCCTATAAAGATGTGCTAAAGAAATTAAATCCATTATCTCCTCTGGAAGAATGGAGAACATAGTACCTAGATTAGGTTGCATGAGTTTCTGAGATAAGTCAGAGCACAAGTAACTTGTTTAAGGTTATATTCACTGACAGAGCATAATACCTATATCTTCTGAGCCTTGCCCCACCAACCAGGCCACACTCAAATGTTATAAAAGATAAACACTAGTCCCGTAAATCTTTTTGGTTGCACTTATCTTCCAAAAATACAAATCACAGAAGCAGCTTTTTCAGTGAAATGCTATGTATTGATGCATGCTTTTGTGACCCACAATAAGCGTCCTCCATCAGTGGGTCGGCCCTTGCAGGATGCACAGTCCATACAGATGGCACTTCTATACAAGTCTGGGAAAGCAATGGCATGTCAGGGCTGAGCTTCACGTGTCTGTTCAAATCTCTTCTGATCTAATGCTATGACAAATTCCACTAACAGAGAGCAGCAAAATATGGAAAGGTAGGCTGTTTTACTGGAGCAGGGTTTTCTCAGTTTCCATTGCTTTGAATTTTGTGTTCAAAGCCAATATAATTTATTTTGCATTCCTCACTCAACATAAGACTAGAGCTGCAGAGCTTTATAGTAAATCAAACACACTTAGGCCTCTACAAAGTCACATGGGCAAGAGAGGACCCTCTGCCATATCTCTCTGAGTACTAGACTGAGACAGACACATGTTCAGAACAGACTTTTTGCATCTGGAGTCTCTGACTATAAAGGATCACATGTGCAGGCTTTGTTATATTGATCTTGAATGCTGCATATTGAGAGAGTTTTTGGATGTGACTCAGACTACAGTGCATTCCTGTTCCAAATGCTTCTGTTTAAGGAGCTGCATAGATATGCACAGAGCAGAGAATGGAGAGTTAATATTCTGCTTCATGCGTTGAACTGCATAGCATCAAAGGCTAGTTGACCTACTGCTGATGTCCCATCTCCCTCATTAGAATGAGTTGTTTTTAAGGCATGATTTCATTTAAAACTCTAGCTTTATTTTTTTGACAAGCAGTCAGCTGACTGCATGTCCCTGCAGCAGAGCTGTCAGTCCAAACTTACCCATGCTCCTTCCCAGACCTGCTGATAACTCTTTATTCCTATGAATAAAGTACAGGGCCTATTCCCCTCCCACCCACTTATTTGTGATCAGCTGGTGCAACTATGACTCATCCACTTTTAAGCCAGATTTCACAGACCTATTTGAGAAGTTCATTAGCTGATCTCACAGTAGCTGTAGCCCTCATAATTTCTTGCAACCATTTAGAGAGGAAGAATTTTTTTAAATTGCCATTTTTTCCCTCTTTTTTTTTTTCTGTGGAGTAGAAAAGGATGGGATCCTTCCTTAAAATAGATGATAGTGAAGCTAAGAAGATGATCCTGCTTGGGGGAGCCTGAGCCCTTCCCATACAACAGGGATATGGATGAGTCACAGCTCTGCAGGGGGAAACAATTTCCTCCATGTGGAAAGGCACTGAGATTTGGGTGAGGCAGGAACTGTTTAGAGCTTGGGAGGAAAGGGAACAGATAGAGAGGCAAGTCCAAGAACACAAGAAGAGACAAACTGCATGAAAAAAGTGGATAATGCAACTTCTTGTATCAGAGAAAGAACAGAGATGATACCATGCCCACCTAAGATAGATGTGCCATCAGGAAAACTGTGAGATCTAGCTCTGCATAACTTCGGTTGCTTTCAGGTTGCTTTGTTGAGTGCTCATAGCTGAATAAGCTCCTGGGGCTGCAAAATCCACATTGTGCTTCCAAGGCACAGGGATAGCAATGAACATTAGGAGGGAAGGCATTAAGCATCTCTTCTGAGATAAGGAAATACAAGGAAAAATTCCTCAGTATCATCCTTCCCAATCTGAACAGAGTGGGAAAGAAGGTGTGAAAGGTGAAATTTATTCTTATGGGGAAAAGCAAAGAGAAAAGGGATGAACTGCCTTGCAAAATCAGAAGAGATGAATCAGCATGGCTCCCTGTCTTGGATAATAATTAGATGGACAAGAGGGAAAAGCCAGAGTGCCAGAACCATATCTTAGCAGTTAGCACAGTTGATGATTGCTAAGATTAGTGCTGAGAAACATGGCAGGTTCCCTTGGAGAGCAATAGAGACAAGAAGAGAAAGAGGCACGAGGAAGTCCACAGGAGGCAAGTGGCAGTCAGTGTCCATGAATCTAGGGATGAAGAAGACAATCCTACTAAGAGCTGAAGCACAACTGTATTCAAACCCTATCCCATTCACAGGATTAGCTCTGGACACGTTTGTATGAAACAGAAATGGCACAACACATTTTCGCAGCAAAACAAGGATCAGCCCATGAGAATATTCCTCTCATTTCTGCAGTAAATCCAGTATAAAGAGTTGAAGATAAAAACAGGCCCTGGAACTATGAGAAATTCGTTTTGTAGAGACCTATTTTATGTAATTTTGCCCCTACTCTTCAGGTGATGTAGGGGATATAATAGAAGGCCAAGGAGAAAGAAGAGAGGGGAAAAACTGATAGGGCACTTCTAAGTTGGGGACTAAAAAAGAAATCAAATTGCCTACTGGAGCTTTGCTGTTTTAAAGTGCCCTCATGAACACTGTGGTTCTTAACGACTGCCTATTACAGTCACAGTTACCCACTAACAGCAAATATTAAATCGCACTATGATACAACGGGGATTTTTCTTGAGTAATACTCTGAATGGTTTAATCTACTGTGGTAAAGCAGATGGGTTTCCTTCAAGCCTCAAAAAAGAGAAATTGCTAAGAACAAGTTTATAGGACAAGTTCATTATGCAGGTGAAAGAAAGAACATTTCAGGATCATTATTTTTTTGATGCTGTTGTCATGAACATCTTATTTCCCTGTGTGTGCACTCAGCCCTGGATCCCAGTCAATGAACTGAATTCTCATTTTGACCCAAAAGGAAAAAAAAAAAAAAAGTTAATTAGTTTTTTTTTTTTCTTCCATATTACTGCAGAAAACTCTATACAGCACCAAAGAAAAGCTATTTGAATGCCTTTTAGCAAGGAATGCACTGTGGCATTTAAAAACCAAAGCAGACTATCCATAGCATCCTGTGCACTAAAAGCTAGTATTATGTGCACTAAAAGCTAAACTAAAACATTTTTAACACTGAAAAAAAAAAAAAAAGGAAAAAAGAAGAAGAAGAAGAAGAAAAAAAAATCTTTATACCTAAATAGAGATTTGTGAACCAAGATTCAGCTGTCAGAGTTCATCTGAAGACTTTAGAGCACTGGACGATTATCTGTACATGCAACAGCAAGACCAAAGGCAGAGAATTCAAATAAAAAAAAAATCTAAAATGAAGAGTTACAGAGTGTGTTTCCCAGTGTTTTTCTCAGATATTGCTTGATGCAAAAATTAATCTAATGGGAATCTTTCCACAGTTTTTTTCATGCTCTGTGTCAGGTCCTGAGAGATTTCAAACACAATCTGTAGCTGCAAACATTTTCACTGGCTGTTAAGATAAGCAATTTTTGAAATCTATTTTCTTTTTTTTTTTTTTAAATTCTGCTAAGGCCTTGGTGTCTCTATTTTTTTTCCTGGCAGTTTTCATAGTTTAATTATCATACAAAAATATTTTTTAATCTACATTCAATACCCTGTTCTTCTTTTCACATAATTCCACCTTATTGCACTTTGAAAAATGATGTAGAGACAAATTTAAAATTGTCTTTCTAGATTATTATTTTAGATACTCACCAAATAGTTCCCCAGAGCACCCCTGCACCTAACTTGACATGTGAGCTACCTTGCTGACTTCCACACTAGGGAGGATGAAAATTCTTCCCTGTAAGATCAAACTCTGTAAGACTTCTTTTCATTAACTACTCAGGATCTGAGCCCACTCAGTTTTCTATATCCAGATATCAAAAAACCCAAGGCACGAAAAAGTCTTCCTGCATAAGCAGTTCTGACCATCTCCTGAAATGAGATGACTAGATTAAAAGACACTGTTTTAGAGGAAGTCGCTATGCTATAAGATATTGTAATATTCTGGAAAGCACAGTGGGACCAACAGCAGGAAAATCTCTCACTATGTGAGTGGGTGCATGCCTGTATTTGTGTTCAGACTCAAAATGAAAGGCCTTTATTTCCCACAAAATAACACTTTTGACAGAAATAAAACATATTGATGGATCTGAAATATTTTCTTTCAATGAATCAGCACATTCCATTTTCATCTTGTTTAATATCATAGAATCATGGAATGCTTAAGGTTGGAAGGGACCTCTAGAGGTCATCTAGACCCCTGCACACGCAAGGTCACCTAGAGCACGTGGCACAGGACTGCGTCCAAGCGGGTTTTGAAGATCTCCAGAGAAGGAGACTTTTTTAAAGACTTTTTAAGACTTTTTTTCTAAACGTAAATTAATTTAAAATAATAATAAAAAAGACATTTAAAATCAAAACCACCTGAACTTTCCAATATGACTATGGCACACTTTGTTTCCATTTTTTTCCCCAAACTAAATTGCATAACAGCAGTACTTCCCACAAGATTTGTTAATTTAAATGAGAATATCTTTTAACTGATGGATATTTCACTAGGGGTGGGGAAACCCATTTATTTTTTGTTTTCAGATTTAATCCTCTGTCTCAGTCCACATGCATCAAATATTCTATTATTTACAGAAGAGGTTTTCCTGGAGAAAACAACTTAACAAAAAAGGTTATCTGAGGGTACTCCCCCTCCAGTGGTAACAATTTACTTAGAACCTAGCAAGGTATATGAGTCATTCAAATGATTTCTTTCCTTTATACATTACCTTTGTATTCATCAACAGAGGATTTCATTTTCCTTCATGTGGCTTTGTTAAATTTCACTAAGCCTCATCTGAATGTAATAATTCTGCATTTTCTACCATCCTTATTACTTTTTTGTAATCCCTTTGTCCACATCATGGAGGTAATAAATTCAACACTGATTTGGGGCTTATGGTAGATTTGCTGAGACTTGATGAAGATTCATAAACAACAAGATAGAAATATTGTTTGCCAAGGTTAAAAGAAAGAACTGTTCTATTTTCTTTCAGCAGCTCCATCACTCCAAGCTGGAAGGAAAGAGGGAAAAGATTAAAATAATTTAGATTCATGCAGATAATCCACCTGTCTGACCTGCACATCACACCAGAGCAACCCATAGTAGTGGGCGAACAGGTGTGCAAGATAATGGGTAATGTTGCACAACAGTGCAGGGAGAAGCAAAAAACTATTCAAGTTATCTTCTCGACATATTGACATCCCTGCCTAAAATGTCCCATTTAAAAGAAGGGTAAAGACTTCTGGAATATTTTTCCAGAATTCACTGTCAACTACAGGGAACAAAGTATAGTCCTGGAAGATTAGTGCTCTTTGTCCCATTAGTGCTGTTCCACAACAGGGTTGTCTACTCAGGGTTGTCTACCTGTTTCCACCAGCAGTGATAGAAACTTATGTCAACTCCCACCTTCCCTAGTAGCGTGTAAAGCACACTCACCACCTTCCTGCCGCAGACCTGTGCATCAGTCACAGTTGGAGATGGTAATCCAACAGATGTGTCCTTCCTTGAGTGACCCAGAGTTAGCAAGGAAAATCTACAAATGTATAAAACATTTAGGACACAGAATGATCAAAGTCAAAGGGCAGGTGGGAGTCCTGAAGAAATCTACAAGAGGCAGACCTTAGCATGGCTGGTTGTCAATGTACTAGAACTTGCAGGAACCAGGTCTTAAGGTGCAATTCCTTTCACAAGCCTGTTGATGTACATACTGACAGATAACACCAAATCCCTTTAGGAAACAAATTCTAACCTTCCTCCTCCAACTGTTGAGGTACATATGAGACACTCACAACTAAAATGTTATCTACAGAGATTTGCTGGTGAATAATGGAAATTTTCTCCACCATTTTTTTTCTTTTTTCTTTATGTACTATAATCATAACTTCTGCCAAGTCTAGAAACATATGTGTTAGAATGTGGAAGACTATGAGACACATATAAGCATCTATCTTTAAGAGAAGCTGTGTGATCCCATAAAGGCACCCACACAAAACACTAAAGTGCTCCTTCAAACAAAGGGTTCTGCGTTGCTAAGCCATTGCAGTGATCTGGTAAAACTAGCTCTGAATAGCTCTCGGGGGCCAGAAGAGAATCACCGAGTTATGAGAGGGCTCTGCTTGCATGTAAGGATCCTACCCAACAGGGGTAGATCCTGATGGTGTCCTGCTGCAGCTGGAGCACCATGTTAAGATGGTTATATTTTTCTGCTATCTGAAAAGGCTCATTTTTGCACAACCGAAGCTTGTAAATTTCCTTCCTTTAATATACTATATTTTTGCTAGCTAACATTTTTTCCCTGAGTATTTCTTACCCTTAAAAACACTCATGATATATAATCTCCTCACCTTCCAGACAAAACTGAACAATGCCAGGGTTTGCTTCACCATTCTTTTGCTATGATAATACAGCAAACAGAGCAAGGCAGTGATGCAAAATAGGGTAGCATACAGGGCAACAAGTTTGTAGATCAGAGGAAAAGTGGTTTACTAGCAGCCAGAGCAAACAGGAAACTTGAATGGGAGAGGCAGGAGGTGTGCACATGGCTATTTCTGCAAAAAGATCACTGTTCTACATATCTCAAGAAACGTAAAAATAAGTGCCAACAGCATCTGGAGAAGAGGGATAATGAAGAAGAGGTAAGTTGGTGTTCTGTTGCATATTTTGATGGTATATAAGAGGGGACTCATCTGGTTAAATAAGAGAGATCTACAATTTCAATGGTTATATCTCAGCTAGCTGTTCAGGTTCTCCTTAAGTCAGTGGAAAAAAAAAAGACGTTATTTGATTATGTCTCTCTCTCGTAAAGTAGTCATTTAAAAGCAGTTGTCTGGATAGTGCCTTTGAGATATCTGTTGCCCTGTACAGTCCATAAAGAGAAGATCAGCACCTATTTTGGATATAGTTGACTCCACTGTAGAAAACTAGGGTAAAGCAAATGGAATTCCACCCATATCCAAAATCTCATATAAATTGGAAACCCTCAGTTGGTCCACGTTGCCCTTCATCTTCTTATACATGAGCTATCAATAGCATTTCTCCATGGAGATCATTACATAGAAAGCGGAGGGGGCACACAGTATAAGAGGGATATAAGAGAGAGTCCAGCGCAGGGCTACAAGGACGATCAGGGGCCTGGAACATCTGCCCTATGAGGAGAGGCTGAGGGAGCTGGGCCTGTTCAGCCTGGAGAAGAGAAGGCTGAGAGGAGACCTGATCAGTGTCTATAAGTACCTCAGGGGAGGCAATGAGGAGGATGGTGCTGGCCTCTTTTCACTGGTGGCCACCGACAGAACTAGAGGTAAGTTCCACAGGAACTTACGGAAAAATTTCTTAACAGTGAGGATGACAGAGCACTGGAACAGGCTGCCCAGAGAGGTTGTGGAGTGTCCTTCTCTGGAGATCTTCAAAACCCGCTTGGACGCAGTCCTGTGCCACGTGCTTTAGGTGACCCTGCGTGTGCAGGGGGGTTGGCCTAGATGATCTCTAGAGGTCCCTGCCAACCTTAAGCATTCTATGATTCTATGATTCTGTGGATCTCTGTGCAAGCTTCACAGGCAAGGTAACATGCCCAAGGAGAACAGAGTAGATATTGCAGCTCAAAGAGTTCTCACTTTATGTAAATGGTCCCCAAACCCAGGACCTGACATTCAACATCTCCACAGTGATGCAGCTGCACAAACCGGTGTCTCAGGATGAGCTGGAGCCAATGCCCCACTGATTTTTCACCCACACCCTACTGAAGGAGGCTATGCTCCATAGTGGAGTAAATGGAGCTGCATTGCCTTCTGATAATTTAATGATGAGGTAGGATGAAGGCAGAAAAAGAACTGCTGAAGCAGAAATCTATATCTCTATCACAATTGCACCATGTCTGAATAACCATCTCAGCTTATAAAATCTAACAAAATGGAAACTACTCATAATCGAGATTCACTTCACCACTCACACTATACAGCTATACAGCTATCGGTATATATAGTGATTTTAGACTGTGTATGTCTTAGGACCAAGAAATACTGTTTTTTCTAGCCAGAAGAGGCTACAGAAATTCTGTTGCCAACCATAACATTTAAAAGAATCTATAAAATTACAGTTGCACACTATGGCATATGTCTCACATTTAACTTAATGTTTATCTTGTCAGGAAATCCTGCTAGACCATGCCAACATTTTGTTTCATTCATGCTGCCTTCAAAAATCATCTGTCTTTGAAGGAGGAAAAGGAAGGAGAGAGAAAAGAAACTTCAAGAGAATTACTGAAATAGGAGAGAGAATAAAATCCAAGCTAATCTCATAAGTAAGACTCAAAGATGAGAATGCATTGTGCAAAAAGACTCATGCAGTAAAAACATCCAACTTTGCTCTCTCCCATGGATTGCAGTCGTCATATCTGACCTCTGAAAAATGAACAAAGATTCCAAAATCTGCCCTTTGCACATACACAATATGACGTGGACTCCTTGACTTCTTCCTCAGTAAGATTCAATCTCTTGAAAGGTTTTGTCATTATTATTAATGAGGAAGACACCCTGAAATGGTGAGGTGACACCTCACTTCGCATCAGCCACTCCTGAAGACCACACTCATGACAAAAATCAATTGAAATTAAAAACAAAACAAAAGAGCAAAATGACAACTACTTTTAAAATGAATTAAAATATCTGCATTTCTTACACATTAAGAAAAGCATTTCCCTACATAAAACAGCTTAAAAATCATGATGAACACATGATATAGATGTGGACCTCGTACTCCTATAAGTCCCAAGTTGTTTTACAAAAGAGTAAAAAAATGTATAATTGGTCCTCAACTCTTTTAAAAATGCTCTTATGAGAGGAATTCTGATCACCAGTGGGACTGATCCTGAAAGCAGTTTTTACAGACCTTGCTTGTAGTGGGAAGAAGGGGAAAGAGGAAAATGGCTAAGGAAGGTGTTTTATTTTTCCTAAAGGAATATTTTCTTAGTAATTGGTGATTATTGCTGCTGAACAAATGATTTGTCCAAAAGTCATTCTTCAAGACCTAGCCTTCAAGCTTTGAGATATCTCATGTATAATAAAAGATCTTCAAACCAGTCAATTTAATCACTGATCTGGTGCATTATCTGCCAGTACAGTCATCTGCCATGCACAGACACAGAGCAAGTCAAACTCATTTCACAATAAACATCAGCACTTTCTCCTTGGGAAACATATTCCATATGTCCCCAGAGGACACCATTTATGCCTAGGGAGAAACCTGCCCTTGACAGTCCAAGCATGCCTATGATAAATTCCTCTTCACCTCTGATGCTCTGTCATGCCACTTTTCTCTCCATATTGTCTAGCTTCCTCTCATATATCTCCACGGTCAAAAGCCTTCACAGAAATGCTCTTTGTATTCCTTGCTTTTTGAATATGTCTCTCAGAAGTCCTGTTCACCCTGATCCTCACAATTGAAAGCTTTTATTGGCCACCTGTTCTTTATTTTCGAAGGGTACGAATTCCAACTGGATAAAGCCCTGGGCAACTTGATTTCACCCCACAGCTGATCCTACTTTGAACAGGAGCTTGGACTAGTGACCTTCCTAGGTCCCTTCCAACCTGAATTATCCTACAACCCCATCCTCTGACCGTATGTATAGTTTTTTGCTATTCACTTCAGCAAGTGGTGAGTAGAATAGTACTCCCGGAAAGAAGCTAAGAATAACTGAGGAGGACAGGAAAACAAATTAAACTCTCCTGACTTTCCCTTTATCTACAGTAGCCTCAGCCCAAGAGGCACTGGTGGCAGGACTATTTAATTCTGTGCTCTGCCTCACCTCTCTACAGTTGATCCCCATGACTCCAAGGTTTGAATAAGACACAAGGGAACATCATGTCTTCAGAATTACTAAGTTTTAATATATCCCAGAAGGACATATATATATGTGTGTGTGTATATATATATACAGGCAAAAGAAAATTCAGGTGCACTGATGAAAGGATCTACCTCTAAGCTGACCCTTTTAAGAACAGTTTTGTAAGGCACATTTCTTCCTATAACACACACAATCATCTTCTGCCCTGAGAGAAGCTCCTGTGCTAGCTGTAACACAGTAAGCATATGGCCAGCTTTGGGAGGAGAAACAAGGTACTGATGTGTCCACCTGTAGCTCTCCTGCCTTGCAGACTTGCCAAGTTGTGGAACAAAGTCACTCGATCACACATCTTTTATGTGCTCCTATCCCAACCATATATACCTTTGTATTCAAAACAGCAAAGGGTCTCCCATATGTAAGATTTTACTACCTATAGTTCAGGAATTTGAAAATGCAGGATTCAGCCTTTATTTCTTGCCTTCCTTCTTTTAGCTCTACGTTGTTTTTGTGTCCTTTGTCCAGGCATCTCATCACTTGTGTCAAACCTATTTAGTTAACTGTCTCTTTTCACTGAATACCTTCTTTCCTGGGAGCGTGTCCCCCATCTTTGATCTACTGTGTGACAATGCAGCAGATGCTCAGTGTTGCATTGCTGAATCTGGTACTAGATGTGTCCTAATTAAATCTGTCTAGCTAACCTATTTCAGGGTCCCCCATCACCACTACATCTGGGCAAATCTTAGTGTACTGGCATGGAGACTTCGAAATCTATAGAAGAAAAACACGTATAGACCTATGCTTGTGCTAAATCAGATTTCCCTTTTGTAAAGCCAGAGATGACAGGTCAGGGATGTCCTAGGAGACTGTAGAGAAAAGTGGAGAAATCTCTTTGAGCACAAACAATTCTTGCATAGCGATAACTCTAAGGCACATAATTCAGCAGGGACATGACATCTGCTGTTTATCCCCATGCAGGATCATCGAGCAATGGAACAGAGTAGCCATGGTTACATCCCTGTCCCCGCTGCAGGTTATTCTTACCTCACCATGTGCAATCATGATCCTGCCACCACGTAGTCCTACTCTAGGACAAACTGGCTTCTCATGTCACCCTAGGTAGACTGCTTATCAGGCTAATGATTAACTTGCTGAGGATACTGATTAACTTACTGGAAGGGGCCCTGTGTGTCACCACACCTGAGGTGGAGCTTGGCCCTTGCACCATGGAGAAGTGCTGATCCAGCAGCTATAGAAAACATCAGGAAAGCCATCCTTCCCCTGCCATGGCTGAAGCCCAAAACAGATTCAGCATGTGCTGCTGGAGGGAAGATAGTTATGCTGTTGCGTATTTTTAGTTCATCTAGCAGCAACTATTTCTGCACTCCAAATTCTGATATCAATTTATTCCACCTTCTGTTTCTCAATTAAGGTATTATTATTAGCTGTACTAAACCAACGAGCTTCTCGGCAGAGCAAGTTTAATAAAGCACTAATGTCACCCATTGCCAACGCAAGTCAACCTAAGCAAAACAAGGCTCAGTTTACAGTACTACGAAAAATTAGCAAGAGTGCCGATCACTCCTAGTTTGTTTTTTCTTTCCCCTAATATTTCTTCCTTCTACAGGCAGAAGAATAGATGCAAAAATCTGAAATCTGTTGTCTTTCTCACTCTCCCACTGTAAAAGACAAAACATATCTCAATATATTTAACACAACCTTCTGGAATTATCATTCCTCTCCCTTTCGGGCCAACATGGAGATGCTTGCTTACTGCCTGCATATTCGTATGGCCTGTCTGAAATGACTTCTCTCTACCTTGTCCCTTTTCTGTCCGCCAGTGGCTGCAATTTTGCTGCCCACAAAAAAAGGACAGGAAAGTTGTGGGGTGGTGACATCTCAGGCTCAAACAAGAGTGTGACTTTCATCCATCCCTAGCAGCCAAAAAAAGCCTTTCTACTGACTGGGGCCAGGCTTCCCAGCTTCCCTCCAACAACCATCTCCTCACAGTGTTCTACATTATTTTTCCTTCTGAAAAGCCTTTTGTGCCACCGGATCAAATCCTGCTGTTTCTGAGGTCAGTGGCAAGCGCCCTATTGACTGCAGCAGGGAAAGGCTTAGACAACTGCAGAGAAAAGCATTCTAGAACCTAACACAATGCAACTTTATTTTCTGTAACATCTACCCTGATGGGCTGTACCCTCACATGGTTCAGCTTAAACACAGCTGCAAGCGAGAGGGAAACAGAGAAAACAATGAGGAGATACAGACAGAAAAGAGATGTTTTCAGCTGAAGAAACCAGGATAAGGCAGACAAAATAAATAGACTGTGCTACTGCATGGCGTAAAATAGATTTATGACGGGTAGCGTGGTCTGTAAGCACCTGTAAGAGGAGTCACTTGCAGCAGCAGATTCTATTCAGCTCTAACAAAATCCACCTGTCTTGTCCCACAGAGAAGTCAGGTGCAGGGTATCTGGAGTCCTAATAATGGGGAAAAGCCCCAGGACTCCTCTGTATGAGCCAGAGGCCAAGATGCACGACCTGGGGAACTCAGGACACTCATTCACATGGAGCATGTAGACTTATTACAGGCATCAGCAGCTTAGAGACTGGGTCATCAGCTCCAAATGTCTCTCTCAGAGCTTCAATGCTCTGCGGAAGGCAGAATAGCGGCCAGGTTTTCCTAGACTACATGAATCCAGAAAAGGGTTACACAAAAAGGGTTACCTGATCTCCCCAAACTGCATGTTGCCACTTGTTTGCCCAGTACATCCAAAACAAATGGGAAGTTTCTTCACGCAGAAAAACATCATTCTGGTTTCATTTTGTGTAGACACCCCCAACACTGACCATTTCACAAGCCTCTGTTTAGACTGGGCATGGGGTTACATCATGTACATATCCAAAATCTTCTTCCCCCAATAAAGTCAGGACACAGCAACGAAGATGCAATAAGGGGAGTGCAAATTTAATGTAAGTGGAAAGCAGAAGGAGATAACATAATAAGGATGGAGCTTTTCATTTAAAACACCTCACTTGTAGAGGATTCAATGGAGGGATATGCTGGTCCTTTTGCTCTGTTCTTTACTAAAACCCTCTCAGAAAAGAGCTTTGCTTTTCCTACTACTCAGTCTTTGACACAGTGTTTTTGGCAGAACAGGCTGACAAAGTGACACTGACACAAACAACGTTTTGCTGAAGCCACATTCTCTAAATAATACACACACATTTGTTTGTGCCATAAGAAAGTAATGGAACACTGGTTTCTAGTCCCAGAAACAAATGCAATGTTAGCAGCATGTTAAGAATTAAAATTATATGTTAAAAGACGCCAGCAAAGTTAGATCCCTTCCCAGCTACACAGATCTGGATTCAAAATTGTAATTTAAGAGGCAAGCACTGTTTGCTCAAGTAACTGGACAAAGAGCAAGTCTACTCCTCAGGCTACTAAGTGATGAAGCAGATGGGTAGTCCCTTCCAAGCCAAGTTACTTTAAGAAAGTCCCACATGCTATGAACCCTTAAAAGCCACACTTTTACCAGGAGGACAGAATTTGGATCTCCATGCAAGAGGCAGATACTGGATTGTTGTAGAAACACCACTATGGGTCTGAGGTATAAGAAGCAATTTCTGCTTTACAAACCCATAGGATACATAAGTTCATCTGTGCCAATTCCGTATGGTTAAAAGCAAATACTATTTATTTAAAGAGCACAGATCAGAAGGTACAAAAGCAAGAATTTGCCAAACATATATAAATGTGTGTGTGTACATATCAGATTATATTACTACTTATGATTTTTACATGTATGATTCTAAACATGAGAAAACACAAGAGACAACATATCAGGGCCAGATCCGGATCTTGCATTTATCTACAGTGCCTCATCTGCAGTAAGCCCAGGCAAACTTCAGTACTGAAACACTATTTGGGTGCTCTAGACACCAAGAAACTGCACCAAGGAACAGCCAAACTGCAAAGTAAATCCCAAATGACACCAGCTTTACAGGTGGTTTGGAGTAGAAAAGTCCAAAACATCCCCCTTTCCACAGGAGTCTCCCCCAGACCTAAGTCAATCAATACACAAACGTCAGCAGCATGTTAACTGCAGCAAGGAGAGAAATCATCCCTTCTGCACTTTATCAGGATGCTCCGTCTGCTGCAATCCGGCAGGGGAGAAGTAAAACTGCTGAATAACAGAGTCCTTCACATTGCAGGGCTAATGGTAGGATTAGGGAGAGGAATGCAATTACATCTTTTGGATTCAGATTTGGAAGGAGCTAGCCTGTGTGTTGATCAGCCAACAAGCGGAGCACAGGCACGTCACGCTGGTGACCTTCCAGAGGGCTGGGATCAGGCTAGCAGCCGCGACAGCATCAGGCAGTTGCAGCCCATCACCTCCTGGAGCAGTGTGAGCTTTTATCCACAGGGTAAGCAGCCTTACTCACCCTGGAGATGCTGAGCAAAGAGGCCAAGAGCTTCTGCTACCTGGACGTGAGGAGAACCTACAAAGAGCAGGTTGATTTCTAAGGGAGGACAGGTATGGTAAAAGATGGTCGTCTCCTTATAAGATACAGATATGCCACAGCTTCTTCATTCTGTGTCACAGAATTGGGGCCACACAGTTTGAGATTGTTCCATGTCTGCAAAGATCTTATTCTCACCTTAGTCACTGGGAAAACTCTGGCTTTCAATCATTATCTCATTCAATTGACTATCTCATTAAGAAGCAGATCTAGCCCATTGGCATACAGTGCAAAGGGAAACAGTTACAATATTGCAACAGGAAGAAAAAACACCAAGAGGATTATCGAATGGTGTTACAAAAGGCATTTTCTGCATAGCCTGAAAATAAAATGAAAAGCATTGCTAAATGAAATAGGAGGTACAGGATTCATCATCATATCATCTCTTGTCTCAGGTTACAACACGGATCTGGAAAATGTCAGCTTCCTTACTGGGAAGCACAAACAAACAAAAAAGAAAGAAAGAAAAAAAAAGAAGAAGAAAAAAGAAAAACACCCGAGCTGCAGCATTTCAGAAATCCTTGCTTCAACCTGTTGGCAAATGCTGACTTTTGCACAGCAACTATTGTATAAGTCTTCTTTTGTGCTAAGCTCCAGAGACACACAGTGGGTGACTAATGAAAATAAAGATTTTAAAAGATGCTTAATAATATCATTAGGTACAAAAATAGCTTTTTTTTTTTCTCTCTCTTAGAACTGTGCTAGTGAGCAACACTAAGTGGGCATCAAAAGACCAGCTGTTAATAGCCATGCACAGAGCAAAGTCTGTGTTCCTTTACATTACTATAAAAATACAATAAAGTAGAACAAACCATAATGTAAAAGGTAAAATTCTATCTTCTAAGCCTTCCCTTTTAAGCAAGGGGGAGTTGCTGCTGCCTCTGGGTAACAATATGTGTTAGGTATATTGAGTATTAAAAGTCAGTTAGTCAGTTATTCCAGGTGGGGAACATCTTTGCCGTTTCTCATGCATTGGCACCTAATGCAGTAGTCTGGCTTTCCATAAACGAGCAGCCCTTCTCCTGCAGGAGATTTCTACAGTAAAGCAGAGCTTGTGAAAACACATTTCCTGCCTTTCCAGGGCCATTTCTAAGCTAAGTTTCGCAGCCCTGTAGCAATCAAAAGTCCAGGCAGGAGTTCTGGCTTCCCCCTAACTGTCTGCCTGAAGCCAGCAGCAAAGTGAGGACGAACATGAATGTTTGCGGGGCATTTTGCGCAATCCCCAAAGCCCTCTGACCTTCAGCATTCTCTTGTGCTGATGAGCGGATCACTGCTTCATGCCTTACCAAAACGTCCCTTCATTAGGTACTTTACATCTCTGCAGCATGCCTGAGCAGGATTTTGATCCCGCTATTGGAGTCTCAATGCCAGAAACATAATCAGGGTTTTGTGGTTTTTGCTGCATTTCCTCCCCTCGTTGGCATCGCAAAGGAGAAGTTGCAAAATTTAAATATTCTCTAGATTTGGAACAGACACCAAATACCACCCAGAGGTATACTGTAATGTGGCCAGGCTAGTGTAACATCCCATGAACTGCATCCCTGGAGCTCCTGGTTTAATTAATATAACAATCCCAAATCATCCCTCTCCATTAAACTTAGTGTTTGTAAGAGCAGTTGTTAACATAGGTCAAATAGCTCCTTGTAGGGAAGGATTGTATTCTTTACACGTGATAAAGTCAGGTTCCTGAAAAAATTATTCAGCAAATCCAAGTGTTGATTGAAAATACTTGTCCTCATTTTCTTTTTTTAACCCCCATTCTCTCAACTTTCCTTTCAGGGGAGGTAGTTAATTTTTTACACTTCTGCATAGGAACGAGACACCAGGTCCTGTCAACCAAAATCCCTCTTTCCCTACAGCTTGTATGGTAGGAGAGAAATGCGGGCCCCCATTCTGTACGCTGCTCTGTACCTCTTTTGGCAAACCCAGATTACTTTCCAGCTCCTGCCGATTTTTGCAGAACCTGAGGACAAGTAGCAAAAAAACAGAACTGACCCAAAACAGCCTGCTTTTCCTCAAGCCCCTCAGCTTCTGCTGCATCCCTTGGCATTGCTCATAGCCAGACTGTCCCCACAGTATATATGGGGAGTAAAATTATACATAGGAAGCATATTATGGGACAGGCTGAAAAGACTTTTTTTAAAACACTTATTGTCACTGAAGCCAGGGGCATTTCCAGCCATGCAGGCAAGGAAGATTTGGGGAGGACAGGGGAAGATCAGGATGATAGGCAGGGAGAGCAGGTCTTGAAAGAAGGTAACAGAGACATCAGCAGCTCTACTCCTTCTCCTTTCCGCTGACATAAATAAATAAATAAATAAATAGTTACGTGGAAGTGACAAGAGCTCTCTGCAGTCATTACATAGCAAACACCACTTGGTTTAAACTTACTCCTTATTCTCTCCCCCTTCATGCTTCCCAAGCGTGTACACACTCATCCACAAGGACACTCACAGGTCTGGATCTCTTCGTCTTTTAAAATAACAAGGACTGTCCCCATATACCTTTGAATAAGCTATTCTCTCTACCTTTTTAAATGCACCCACTAAATGTTTTCTCACACATATGCAGTGAGTTATCCCTTACTGCCTGGCCCTCACACTCACATACTCACATCCTTAAAAATAATAATTTTATTTACTTTTTGGAAGGTGTAATGGTTTAAGCAGTATTTTTACCAAACACATTATTTGCAGCTGTGATGCCTGTGTTGTTACTACAGTGATTTAGCATGGCTTTAAAGCACTTAAGGTAAATGTGCCAGTTCTGGGTTAGACTGAGGTTTCTTGTCTCGGCTGTTCACCTACCTATCCGCTTTACAGCTCTCACCAGGATATGATGTGAGCAATTTATCCGTGGAATGGATAGAGACAGAAGTGCATTGTTGCATGAATCTCTATTTTTTAGGGGTTATTAATCACCACATCAACCTTTGCACTTCTGCCGCTGCCCACTTGTGTTTTGCAAGCACCGCCGTTCTGCGTTCCCATAGCATGGGGCTCCCCAATTGCCCCATCTCCTGCCAAGCCTGAGAATATTATTAATTATTTCTTCTGCGTCTGGCAGGGGAGGAAGGGAGAGGGTCAGACAGCAAACGCGAGCTGGGAAAACACGCGTGGCTCAAGCTGTCATGATGCTGACGTGGAAGTCGCAGCGAACGCTCGCGGGCAGTTGCTCCCCGGACGCACATCGCATTCGCCGGGGGCATCTCACGCACAGCCCGGCGCCTCTTACCTGGGCTGTGTGGGGTCCCTCCGCAGTGATCCTCCTGCCGCTGCAGCCGCGGTGGCCGAGCGGGCTCGGAGAGGAAGCCGCTGCTCGCAGCCTCTGCCGCCGGCTCCGGCTCCGGCTGCTGCTGCTCCTGATGATGCTAAGGAGGAGGAGGAGAGCCAGCGAGGAGGAGGAGAGGATGCTGGCGGTGATGCTGTTGCCATGGCGACCCAACTCCGGTGGCGGCGCAACAGCTGCTCCGGAGCCCGATCTCCTCAGCGCCGGACACCATGGATGGAGCAACTAATGTCCCCGGCCCCCAGGGCTGCCCTCGCCTCCCCCAGGCCCTGAATGTGGCTCCACGGTTGAACTTGAGGAACCCATCCCTTTGGAACCCATCAAATATAATGGCAGTGGGATGGTGCCGAGGCAGGACGGGGTGGGATGGGGTCCTCAAGATAACAGTGCCCCCATGCCTTCCTAGAAGGACACTGGTGGTGGGGAGTGTGGACCTTCATCCTGGGAGCCAGGCTGGCTGGGGGTAGGTCTGGAGCTTGGGGAAAACAGATATAACCCCAAATTTTATTGTGTTATTTTATTATTTTATTATTTGTATAAAGTCCCTCAGTATTGGTGGGTCAAGAAAGTGCTGTTCTGCAAAGCCAAAGAGGTCAAATACCAGCTGCCAGGAGGCCAGGGGTTAATTTACAGCCATGCTTTGTGTTTTCATAAGGAAGCAAACCAAAAAAGCAAAGCACAATGAAGGACGAGGACCACTTTAAAAATTCTTTCAAAAGTTTAAGCTTTTTTCTTTTTCACAAAAAGCTTGAAGCTTTTGCTGTAAAATACAGGAAATGGGATTTTATTTCCTTTTTCTTGTGTGAAGGTTTTTTTTGCAACATCCCCTTGCAGACCAATTCTCATTGAAAGAATCCTACCACAAAACACTGAGCAAAAACCTTTCTGAAAGCAGGCCTCTTGCAAAGTGCAGGACATCATTGATATATCCAGGCAACTGCCCCCGGTCCATGAAGCAAACGGGCTGCTTTCCTCTAGAGGTCTGAAGAAAGAAAAAAAAACCTAAGGTAGACAAGCTGACACACAATGAAAATGTGGAGCTCTAATTGAGAGAGATGTGTGAAATCAAGACTTCCATTTGCCATTTATCTATCAAACAGACATGTCCTAAAGCTCTGACTTTGCACTGGATCATCACAAGATAAAGCAAGGACACAACAATCAAATGTCTATCCCAGCCAAAAATGTCAGTGCAAAGCTGTATAACACTCATAAGCCATGACAATTCTTTCAAGATCTGGTACAGTTGGCAGGACATTGCAATACACTGTTAAAACCTACTGACCAAGTAAAATAACTGGTGGAAACTTTCCAAACAGGGCTGTGCTTGCTGCAATGCATCAGAAACTATGAACTTCAGGCCTCAAGGAAATGCAATGGGGTTTCCAAACCAAATGGGCTTCCACCACTATCAGATCCAGGAACACCACTGTGGGAGACATGCTGGCAGCACCTGTTCTCAAAGTACTCCTGAAGACAGTGTCTTCAAATCATGTTCATCTGAAGACTCATGATACAGTTCTTATTAAAGCGTATTCCATATATCTCAGCATTAAGGGAGAATCAATTGAGAAGCAAACTGCATCATGCAGTACACATTAAGTCACCCTTCCTTGGAACACCTTTCCCAATCTTCATGTGTTTTATAAAACCATTGACCACATAATTTATTCCCTCTTTTTAGACACTTTCAACTAATATCCTCCTAGGCAACAATATTCCACAGACTCCTAAAAACTTTATGGAATTCTTGGCCTAAAACAAGCATTCTTTCTAACTTAGAAGGAAAGGAGGAAGGCAGGAAGGATACTCTTTAAAAAATCTTTACGAAAGGATATGTTTGCAAAATCGGACAGTACTGTGAAGACAAGTTCACAAGAACTGAAAGCTAATACTGTTTTGTGCATGGTCCAGAGCTGCCTTCTGTGGTTTAAGGCGAGAAGAAGGAGAAGCTCTCATTTCATTAATGTGACTGGAAGCAAATCCAAATGACCCATTGCATAAATAACTAGGTAGCAGGAAACTGCATGATTATTTTCAATATATCACCATGGACAGATCTTATTTCTGTTATATTACGTGGTGGGCTGCTACTGAGGTACACATAATCAGCTTGCAAGCATAGTATTTTCTGACAGTGCTTAAAAAAAGCCATCTCCTAAGACATGTATCTCTGAACTCAATAAGAATCACAAAAGCAGATTTGCCCCTTTAGCCTCAGGTTCTTCAACCAGTGTGGCATATCTGCCATTTTTTTCTTTTTTCTCACTGGCCTGCAACACTGTTCATCCCTATATACACAGCCCCACTAAAGCCAGTGGCTTTTATAACTTTAACCATTCTGTGATTCTGTGATTTTTAAGGGTGAACTTGTGCCATATCTTCCAGTCCTGTATGGGAATTTCAAGCATCTTTTTTTAGGCATCTTAGTCGTGTCTCTAGTTGTCTCTCTCTCTCTTTTTTTTTTTTTAGGTAGTCAATAGAGGTAAATTGTCTAAGCTTGTAGACTGTTAAAACAGGCCAGACCTAGATACCTATACCATCACGAGATAAGGCAGGTCCCATCCTTAACTCTTGTTCAGAATAATTACCCCCATCAAAATGCGCCATCTGTGCTTGCATGCATGTCAACGAAGACTGAAACCAAACCATGCCTACTGGAAATCCCTTCTTAGGTGCCAACCAAAGACCAGGGAAGCCGGAGGTTTTGGCACTAAAGATGCCCGTGTGCCTATTTCTCTGCAGACTGTGCCAGAATGGCTTAATCTTGACAGCACAGATGTCCTCTGATTGGTGTTGAAAACCTAGCACAGGCAGAAAATCCACCATTCATGGTTCCTTTTGTATGTACATTGGAATATTTCAGACCAAGCTGGAGCAGATTTTAGCAGGATACCTAACAGATGGCCAGTGGAGAACTCCAGGGGACACCGGGCCTTGAGTTCTACAGGTTATGGATCCATTATCCCCTCACTTCCCCAAACAATTTAAGCTGCCAAAACCAGGTCTGAGGAACAGGAAGAAGGGCCAAAAGCGTGCTTCAGGCTAGCAGCAGGAGACCTGAGAGGTCTGTAGTTAACCTAGAGAGAAAAGCAAAGTCCTCTTTTGACTAATCAAGAGGCAGAATTTAATTCTGGTTGTGATGAAGTTCCTATGGGACTTTTCTAACTATTCCTCAGTCTCTATCCTTGAAAGAAAGCTTTCTCCAAAAAAAAAAAAAATCTGATTCAGAGGAACAAGTAGCAATTTCAGTCTTGGGGTTTTATTTCTACTGGATCCTCTGGATCCTGTAGGAGCATCCAGATGGCCAACATCCTCCCAGGAAGCCTTGCTCTATATGCAACTCAAGCAGTTGCTACTGCAGTGCATGAAACACCCTCTGACACGACAGGCAACACAGTCTCACATAATCCAGTTTCACGCTATGCAACAGAGAAGCAGTTAAGCAAAGGGAAAGGGAGGAAAAAAAAAAAGGAGCAGGGATCAGAGGATGCCTTTCATACAGCTATTTGATAAAGTGTGTCCAGAATGGTTAACTAAAATACATCTATATTTTGATGTAGCTGGCGATAGCAAGCAGTAATAAATAGAGCAAATTCCAGTGGGTGCCACAATATAAAGGTGTTTTTTTAAAAAATATTTGCCATTTTTACGTATCAGACAGGAGAATTAAAGGTAAAGACTAAACCACTAGAAAAAAAAAAAAAGTCCCTTGCTGTATTACGTACACTTTAACTTTTTTGCTAAGCATTTTTTTACACAAAAAACAAGTAACGTAATATATACCAAGATCACACAGGCTTGGCTCACTTATTGCATGAAAGAAAAGCTTCAAGGGCATAAACTTATACTTTTTAAACTTATTCTATCCTCAAGACAAGTCCTCATTCAGCTGCTATAAAGTCAATATTTTGCTTCATTCTGCAGTTTAGCTTTCAGCCCAGCATCTAATTTGCCACTGCCAAACTGCCAAGTAAACAGTCTTACTTTTAATAAGAAAAAGTTACATTTACCCACCAATGTTTTCTTTACTTGGTATATGATAGGAAAACTCATAATATATTCATATCATTCACATCTCTTGGAGACTGCATACTTAATACAAAACCAAATTAAATAAACCAAGCATATTTTAAATGTTTAACATAGTACAAATATCTGATCATAGAACTAGAAGAAACTCCAGCAGTAGGTGCTCAAAAACACCTACTTGAGCATCTTCCAGAACTCTTTTCTATATAGACTAGGAAAAATTGCATATTTACCAATAGTGTACTGTAGGAGTGAGGAAAACAAAACAAAAGAAAAAAAATATTATGGATATCTTTAAAGAACATCCACTATCAAATACTTACATAAGCACACCTTTGTAGAGGCCAGGTCAAGAAGAACCCAGGTCAGGAAGATCAAATTAGGAGCTGCAAAGTGATTCACTCACCACTGTATGATTTCACAGAATCACAATCATTATTTTTCAAAGTATCTGTATGAGTTGTCATTACCACTTATCTTATGCTCAGGAAAACAAGGCCTGAGCCTTCTCAGAACCATTCACAAAGGCAGAAAGTGAGCCAAGGCTTTCTGAAGGTTGCTGTTGAACTCCCTCTGAAGCCCAGGGTTGTTGTGGAGTCTCCCTGCTTGGAGATATTCATAACTCAACTGGATGTGGCCCTGACAAACCCTGACCCTGCTTGAACAGGGTTTAAACTCAACAGTCTCCAGAGGTCCCTGCCCATGTCAGTGATGCTGCGAAGCAATGAATGTGTCCCATACACCACCATGCAATCCACAGATCTTCCATCTCTGCCCTGTTAGCTCAGCCCCTGCCAGTATCTCCCTCTACACAAAACCTCATTTTTCCTCCACATATATGTACTGCCTCTCAGCCATTCCCCTCACATACGAGTCCCAGTCAACCTAAAAGAGCCTAAAATACAAATCCCTTGATCTCTTCCTCACCTCTCATCGCTGCTTATCCCATCTTCCCCCAATCTTGTGCCCAAAGTCACAAGGTCAACTTCCTCCCTTATTTTGTCTGGGCAGAGCACAGGGCCCCCTGCTCTAAGGTGTCTCGGATTGGATCTGGACACAGTCCAGCCTACAGCAACCCACAGTAAGAAAGGAAAGTTTCAGAGAAAGTCATCTTTGATGCAAATTGGAAATTATCCAGTGCAGTCAGCATGCTGGGGGAACTTAGCTGTTTATATCTAGTTACTGTTTATATCTAGTTACTGCTGACCATTGTCTTTTTTCAAAGACTGGTCAGAAGTTCTGTGGGATGAACACACACACAAAAAAAGACCATTTCTCTGTTCCTTTTTTCTTTGTTCCCAAGTGCACAGGTACAAAAGTCTTCCAAGGAAAAGTATATCAGCCATTTCTAATGTGGGTTATACAGGTTACTCTCCTAGACTCATTTCTGGAAGCAGCTAAACTATTTTGGCTGCTGTTTTCCAAAATTAATTCAGTGCAAGGCAGATGTCCCTGCATAGAGAGTTTCAGCCCAACCAATTAAAACACAGCAGAATTATAAGTAATAAAAGCTGGAGTATTATTACAAGAAATGCTGGACAACCTTAACAACACTCACTGGTATCACTCCCACCTAAAATAAATATTAATTGACTAAACAGCCAGATGGGTTTGTTTGTTTAAAATTCTTCCCTGATGGTTTAACTTCTTGTGTATATACACATATGCATATATATATATATATATATATATTTTTTTTACAATGGAAAGTACAAGTTGGCAGACAATACACATAGTTCCTTGCTATCAAGTAGAGTTTGCATATGAAGATAAAAACAAAAACCCTAAAACCCCTGAGCCAATATTGCTTCAAAAACCTGACACTGCAGCCTTGAAAGCAGAGGAGAAATATCACCCTCATTTCCATCTAGGTGAACCAAGGTATAGATAAGCTAAGAGAGAAATTGCTTGAGGAATTTTCATTATAGGTAGAAAACGAACATGGTAGCAAACAGCAAGTTTACTGGAAGATATGTTCACATGCAGCACGTTATTCAGCCACTGGATGGCAACCCGTTGTATGAAAGCCAAGCATGTAGCACACGAGCACTTGCAACCAGGGAGATTCAGTACTTGTGGTTAAAAATTGATGCCTTATATGGTGACAACTTGAGATCCTAACACTCAAGTTTGTTGCCTGAGTGTTGAAGAATGATGACTGACCACCTGCAACTTACACTTGCAACTTGGAAAGCCATTCAAGAATGGGATTATTTGGGGATAGAAGATGAAGCAACAGTTATTCATTTTCCAGATTGGGCCTGCTGAGACCTTAGGGGAGTGACTCACATCTCCCTAGAGAAAATGAAACCTGGTGCTTGTGTACTTTGAATGCATTATAGTAAGTGAACACACTATACAATCTAAGGGATATTCAGATTTGGGGGACAGGATTTAAAGACTCCTCTCGTATTTTGTGGAACAGCTGCTGCCTACTCATTTCAGTGGAACATTTCCTTTGATGCCTATTTTCATTTTCTTTGTTATTTTCAGCGTAAGAAGGAATTGTAAAATCAAAAGAAAACACTGCGATATTTTTGGTGGAGAGGAAAAAAATGCAGAGAGGTGGCAGTTTAGTGTACCTGGGCTTCTTGAAGTGCCTTACAATTTCTGAACTTGGCTATGTAATTTGAGAATTGAAGATAGAAAATTACCTGCACTTCAGAGAACAATGTTCAAGCCTCAGTGTAACTAACCTCTGGAATCCCACAGACCATGGCTATGTAATGCTAAAGAACCAGTTCTCACCTCTCTCCTGGGTGGCTGGAACAAAAACAATTGGAAGAAACTAAACTGACCTGCTCTGTTAAGCTTATGGCAAATATACTCTATTTTCTTGCAAGGCCAAACAGTGGTTATGAAATGCATTTGTTGCACCTTAAGATAAGAATAAACCTTCATGTTTGGGTAGTGGGTTGTGTATGAAACTCTTTAGTCAATGGCTATTCAAGGAAAGGTGAAAGATATTACCTTGCATAACAAATCACAGAGCAGTGTTCTTCATCAGTGTAGATATCTGCTGCTCAACTTATAGCTTATTATTTATGGAAGAGAGAACAAGAAGAGAAGTACTGCAAGTGTAAAGCAAGAGGTGAAGTACAGGTACAGAGAGCAACTGAAGGGCTTAGGGGACTTGCTGTAGCACAGGAATCTCCTTGAAGTCCATAGGTCAACAATTCAAAAACATTTTCTCCTCCTCTGTTTTCACTATGTTGCTATTGCCCAAATGACAATAGTAATAATGTATGCAACGGACTGGTTTATCTCAATAGGGAGGGCGACCATGGAGCAAATAGTGAGTTGGAGCTGATGTGAGGTGATGGCAAAGCCTGTCCTTCTACCTGCATGTTCCATCCATGTGGGGACAACTTTAATGCCAAGACCATAGAGTCTGGATATTGGCATCTAAAGATATTAAAATTAATAGATATAGGAGGACTTGGGCCTTTGTAGCTACTAATTATTCATTTGGAAGGCTGACACAAACCAGAGAGGGAGAGAGGGCTTCCATGTAAACTGAACCCTTCTACAGAACATCTGTAAATCATTCAGTCAAAGGAGACTCCTTTGTGCTATCACAGAAAATACTGAGCATCTTCCCTATAGATTCCCCCTGTCATTCTTGAGGAGTATTCACAACATACCTTGTATAATTTAGTTTAATCAGAATCTAAGAGATTGGAGATGTATGTGATAGAAGAAAATAGACTTTCATCTTCCTTCCCACCTTTGCTGTGATGAAGAAAATATGCTTCCTCCCTTCCCTCAACCCTACTGCAGTAGGAAAAATTCTCAGCCTGCACCAACAGAAACAGTCTTGATCAGAGCCAAAGCTTTGGGCACAGATCCATTTTCAGAATATATTTTGTGGCCTTTCCTGCCACATAAGTGCAGGTTGGAAACCCTCTGTGTGCACACACCACAGCAGAAGGAGTAGGTGGAAAGAGAGGCACCTGGCAGTGTTCTGCCCTTGGCAAACATGCTGCACTTCACTCCTCATTTGGAAACCATATCATGGCCCAGGGAGAGAGTATATTGTTATGTATAGATCTAGCAATCAATGAGGATAACTGCAAAACACTGCCTGTAGAAACACTTTTGGAACCTCTGACCTGCTATGAGGAAGGAAGAAACCCTGGCAATGACACAGCCTATGGTTGGTGGGCTGGGGAGGAGCTCTGCAGAAAAGGCCCTGGGATTCTAGCTCTCTTACCAGGAGCCCACGGTGTACCCTGGTAGCAGAGACCTACATCTTCCTGGCCTGTATCAACAGGACAGCTTCCTGTATGTAGAGAAGAAGGATTATACCCCTCTGACTAGCACCATGTCCAGGCTGAGACCTCCCCAGTATAAGGGAAACATGTATCAACTGGGGTGAGTTCAGTAGAAGACCACCAAAAGGGTCAGGTTGGAGCACTTTTAACCCGAGGAGGAGAGGCTGAGAGGCTGTGGCTTTGTCAGCCTGGAGAAGAGGGGAATTTGGGAGGACCTAAGGAGCCCTCAATACCTACAGGAAAGTCACAAGACGATGGAGATGAGATCTTTGTAGTGGTACATGGTAAGATGACAGAAGACAACATTTAGATAAGAGAGGTTCAAATCTTTTCCCCATTAAGACAGTCAAGCAGGGTAAAGGTCCATGAGTTTATGCAGACTCCACAATTGCAGCTTTTCAATTGGATAAAGCTCCAAGCAACCAGGTCTGATCCTGTGGCTGATTTTCCTTTATAAAGGAGCTTGCACTAGAGACATCCTGAGGTCTGTTCCAACCTAAATTTTCCTATGTTTCCACAACCTGGACAGAAGTCACTTTTCCACTTTCCTGTATCTTCCCTTAACAACCTGCCTTACGCTCATTCCGTGGATGGGAAAGGCAGAAGAGTATGTGCATGCGTGCTTCTCAGTGACAACAACCATTCTGGCTAACAGATTGGCATAGCAGGTATATGTCAAACCAATAAAAAGTAGAACAGAACTCTAAAGATAATCACTGAATTTATCAGAGCATTACATCACATTCTCCCTTGCCTTTTTTTTCCCTAGTCACAGAGACAGCAATAGCACCGGTTTGATTACCCAGCTCTGAAATTAAATGCAGTAAGAGAGAGACTTAGTCTTTTCTGTAAAAAGGAAAAAAATAAACATTCCCTCTGTCTCACAGATCTGCATGACCCAGCTCTCTGTCAACACCCAAACATGAAAGGGATGAAATACAAAGAACGGATAGATGAATGAAGGAGGAAAAGTCCTTCTTGTAGCCCCCATGCTGAGAAGTGATGTTTAGTCCAACTCTCATCACAGAATGTGCTCTTGGATGCCCGACTGCATGGGATAAGGGGTGGCAACAGTTCCTCTGTGCTTTAATCAAGTGTCAACATCATCCCCTGCAGCCTACCTAAGCAGACAAGAACAGCAAATATTGTTTGTGTTTCAACAGGGCAAAATATGGTCAAAAATGTAAAATAATCTCTACTTCAGAGCAGAAATCACAGCATTTTGCATGACACTGGTGAAAAGGGAGCTAACTTCTGTAGAGTGCTTATTTCAACACTATCTATAGCTGCTCCTAGATTGCAGGCCTTAGAGGCCAGATAAAACTTTCCCCTCTGGGCAGAATTGGACTCATTCATGTGACCAGATAACTCACACCTAAGGACCTGCTTGAACCAGAGGAAAAAGTCAGTCTGTTTTTGCTCTGCTCTGTACCGTAACCAAGCAGCACCATTACTCACTTCAGGATGAACATCAATAAAACCCTGCTGAGCAATAGCTGTGACATAAGGAATGAATAGGGTCAGGGTGGGTGCAAAATACTGTTGTGCCACCCAACAAGAGGTGGGAGTGATTCTTCACAGGGAGTAAAGGGAATGGAACAGGAGACATGATCAATCAAATCTAGACATGGGCAACAGGACTTCTCCAAAGCTCTTGGTGGTCTGCTGTGTGGAAGGAAAGTTTCAAAGGGTAAGTCAGACCATCTGTGTGAGGATACTGGGTCTGGCTGGAGTAGAGAGACTTCTCCCCTTGAGAGAGACTCACGTCTCCAGAAAACCATTCAAAGGACACCCATTTCAGCTAATGTTCATTCTGCCCCGAGTGGTAACCAGGAAAATATCCGGCCAAGCTTTCACATTTTGGACTGCTTCTTCCTGGGGATTCAGAATACTGAATCCCTTCTGGAAGCTTGAGAGGATGCCCACTTTCCGACAGACTCAGCTAGAGACCAGATCCAGTGGCCACCAAAACAAGTGCTTTTTCTGCCCATCCAGTGGGCCTTCACCCAAGGCAAGCAGGAATGAGAATAGTGGGCAAGAGAGACTGGTCTTTCTAGCCTCATAAGGGCCTCCTAAGGACAGCAAAGACTAATGCATCCCTGCTTCCTGGGGGGCAAGCATCAATGTGTTAAATACAATTTCAATTCCATAATGGGCAACTCAGGTGTTGAAATATGTGGCTGAGCATCTTTCTTCACATCTTCTAGAATCTACAAAAACAGGGCGGAAGTCCCAGTTTTCTAGTTCCATATGTTTTAGCAACCTAGCATCATATATAAAAATATATACATATATTTTGTACACTCTGTCTGTATGTGTCCCTAAATATATATGCGTGTGTGTTTAGTTTCATATATACAGACAAAAGCACATATTTCAGTCTTATGGAACTCAACAATTTCCCTACAGTTTTAGCCCACGTTTTCTAAAATATTATCATATATATGGTTTTAAAGTTCTAAAATACTGCATATCTAAGCTTTAAAGTACTGAAAGATATCTTTAGGAAAGTAAAAAGCAAGAGCATTTCAATCACAAAAAAACAAATCTCTGAAAATTAAATTCTGTTATTAATTCACCTACACACACAAAATTTTGTCAGCTTTCTCTCTAGAGGACTCCTTAGAAAACTGAGATGTGAGACTGGGTTTGTTAAACATTTCTGCCGTGATTCTCCTGTTTCTCCAATATGTCAAATAAACTGCATCCATTAAGCTCCTAACTGCAAAGAGCATTAGAATGCTTTTTGAACTGTTTTGAACTTCAGTCCATTTCTGTTTCCTGCGCTTTCCATGTTCCTTCCCTGTTCTTAAAGATGAGTTCCTGGAAATAGAATAATAGAATCAATATGATTGGAAAATACCTACAAGATACATTGAGTCCAACTATCTGTACATGAGTACAGACTCAGAAGGCATGGTGCTCTGAACACTAGAGGGCAGATAAGAAACAAGCCATGAAGTTTATTACTACTAATTCAGGCAGATTCAAATATTTTCTACCACTACTTTCTCTCTCTCTTTTTCTTCATTCCAGAAGAAATTGTGATTATTTTAACTTTAAATATCTATACCAGCTGTACCATACTTTTGCAACCTCATACACTGAGTTGCTTGTATTTGGGACGTAAAGCAGATATTTGCATTGCTGCCAATGGTCTCTGATACAGAGACATAAGTCACACCCACACCCAAAGTTACATACCCACTTATGAACATTAGAGGACTTGGCCTCCCTTGTGCTGCCAGGAGCAGGCAGCCTGTAAAGACATGAGATGATTTAGCTCAGATCACAGGACAGCTTGGGCGAATACTTTTAGGAAAAGTCAGCTATGACCTCCCAGGGAGCTATGAATCACACCTGGGGTGAAGCAGTCATGCTTAGCTCATTTGCACATGGTTAGCATGTCTCTTCTCACCATCAGGGATCTAGCAGGCTGCTATAATTCTGAAGGATGCCTTGGTAGTATTTGCAAACATGCCTCCCACTGCAATTCTGCTCCCTCAGCATAAACGCTAATAGAGACATTGCAGTATCTCACACCCATAGCCTTTAATGCTATGTAGATCATGCGTGGTTGTTTGGGGAAGCTGTTTCTTACTAAATAAATCAATAAATAATAATTAAAAAAAACCCGTCATCCTCCAAGTCATGATTTTTTTCCTGGCAAATCTCAGTCCAGGGTCTCTCAAAATATATCTTGCAGATTTATGTAAGGCAGAGGAAACAAAAATAGACAGTTCTGGTAGCTGAGTGTATAGACAGAGACATATAGCTGCATTAGTGTGGTACAAAGCCTGGGCTAATATATTTGAAGAGCTCTCAGAAGAACTGATGAGCTTGGGCACAGCCACAGGTATCCATGTTAGAAGGTCTTCAGACCAGTTTAGAAACAACCTTACCCACCACTATCCCCCACCCCAAAAAACAAATAAACAAGCAAATAAACAAACAAATTTTGCTGTTTCCAGCTTATTGTGGGCCAGTTAGAAGAGCCAAGATACTTTTAGTTCTCTGAGAATGGAGACATGCAATGGAATGCAACATAAGCATGATAACAGTTTTAATAGTAGCCAGCAGGGCAAAACGCACATATTTGATCCCACCACAGATCCCCATGGAAGAAAAAAAAAGGAGGGGAGGCACTGATGTCCTGTGGAAAACAATCTAATTGCCTTATAAGAAGTAGATATTATATTCACTCCTATGTTTCTCACATATTTCTTTGCTATAAATTCAGCAGGGAACCTATTGAAGCTTTCCAGTGCAGAAAAATGGAATACTATCAAATAACCTGTCTGTAAAATGATGCTAAAAAATGATACTAACAAATACTAGCAATAAAACTATGTCACCAAGAAAGGAGAAAAAAAAAAGAAAAAAAAACCAGCTCGTGTTTCCAAAGCCAATTTATTCCCTCTAATTACAATGTATCCAGCAAAATATTGCTCACCTTTTTTCTTCTTCTTGAGTAGCTTCCTTTCTATGCAAGCGAGAGCTCAGACAAATAAGCAGATAACTCTCAGTGAAGACAAAGGCAATACAAATCTTGTGACGATTGCCAGTCTCTAAGAATAAAGTACTTGAACACATGGCAAGATATGCTAGTTATTTATTATTATTATTATTATAAATAAAGACTTACCCGATCAGTTGTATAAAGCTCTGGGATGGCCTATGCTAAGATCTCATTTGCAACTCTAAGCACCTATTTTCAAGAAAAATAAGCTTGAATGAAGACAGAAGCAAAAATGTCAACTAAGATGACTGGGGGACAAAGATACACAAAAGTCTTGACAAAGCATAGGAACACAAGAGTTGGAGAAAATACGGTGACTCACATTTTTAAAGAAAGTAGAGGATTTAGATACATTAAAAGCATGATACTGGCATGAGGCCAATTTGATTTAAAATATTCAGAAATATATTTCGGCTGGAAATTACAAAATGATTTCTACAATCCAAGAAAGGTTGTTCAGCTCATGTAAGACTCATAAGGAATGGAAAGAGAGATAGAAAAAAAGGGGAGTTTCAGAAAGCTTTTCTTGGAACAACTAGATGTTGTCATCTTCCTAAGGCTGTATATGCAATCTGTTAGACTGGATTTCTGCTATTGTGGTAAACAGAATATAAGTGGTTACTGTCATCTCTCCTACTTTTTTTTTTTCTTCCCTCAGACCTATATCATTAATACATAAATAAAAAAGGGGGAAAAAATCTATACTGCTGTTTTCCAGACTTTCTGAAGACACAAACATTTGTGAGCTCTGCAGTTCACTGAAGACTTCTTACTTTTACAATGTGCTTGCACAGCAAATCATACTGATGGGGACTCCTCTTGTTATTATGCTATAAATGTGAATTATTTATGCATTCTTAGCTCCTATTATCATGTCCCAGCAAGTGCGAATCCTCCATCCCTTTAGCAAAAAAGATTCTGCATAAGCATTTCTACATTTCTAAATCTCTATAAGAAACTGTATACAAAGAAAAGAAAGAAAGAAAGAAAGAAAGAAAGAAAGAAAGAGAGAGAGAGAGAGAGAGAGAGAGAAAGAAAGAAAGAAAGAAAGAAAGAAAGAAAGAAAGAAAGAAAGAAAGAAAGAAAGAAAGAAAGAAAGAAAGAAAGAAAGAGAAAGAAAGAAAGAAAGAAAGAAAGAAAGAAAGAAAGAAAGAAAGAAAGAAAGAAAGAAAGAAAGAAAGAAAGAAAGAAAGAAAGAAAGAAAGAAAGAAAGAAAGAAAGAAAGAAAGAAAGAAAGAAAGAAAGAAAGAAAGAAAGAAAGAAAGAAAGAAAGAAAGAAAGAAAGAAAGAGAAAAAGAAAGAAAAAAAGGATCCTAACAGATTAATTTGTCCTGGTTTTGTATCACTCAAGCAGGAGCAGGTTTTGCCAATCTATTAATTTTACATGTGTTACACTCTCAGGGTAGGTACTAGCAGCACATTTGTACTTATCTAGAAGAAAGGAGGTCAATGCTAGAAGTGTCCTGAATGGCAAACCACTTTGCTTTCCACTTAGTCAAATAATGAAAGAATTAAAAGTCCTAATGAACATGCAATAAAGCAGGAAATGTTCTGTAAGCAAGCCATTTACATAAATGACTCTTAAATTCGTGCTTATTTAACATTCTAAGTTACCCCTATTGAATAATACATAGGCTATTGAACAGTTTAACTTAGAACACAGAGCTAAGTCTTACATATTAAATATTAAGCATATAGCAAGGAAAACAGATGTGTTCCTCTTGGGCATACAGTTCTGGGCTACTGACTCATGGTTCAGAGGTGAACACTGGCCCTATGTGGGATACCCCAGGGGAAAATCAAGAGCAGGAGGAAGCAAAGAGATAATTCCTGTGACTGGTAGACTTTTTTTTTTTCCCCCTGAAATTCTAGTGACACTTCATTGTCATGTGTCACAAAAATAAGGCATACCTAAAATATTGTCTTTCCCAGTCTATGGAATATCTTTCATGGAACAGTTCCTGTGGCAGCAAACAGTTGTGAAAGACTGATAAATCACATCGGTCACACCAGTTGCATAATGTTAGAATGTAGCACAGTATTTTTCATTCCTTTGATGGTTTATTTAACCTCTTCAATGGAAAAAAATGTATTTTATGGACTGTTATTCCTTGAAAGACTGAAATTCACCACTATGAAAGGACTCTAACAAGAGAGACTAAGAACTGATTCAGTTATTTTGTGTAATAATTTTATTTGAATATGTTAATCTTAGTTGCCCCCAAAGCAAGCAGCCATTCAAGAAGGTTTTAGTGAAAACACTGCCCTTTACTGCATAGTTAACTACTCAAAAAGTCAAATAAACTGGACAGCACATGAGTTATTATAAACCAAGGAGATCTTACAGAAGTAAATATGATTATTTACAGAAGTAAATGTGACTAAAAATGTAAATAGTTGAACATCAAACTCAGATCAGGCTCTCTCAACAGGAAATTTGAAAATTTCTCATAAAAAATATTCCTTTAAATATTTTGGGCTTTAAGCTCTGCAACTGGGTGTTCAGAGCCGCTGACTTGGTCTTGTTGGACAGTTGATCACCCTGCTCATCTAAACTGGGAAAGGTGGGCTGGTGCCTGGAGACAGTCTTTTAGCTGAACTATTTCTTCTTTCAGATACCTAATTACTATTCACTGCGGTTTTTGTTTTTTATTGAATTATTTAGCAAGACTCAGATGTCAGAAAGGGCTGAAACAGCACTGCTGCCATTCCTTTAAAATCCATGAAAAGGTATATTGCATACTGTTTGCTATTGAGCAAAATCAATTTAAGAATTTGTTTTCCTCATTCAATATATTTACCTAAAGTTGAAAACAAACCATATCAGAGAAACTTATTTCGAATCCAGAATTACACTTTGGATGTACAACACAACAAATTTGATGGCTTGCCTCTTCTATATACTTTCCCATGGATGTAAGTGTACTTGCACATGCTCAGCCTGGAACAGTCCTGTACTCAGAGCTCCACAAACAGAAAGCAGAGAGGCAGAGGCCATTGCTACCTCTCTTGAAACACACGTATCAAGCAAGTGCAGAGTTCAAACTAATCCGTACCATCCCACAGAATCCACGCAGTATCAAACACCAGGGGCCAGCAAGGTTAATTGGAAACCTGAGCTCTCTTATTGATCATTAATATTCTCACACACGCGACAGACGCAACACACACGGAAGTAGATTTGGGTCAGCAGGATTCATTAGAGTAAATTAGGCAGAAAGCTTCAGGTTAGGTTACCTTGATACAAGCTGCTTAATTTTGATCTGGAAGAGCTATAGGTTTTCATAGGTCACTTGAAATTTGTTTTTCTGTAGACATAGACTTCCACTAAGCATATCTAGTTAGACCAAAGCTCCTGGATTTGTGTACTGTATATTTGTGTACTGTAACAAGAAAGTTAAGGATACAGCCCACAAAGTGTGTTGGAAAGGCCACTCCAGTAGCAATAACATTGTGCTAAGTAAGGGAAACTTGACGCTTGTCTACAATATTCCCTAAAAGTATCAAGGCTGGAGATTTCCTGAGTAAAAATCTTGAAAATATTTACTTAAAAAAATATCTTTGAATTCAAGATGACTTCATTGAAGCTTCTGTAAAGCATCTGCCTGAAACAGTTTATGAACTGGAACATTTATTTTTGTTCCTGACTGCAAAAATACTTCTATACAACAAAGTAGGCCAAGTGTTTAATTTCAAGTATACACTTAATTCCTAGCAGTTTCCATGATTTGCTGAATCAATTTCAAACATTTTTTTCAAATGTCTAAGGCACTGGAGCAGAGTGGAGGTCCATTTATTGGATTATGTCTCTTCTCTCTGGTATTAGAGGATTTGAAGGATGTCAAAACCTACAGGAGGAAAATTTCATACAAATTATGTCTCATTGATCTCTACCAGTCTTTTAGACTTCAGAGCATAAGATTTTGTACCCACTCCCTAATATTTGCCATAGATACTCCTTTCAAGTCTCTTCTTATCCATACATAATATCTAAGCCCTTTCTAGTTTTCTTCCACTGCTGATCTCAGCTTAACCACAAAATATGTAGAAAAGAAATTTTCTGTGGAATTTGAACTACTCACGATTTAATTTGATAGACTCTACTTGGCCTAAATAATCTGAGATGGGGAAAACACAGAAACTCTTGATCTGCTCCCTCTAGAAGATTAAATAATTTTGAAATCTTTGTCAAACTTCACAGCTTTGCTTCAAAAGTCTCTTCTTAGGACTTTCTATTACAGCTATCACCCTTCTCATGCCTGAGGTCTGAAATACCCTTTTTGGGATAAGACATCTGTTTTTTGTATGCTATCTCAAATGAGGATGCATTCTTCTCAATATCCTCCAGCACAGTCCTTCCATATTATAACACTTTTTATGTTTTGATTTTTTTTTCACTTACTATGAAATAAGATTAGTTTTGTTCTTTGTTTTTGTGTGCATTTTTTAATAAATACACATTAGGAATACTTTAAAAATCTAAAAGTAGTCGTATTTTTATCTCACAATGATGATGACTAATTCACTTTGGACAAAAGGATTATTTGAGATATATTTAAAGTAAAATGGATTATTAATACACACACATACAAATTGTCCTCCCAACAGTCTCAGCAACAAAATATGATTCTTATTCTTTGTGTTCTGGCATTGGACTTGCCATTTGCTGAAGTACCTTTGAGTTCACTTCCTAGTCCTTTGTAGTTTAATTTCAAAGAAATAAAAATGTCTGCAATTTTATATGGCATGTTTCTCCCTTAGGAAGGAATGGTGGCAATATCTTACGGCACTGACTATAAATAATGGATCAAGTCTGGGCAATGGACATAATGGGAAACTGTCCATTTAAAATTTAGTCGGGTATCTTTTTGTTCTTTGATTTTGTAAAATGAGTTAGTTTGCCCATCAAGTTCTACTTCTATCTTTGCATTCTGTGCCTGACACTTTTCATGCTTTCATAATCATGTTATCTGACTTTTGAAATGCATTCAGCCTTCTATATGAAAGCCTCAGCTATGCAAAGAAGAGAATGAATGATTCTGCCAGTCATCAATATCCTACTGAATGTGAAAAATGGAAGTCAATGGGATTTTTTTTTCCTCCTTCCTGATTTCTTTTACTTAGGATCATATTTGGCACAATGCTTTTAGACAGCAGTGAGCAGTTTGACAACAGTTTTTGGATGTGAAAGAGGGCAAGTTTTTTGCAGAGTGGAGGGCAGCTCCACCCCGCATAGGGGTTGACCAAAGTGGGTGAATGACCCTTCAGCATCTGGCCGTTAGTTAACCAATATTCCTTCAGTGTGAAAACTGAAGGCCTTCACTTACAGTAGTGGTTTTGCTGGCATTGCTCCTAGGGAAAGAAAAAGCAACATCAAACTTAAAATTTTAACTAGTCTCAGCAAGTCTGTCAGAGTTGTTGAGAAGTACAGTCTAGACAGACACCCAAGGAAAGAAAGAAAGGTGGGAAGCAAAGGCTGACACATAGCCAGTCTTTCCTTTTTTTTTTCTCTGCATATTTTAAATTAATTTTTGTTTCGTTCTAGGACAAAGTTCATTAAATAGCAAGAGGTACTGCGAATGAAATAAAGACACCCTCCCCCTCCCTTTTAGAGATGTGAAATGAAAAATGAAGAACTATCAAAGCTAATGTAACACATTTAGAGTATTCAGATCATCTATACTGCAATGCTGCAGTAACATATGGTCATACCATTACCAATATTGGAACATGGAGCTTCCTCCATATTTTAAAATTAATTAAGTAGCAAGTGCCATTCTTTTAAACACAAGTACACATTCTTTTCAGACAATACAGACGTGGAGTGACATGAGGTTCAGCGATACAAGGCAAGGAAGAAGGCCGTCAAGGAATGAACAAACAGAACATTTTATAAAATTTTAAATGGAGGTTTCAAACCTTTGAAATATATTTGTGAGAATGTGGTATAATTTGAATTTTGAAGATTCCACTATAAATTGCAATTCACACAATTAAAAAAAAAACTTTTGCAACATTTTCCCCATTCTTTTTTTCAAGAAGCTGTGGGATATTAATTAGTCATTCTGCTTACCCCAGTCTTTTCATAAAGATCCCTTTAATTTAATAAAACTATATGAAGAACTCAAAAGGAGCAAGTGCAGGGTTTTAAAATCTTCCTCACAGTATAGCAGGACTTGCAAACTTTTGTACTTGAAAATACAAAATTCAGTCTTCTGAAAGGTCAGGTCAGCAAGATCTAGGAAGCATTTGTAGCAGAATATCTTTGGTGGACCCAAACTCCCATCTACATTAATGTAAATGTAATTTGATGAACATACCTTGGAGTAAATCTTTGTAGAGTAGATAACAGAAGACACAAAGGGAAGGAGACATAGCTGTTAAACTGTGAACTAAACATGAAGACTCCACATGTTTCGGCTGGTCAGGAGAATGGCAAAGCTAGCCAATTGGGGGTTGGCTAACTAAGTGCTCAGCAAACTGGAAGCTTGTAAATGCTTCTCTGAAAATGTTTCCAATCAAGAAGGCTGATCTTGCAAATATCAAGCATAATGTCTGTTTCCTTCAGAGCTACCACTTGCATCTTAATTTACCTTGACTTCCCTTCTCCAAAACTAACTCATTCTTTATAGACAAATACTTGCTTTCCTGTAAAATTTATCTGCATTTCTCAAAAGACAGTAGGGACTTTTTCTTTACACCACTATCAATATAGCACAACACTAGTAAAAGATAAGAAAAACAAAGTCATTGTAAACACAGTCGTACTACAAAAAATGCACTTGTTCTGATCATCTCTGAGACAGAAGTTACTCTTTTAAAGTAATGACACAGCATTTAACTACCAACTGCAGAAGCTGTTCAAAACAGATTGGACAGTCCCTGGCTATACCTAAATTGCAAAGATAAGTCTTGTTCTAATATGTTACGCCTATGGCAGCCAATACAATCTATATGGGAGAGTTTGTGTCAGCCAGTGTGCTTGGGCTATAACAAAATATCTATTAAGCAGATCATGAGTTGCAGTCTCTACTCTTGGCTCAGTCTTCAGACTCTTAATACAGCATTAATAAGTCTGAGAGACATTGAAGGAGATATTATGTGTATTCCACACTGGCATTTCAGTCTGAGAGAGGAATGTTACTTGGGGAGATCATCTTGGCTCATCTGTAGATGGGATCATTACCTGGAGTACTTAAGTAACACCACTGCCAACACTTTAAATGTTATTTTTTCTCCTGTAACATGCAGTCAGGTTCCAGTTGCTCTGAAAAAAATGGATAGAGTTATCAAGGGGCCTTTGTTTTCTTAAGATCCAGAGAGCTTATGTGACTGATGAGACGATGTTCACCTTGTACCTTGCATCTCACCTTGCATCTAGCATTCTCCATGAGTTCTAGAAAATGTTTTGTGGAGCCTAACAGTTTTCCTTTCTTATTGCATACTCCCCATAGACTATGAAGGCACAGTGATTTGAGACTGGAGGAAAAACAGTTATTAGAAAAAGAACTATGTTGATTACAGTAATTTATTTTCTTTACTGTTTTCATTTATGAACATCCAGTTTTGCAGCACTGTATGAGCAAATTTGTTTTTGCCTTCTATTCTAAAGATAGTTTGGAGGAAAAAAAAAAGAATAATATAAATTCAGAAATAGACATTCTTTGTAGACAACTCCATATTACACTAATAACAATGTACAGCACAGACAGCTCTAGAACTTCTGCTGAAATATGGCCATGCTCCCTCTAAAAAGCTAGCTCCCAATCAGTGCCTTTTGTGATCAGTAGAACTCCCATCATTAATCTGTCTACAGCAAAATGGTTCATCTGGCAAGATCCTAACCTTAAAATGAGAACATCTAAGTCTTTACATCTAAGCTGTACTTTGGCAGTTTTATTCCACAGGAAAGCTGAAACTCATTCCTTGATTCTCCTTATCTTCTACTCAGTGACTAGTGACAACCTTTCCTATGGCCTTGATAAATGCAGTCCTGTCATGCTCATTGTCTACTTGGCGCAACATTTCAGATGCCTTTTCTTTTCAGATGCCATGGATTTATTTTCTGTTTAGTAACCCTTTGCATCTCCTTTCTTTCCTAGAACAGTTTGAATACAAACTTTCATTTTGCAAGCTTGCTTCACTTCATCCCTCATTCAACACTAGCGATGGAAACAGCTCAAGACTATCAAAGCTTGTTTCCACATCTTGTTCTAGTCATCCTGTTTGCAAGCAGCCTACCAGAAACAACCTCCTTATTCTTCAAATGTTTTGTTGGCCACGATGCTCTTTACACGTGTTACATGTCTTAAAAGAGAAAACATAGGACTTGTTCACACTTGAACCCCAAAAGTGAGATTTGCTCTGTTACAAAAAGATTTACCATAATACAGCTATTGGAAAAAAATCTGTCATCTGTCCTTTCGGCATGCTTCAATTGAATAGCTGTGGTAAACCTTTTCAGCCTTAGTATTTGTAATGCAGAGTCCACTACCCTCCCTGACTATCTGTTGCTTCCTAAGCCACAAAAAGCACAAGAACAATCCACTTTGTCTTCCTGATGCTCTTTATCCTTGCAGCTCTATCAGACATTGACTAGAGTCAAACCTCATGCTTTACATGCTTTGTCAATTGCCACTGAAAAACTCTCCTCTGCAAGGAGAATGTCTCCTTGCAGGAAAAGCTCAAAAAATCTTGATAAATAGGAGTCATGTGGAATAAGTGAGGCTGGATCTCTAAAGTTTTTCCTCATAGCCATGTGTTAAATAAAAGAGGAACCAAGGAAACTGAGTCCACAAACACCTTGTAAATGAAAGGGTTGAGCAGCAGAGCAACACATCATCTGTCTCATGCAGGGAAGCTAACCAGGTCTGTTGTTTCTGGTGAGACAGCAGATCCTGGGTATACTTTCTCCTCTAAAGCACCTTCTCCTCTAAAATCTTTTGGATATTGATCACAGCAGAAATGAAAATAAGTATTTTTTTTATATGACAGCACCATTGCTGTTCTCATATAGCTTTTTTTTTTTTTTCTTTCCAAAAGAATGGAGATCCCCATGTGCTCCCAATGGCATTTTCCAAGATAGCAGGCCTAATGTTGATTTGCAGTCTGCACTCATTACCATTCTAGGCAGAAACATTGAGCCAAACAAGGATGGAATTAAATCATGTATTTTCATTTCTTCACCCACAATATATACTCTCCTCTGCAGACTTCTTCCAAGTATATCACTGAGAGCCAGACACCATCTACCCCACGCTGAGTCTGTGTAATAAAGTCTCCACTGAAAAAAACAAATATAGAGCTAGTGGAGAGACTGATACGCAAATTAGTTCTTGAGCTAAGCTCTGCAGGAAAGGATTGGTAAAGTAAGATTGTACTTGCTATCTCCTAGAAAACCCAAGAGAAGAAAACTATAGGAAGCTCTCAGTTCAGGAATTACTGCTTCTTACTGCTCTTTAGCAAATACAAGTAATAGGAGTTTGCTTTCACTGTCTTGGCCAAGGAAGATGATAAAGATTATATTCTTTGCCTAGAGAGCCTTCACTGTTCTTTCATTAAGCTAAGTCAAGTTCTGTTTTCTGGACTCATTTAAAATAGATCTTTTATGAAAGATGTTCTCAGGAGCCAAATCTCCAAAAATCTCAGACCCACTAGCTGTAATCTAACTTTTAGATATGTATTATTCTCATCACCTGTCATTGAATCAATCCCTACCACCTTCGGCTCATTCTCAAGGCTCCCAGTTTTTCCAGAGCCTGTTGCTGAAAGTGAACCCAACACAGAGCTGTCGTTCATATAACTTTGTTTCAAGAACCATAAAGAATCAAGCAACCTCTCTAGAAAATACTGCTTTCTACACACAGGGATGTCATCTCCATTAATTCTGTCCTAGATGAAGTAATGTAGGAGAGTGAGCAATTTAGATTTACTATGCAATTGAACACCTAGGTTACTGGACATAGTTGATTTATTGGCTTATTCAATATAATAGACATTCCCAAAGGTAAGGAAAGGAGAACACTCCTGGTTCACTCACTTCCTATAAATAAGAAATATCACCAGTCTTGGCCACTTAGCTATCGAAGTACTTTCACAGAATCACATCATGCTTAAGGTTGGAAGGGACCTCTAGAGATCATCTAGTCCAACCCCCCTGATCCAGCAGGGACACCTAGAGCACGTGGCACAGGGTGGCATCCACGCAGGTTTTGCAGATCTCCAGAGAAGGAGACTCCACAACCTTTCTGGGCAGCCTGTTCCAGGGCTCTGTCACCCTCACAGGAAAGAAGTTCTTCCTCGTATGGAGGTGGAACTTCCTGTGTTTCAACTTACACCCGTCACCCCTTGTCCTGTCACCGGCCACCACAGAGAAGAGCCTGGCCCCATCCTCCCTACATTTGCCCCTCAGGGACTTGAACATGTTAATCAAATCTCCTCTCAGCCTTCTTTTCTCCAGACTAAACACGCCCATCTCATTTAGTCTTTCCTCACATGACAAATGTTCCAGTCCCTTAATCATCTTTTTGGCTCTCTGCTGGACCCTCTCTAGAAGCTCCATGTCCCTTTTGTACTGGGGAGCCCAGAACTGCACCCAATACTCCAGGTGTGGCCTCACCAGAGCTGAGGAGAGGGGCAGGATCACCTCCCTCGACCTGCTGGCAATGCTCCTCCTGATGCAGGCCAGGATCCCATTGGCCTTCTTGGCCATGAAGGCACATTGCTGACTCATGGTTAACCTGTTATCAGTCAGGACTACCAAATCCCTCTCCGCAGAGCTGCTTTCCAGCAGGTCAACCCCTAACCTGTACTGGTGCCTGGAGTCATTCCTCCCCAGATGAAGGACCCTGCCCTTGTCCTTGTTGAACCTCATGAGGTTCCTCTCTGCCCAACCCTTCAACCTGTCTAGGTCTCTCTGAATGGCAGCACAGCCCTCAGGAGCATCATCCACTCCTCCCAGTTTGGTGTCATCTGCCAACTTGCTGAGGGTGCACTCTGTGCCCTCATCCAAGTCACTGCATCAAAAGTTCCGCAAGAACTTAAGGAAAAAATTCTTAACAGTGAGGGTGATAGAGCACTGGAACACAACCCAGAGAGGTTGTGGAGTCTGCTTCTCTGGAGATCTTCAAAACCTGCTTGGATGCAGTCCTGTGTCACGTGCTCTAGGTGACCCTGCAGGTGCAGTGGTCTAGATGACCTCTAGAGGTCCCTTCCAACCTTAAGCATTCCATGATTCTATGATGAACAAGTGGAAGAGCACCGGGCCCACTATTGACCCCTGCGGGACACCACTGGCCCCAGGTCTCCAACCAGACTTGGCCCCATTTATCAGCACCCCCTGGGCTCTGCCATCCAGCCAGTCCTCAATCCACCTCATTGTCCACTCATCTAGTCCACACTTCCTTAAGCATCGCTGCAGCCAAGACTGCCCCCAACCTTCACATTTCCCACTAGACCATCTCTGTTTGTTACCTTCTTCCTGTACATGTAACTGGGGAGGCAAAGGGCAGAAGTTCAGGTGTAGGAAAGGAAATGTCCGTTTACATTTAATAATATATAAACTATACTGCTGTTTACATGTGTATTTATCATTCCTTTAACAAGAAAATCTATTTCTCAGTCTTTGGTGAATCTCAAATGCATCAGGTAACTAAGCAGCAGCTGCAATATGATATGCTAGCATTTCATTTTGCCTTTGTGGCTCTCCTGAGCACATTACTTCCTTCCAGTGATCCTTCTCAATGAAAACTGACTCAGAGTTTCATCAAAACTCAAATGCATTAAAAAAAAAAAAGTGCAAGCCAAAACTAACAGCAGAGACTGGATGAAAGAGATGGCAAGATGGGGTAAGGTGCAAAGCAGGGAAGGATCACGTACATGAAAGATGGAGTGAAACCAAAATATATGACTTTCAGAAGCCCACAGGATGCTAAGTGCCAGAGACTTGACCTTATAAAGCTAGCAAGAGGCAATAGCAAAGCTGTCCAGAGAGTAAATGTGAAGAAGCTATTTAAATCTGAGTGCAACTATTTTAAAACTCTTGAGAGCTGCTATAATATTTCAAAGTCTAGTAATAAAACTGACAGGAATTTGTACAGATGCTTGTTTTTTTTCACCCCATCTAACTACTTGTTCCCTTCCTTGAGAGCTCAGCAATTTAATTGACTGTTTTAATTAGATCAAAGTCCTCAGATGCTGAAAGACATGGAGCTAATCAGAATCCTTAGCAATAGCTCCATCCCATGCAATTTACATATATATATGTATGTATATGTTTATATATCTGTATCCATATCAGGATAGACAGTACTTATCCAGATAGATGTGTGTAGGAGTTTAGTACAGATCTATATCTTTCCTCAAAAATAGTCAAAATAGTACAACTTGGCAGAAAGGTACAATTCCTCCTCTGACCCATCCCAAAGAAAGTGATCTGTTAACAGCCATAGTTCCTTAAAAATAAAGGATTTTTATCTATCTTTCTTGGTAGCTTTTACTATGAAGGACACTATACGGAAATGGAAAGGACAGATTTTTGCCATCCTTTGCTCTCTTGTGTGCATGTGAGTGGTACTAGAGTCTCTTCTATATTCTCCCTCAAATGCAAGAGAGATTTGTTTCCCCTTGTTCCCTGCATTTTCAAAAACAGTCCAATGGGGAAAGCTAAGTGCACTCATCTTCTTAAACCTCTAGCACACTGACCCACCATCTAGTCTTTGGTTCCAATGAACAAGAAAATAAGAAATAGCGCATTATCAATAGATATATTTTAAAATATATCACTTCCTACCCCCTTAGCACACTTCTCCTTAAAGGTGTTGCTTTAAAACACCTACAGCTCTAAATATTTCTCTTTTCATGGAACAAGCACCTTGGACAGGAGCAGCACAGTTTTTTCTGCAGTAGCTATCGCCAGCTATAAAATATTAAGACTTCATTTAGCAAACATTCTGCTCTACTTTGCCTGTGGGAGGAATTTCTTAAAAAGATAAAAAAAAAAAAAAAAGGATAGTACATGGAAGCTAGATAGACTGAATCCACAGAGATAGACTAAATAATTCCAAGCACAGTTTTGTCTGGTATCAAAGGGAGGACAGACAAGCTCAGTGATGAGAAATCCACTGATTTGTGGATTTCAGCCAAAGAGTTGTGGCTCAGGAAGTCTCCGAAGGGAAAATAGTAGGGGGTGGGAGAAAGCCTTGAAGGGGAAACAGAATGGGAGTGCTCACTCCATTCTTATTCCTCCTTAGACATGCACTTCAAGCCGTGGGACAGGGACAGGGATCAGATCCATTGGTCTGACCCAGTTTGGCAGTGATGCAGATCAGCTGGCCCCTCAACACATGGAATGAAAAGCCAAGGCTGATGAATGCCATAAACAGTTAACAATTCTAGTATCTTCTACAAGCCCCTGTAAACATTGTTTGATTTCTTGTGAAATGCATAGAAAAGTTATCTGGTACAGAATGAGTTCCCTATCTGAAGGAAAAATCAAAGTCAAGAATCAGAATATTTAGGAATATAAATCCAATTAAATTACTTCTCTGTACTAGAAAAAAAGGTAATTAAGGGTTGAAACCACCTACTTAGGTATATTTGTCATCAAATGCAGAAACTGTATTGATTACCAGCTGTCTTTCCCTGAACTAGCAGAAATCATTGGCAGTGGCTTGGTGAAGTCATTTGGCTCATTTTACACTGACAATCAGACTACATGGACACATAAGTTCCCTCTGATCTGGAAAAAGTGTCCGGTTATATTATCAGTCCCTTCATTATGAAGAGATGACCAGTTCTTTAAAGGAAATTGTATTAGATTCACATTAGGCAGATATGAAAATGGTGCTGGAAAGTTTTGGACTTCTACTCAGCACACAGCAGGTGTTAACAGTTGACTGTCTACTACAAGCCTTTGGGAAAAAAAAAATAGGAACATTTCTATCCTAATATCTGTCAACAGAGATAGCCACATCTCCAAGCATGCTGTAGAGAGCACAACCTAGGTGGATCTGTTTGCACAGGACCCTATGAGGAACAGGCCCAGAGCAACAAACAGTATGATGGGTCTGATGGTGTAAATCACCATGTCCCTGCTGAAAAGAGTTTGGCTAATCAATAATACACAAGAGACAGGACAATGGCAGCTAAGAGGAGGTTCTCCTCAATGTGGCTGAGTAGAACTACGACAGTTTCAACCGAGGGGGCTATTCCAAGAGTAACTGGAACCTTAAAAACAGGTCACTCATGAAATGTGTGGGATGGGAGAGGGGTCTGGAGTGCTTATCTGTGCCATGAAGTTAGAGAAAACTGATGAAATGCCAGTTTAAAGAGAATGAGCCATGAAAGTCATCTGTGTGATTTAGGCTTGATTTTGGCTGCCTCCTAGTGAGCAAGGAAACCACTGTAAATGTAAATTAATATCATGTTAATGGATTATACTTGAGGAAATTAAATTTTCAGCTTGAAGAAGTGCTTGGATGAAACAATGAGATGATAAAACTTACCTTGGAAAACAAAAGATTAGGAGAAATTGAGGGGCCAGAGAGAATAAATTTCACATAATTTAACAACATGACTGACTATATCATAATCAGTCTCAGCCATGAAGTGACTTTCAGGTTTCTGTAAACAGAAGAAAGAGCAGCTGGGGATTGGTTGTAGGAAAGGAAAACTACAAGAATATAGGCAAGACAGTGGGATACTAAAAAAATATAGTTATGTGAACAAATATTATAGGAAAAAAAGAGTCCAAATTCTTGTTCATGGGCCTGTCACATACAGACCTTGCAGAAAGGACTCCCTACTCTGAATGAAGAACAGAACAGGACTCAGCAAAGGTCAAGGACATCTGGAGGGCAGGGCATAGACCAGACAAAACATGGTGAGAGAGGAGTTCTTTCTCCATGGAACAAAATGGCCATAGGAAGGGTATAGATGTCGGGGATGAAGGGTATAGGATGAGACAAGTATAAGATGTTAAAAGATCCTTTCCAGACACCCAGGCCTCAAGCAGGAATGTCCAGTGAGAAAGTCAGGTAGGACAGGAGGCTAACTGTACTCTCTTAGTGTGACTTCACCTACTAGAGTCCACATGTTCAAGTCCCTAAGGGGTGATTGTAGGGAGGATGGGGCCAGGCTCTTCTCTGTATTGGCTGGTGACAGGACGAAGGGTGACAGGTGTAAGTTGAAACACAGGAAGTTCCACCTCCATACGAGGAAGAACTTCTTTCCTGTGAGGGTGACAGAGCCCTGGTACAGGCTGCCCAGAGAGGTTGTGGAGTCTCCTTCTCTGGAGATCTGCAAAACCTGCGTGGATGCCACCCTGTGCCACGTGCTCTCAGTGCCTCCACTGGAGCAGGGAGGTTGGACTAGATGATCTCTAGAGGTCCCTTCCAGCTTTAAGTATTCTGTAATTCTGTGAAAGAAGGCAAATTTGCCTGAAATGATTCTAATTCCCTATTTTCCTCTCAAACACTTCACTAGTACAGCTCTCACTGCCAGATCATTCACAAGAGACTAAAATTTAGGCAGCCAGGAGGCACAGCAGGAGCACTGGAGGTGTGAGGATCAAGTGCAGGAAGACAGAAGGGAACGATAGCATGGGGACACCACACTTCTCCCACATCCTCACCATAGCAGTACCTGAAGGTTAAATACGAAGCGAGCTCAGTGTTGTAGAGCCAATTACAGATAGCAGGAAATCATGAATCCTTCACCCAAGGGGTAGATACTTCCCTGAAGATATCTCTAACAGAGTTTAGCCATAAATAGCCATAAGTTTATGCCAAGGTTAGTCCATTGTCCCACTCAGCTCCATCTGTCCATCTATATCCTGACAGCTAGACAGGATGCTCTTTGACACAGCCATATGTTTTGTCTGTTGTGAAAAGTTTTCTATGTCTGAAAGGTTGTCTATCTTACTCAGTCAACTACCTTTCTTTGTAAACCTTGCTTGACTTGTATTTTTGGGTTCTCAAGACTAATACAGTAATGCTAGTTCATAGATGTTCCTTTTGTACTAAAAATTTCAATTCTTAAGGCAGATTTCCTTAGCAGTTCTATAAAATGAATAACCTCATTATAAAACTGCTCTTTGCAAATGGAAGCAGTTCATACCTAGCTATTAATCAGGATGAGTATCATTGATAATGCTGAGTCTAGTATTATGAAGTTTGAGCTTCATTTGTGTTACTATATGTTCAGTTTCTGGATAGGGCCCAAATGTATCTGCCATTAGAAATGAAACCTTCAGAATTAAGTTTGAAGAGCCCTTGGCAGTGGTTTTAGCTCAGCATACTTTCTTTCAGCATGAAAAGTTTAATATAATATCTTTCTCTTGTTGTTACCTGAATGAGATTCAAAAAGTGTGGGGGAGAGGGAGGGGGCAGCCACTTAGCAAATGAGATACATCCAAGCAGAGTGAAACGAAACAAGAAATTTGTTACCAGAGGCAGCCTTGCGTTGCTTTTGTGATTAAGAATGTAACAACCCCATAGCTGAAGCCGAAAGACTTTATTGTTCTGTCTGTCTATAAAATGAGGCCAGCCAAAACCAGTCCAACCAATTATTATGCCTACAACCTACAGCAGAAAGCACCTTATGAAATTACTGGTCACAGTGATCAGTTAATCTTTGGAGCTTCCAAAAATGTTCCTTGTGAAGCTTCTTTTCAGTCACTGAGGATTGTGAATCCTGGACTAGCATCCAGACATCCTGGCATCACCTGGACTGGTTACAAAGCAGGAGTAGGTTAAGGAGAGGATGTGGGCTGCAGAGGGATGTTAGAGCTGCTGACGGTAATGGGGAGATGAATCTTTGTTCGGCTTATACCAGATTCATTAAAAACCTTCCTCCTGACTTGTGTATGCTTTATCAGCTCTTCCAACTATCAGCGTTGCCTATTAGCCTCCTTGTTAGCAATTCTGAAATGCTGCTATCAGCTTCCATTCAGTGGCATATGCTAAATAAATCACCCTCCATTGAACTTGCATTAGCCTGAAAGGCATTTGCCAGGCACACTCCACACTGAGGAAGCCCAGTTAGCTCTGCTTATCCCATTCGCTGGTTTGCTGATGTGGAATTGACTATAGAGATGCATAACATCATTTCCCTGCCATGGATATCAGGCATCAGTCCAGTGTGCATGGCATCCAAATAGAAACCTTTATTCCAACCTCTCTAAACTGCAACTCTTCAGCTCTTTCTGTGGTGAGAATTTTGCCATCAAAATCCCTTGCAACCCAATTTAACACACACATACTCTTCACATCCTTCTAGAATTCTCCCTCTTATTCACAAAAATAAAGTAGGCTAAAGCTAAATTTCAGTACTTTCTACCAGAAGCTTTATTTTTTGGTCCCATTTTTGGTTTTGCTTTACAATAGGATTTCTAAAACTGAAATGTTGCATTTCTGTCAGGATATATGTAATGGGGAAGCGCAAGGGGTGCAAAAAAAAAAAAAAAAAAAAAGAAAAAGAGATTGCAATTTTGCTGTCAACGGCATCCCTTCGATACATTCCCTATGTTGTTTGTGCTACCTTGTTTTATGGGAAAATGCACTTCCTAAGAAACTGGACTTCAGTGAGTCCCTAGCAAAGGGCAGCTGCACAGAAAACAAATCCTGCAGTGACTTACACAGCCATGCCAAATACGACAGACTGGAGCTTAATGAGTTGATGTACAATCCTCTGAGGACCACATTGGCCACAGCACTGCTGACTCCACTTATAGAAACAAACAGGTCTTGATCATACTCTTGATCTCAGCTTCAACCTAGAACTGTGGATAGTCGGCAGTCTGTCCTTCCCAAAATGGTGACCACCAGATGTGACCTCACTGTCACCTCCAGATGTGACCTTGCTGCCACCTCTTAGCCCCCTGTGAACTTGCAAGCAATTCCCAGTGCTCACCCGCAGCCATCATCACCCTCCACTTATGGTTTCTGAGTGAACTGGAGGAGGAAATAAGCTGCACATTAATTAAATCCACATCTGCTACTGAAAATATTGCTGCTGCCAGCAGAGCAGAGAAATGATATAAAAGGACCCCAGGCTTTTAGAGAGAAAGTCGCTTGATTTCTTTCCAGTGCTGCTGACTCAGAGCTGGCTCCCCTGCTCTTGATCTCTATTTCTTTGGCTTGCCCTCCTGACCCCTTCGCTTCAGGATTTGACTGGCACGGTTTCAGCCTAGTTCTCTCCTCCTTACCCAGTGCCTTTCCTTGATGTTTTAGATGCTCCTGTCTCCTCAGTACAGGAATGATACACTTTTAATACCCCCTTCCTTAAGCTCCATCTTCTTGCATTCAGCCTTAGGTGGCACAGTCTGTTTCTCACTTTTAGTGGCCTCACCACCTATTTCCTTGTTCTAAAGTTAGCTTAGTACACAGAACAAGACCATGGCACAGACTCAAACACTAGCTGCATCCGTTCATACCTCTTAATTGTTAGCATACTCTTTGGCGTAATTAGAGCTTCAATTAGCAGTGTTTTGGGCAGGTTTAAGAAGAACCTATTCCATGGAACATTCCCTGTAGGCCGAGGGGTGTGGGAAAGGATGGAAAGGGGACTGAGTTGTGTGGATACAAGCAGCAATCTCACCCATTTAACCTCAGAGAACAATATCTGGCCAACCTTTCTTTAGTGATACAGCTGCATCCTTGCAGTCTAGTTTCTTTTGATCTTCTGGTCTTAGTGAACAGCACCCCAACATTTGGTATTGTCTTATTTCTTAATTTTGAAAAAGATCCTCCTTTCCCTTATGCTATTGCTGTGAGCCCTCATTCAGTCATTTCTGATTATAGTGCCTTTATCTTTTTGAACACTTTTCATCGGTCATGTCCCTCCAGCACTTGTCTCCAGCTCACCTCTCTGACATCTATGGAGTTTTCTTAGTTGACAGCCATTCGTTTCTATCATCTCCCAAGCCTGTCAATTCCCAAAACCTCAAATGGCCTTTCCTCAGGTTCTTTTCCTCATCTCCATGTGGCCAATCCATTGACCAACTCCGCAACCTCAGGCGAGGTTCACTTGTTCCCACTATGTGAAACAAAATCAGAGAACTACCATACTATTTTGCATAGATTTTTTCAACAAGGTCACATAAAAATAAAGCCAGTTAACAGTTTTCTCCATCCTTGTTTGATCATCAGTTAACATTTTATTTGCAGCTATGTACTACAGCTCAGTCAGGAATTGCTGCGTGGATACAGCTTTCATTGGATAAGGATCAACAGTAGCTCTATGAGTCAAGGTGACCTAAAATTGACCATAAAGGCTCTTTCCTTCCTTAAAAGTATTGATCATCCTTTTTATTTCAATGTATAAAATATTCTTTCTTGCTTTCTGAATATCAGAGGTGCTTCCAATTTCTCTTATTTCTTCTGTTACACAAACCTTCCAGCTCAAGCTTTTGTCAAACAGAGCAGCTACTACACCATTTATTTACTTATTTCTGAAATCTTCATTCTCTTTTCATTTTATTTTGAGTAAAACTTGAGGAAAAAAATATCTCCTCTGCACAGCACCTACATTACAACTCTATAATGAATTATTGTCTTCCTCTTGCCTTCATTGTCTTTTCATCTTTTTCTCCCAGAATCTGCATAGTTCTGGTCCCACTGACCTGATCATTTCTTTCTTCACCACTCTCTTTCCTCCAAGCAAGACTCCAGGTGAAACATTCTCCTCATTTCTCCCTCTTTGTCTTCCCACAGATAATTTCTGGCAACATATACATATCTTCTTCATTAAAAAGCATAGATTTTTTTTAAAAAAAACCCTTAAAATGTTATACTAGAGCCTGAATTTGAAATTTGAAAATGTAGTCGAGACACGTATCCAAATCAATGAAGCCCACATTTTGCTAAGAAAAAAACATTTCTGAATTTGAATAAACATCCAGAAGCTTCCAGTACTTTGACCTTCAAAGAGAGGTGTCTCAGCTCTTTTGGAAGTACATTCATATTGAAACATTTTCTAGGCTCTTTTTTAAATTGAAACACAGGCTTACATTTTTCCTTTTTTATTATTTCTAACCCATGAGCTGCACTTCAAACTTCTCATGTTTGTGCCTGTTTCCTTTCATTTTATGTTAAATTTTATGTTAAATTGACAATTCATATGACACCATAAGCATTGTTCATAAAGATTTGGAGTGACTAAGAATCATTTTCATTACTAACTACATCACAGTGTTTAATGATGCTCAATATACTAAGCAATAGAAAGGTAAACCAGCTTCTGGTGCTGTTATTTCAGAAGCAGGAATAGACTAATACAATCACATCATCTCAGAAGATTTGTATATCTTCATTCATCCCAGTATCATTCTTTCTTATGAAAATGAAAGTAAATGATTCTTCTATGATGAATTCACCATCAAACTAAGCTTTGATTCTACTGTCACTTAATTATAGTCAAACACTAATTCCAGAAGAGATTAGCTGTACTGTCACTAGTGACTATTACAGCTATATTAGTCCTAGGATTGCATTTGTTTGAGTTTCCTGAAGAAATCTCCAATAAAAGGATATATAATAACACATAGGATAATTTGACTTGGCTGATGCATATACATAATTCTGATTATGTCTCCTTTACAAAAAATGCAAGCATTTATTTTTGTTATCCTCTGATCACCAATTGATCTGCTATTGCAAAACCTACAATCTTCTTTCCACATTTACAATATCTCGGACATCTCACCTTTGAAGCAATGTCTACAGTAATAAGCCCCACCCCCTTTATCTGTTCCAGCAATAATCAACATCATTACAATAATTATACTCAGTATACAATTAACAGAACAAAAGAGCTAAGGGGAAACCTTTTGTTCTGTTAATTGTATGTGCATGCAGTGAAGCTTAGACAGAGGGTTCGGCCAAAAAAGCCCATGCGTTAACATATTAAGATTAGTCTTATTTCTGGTAACAGGGTGAATTGTTTTCCCAAAAATTAAATTCGAAAATACATAATGAGGACATTGGAGGATACAGGATGGAGTGGAACAAACAGTGGACTGCATCCTGATGAACCTCTGCAAAACTCGCTTTATGAAGAGGAATCACCCTTTATAAGTGTCAGGAAGTACAGGCCTCCAACACTTCATACCATTTGACGCGAGTGGTCTTTTTCTAGCCACTGAGGAATTCTGTCCATTTCTTAAAAATAAAGTAATTCTTTAGCTTTTCTACCAGTTTTCAGTGGATGACAGTGGTGCAGTAACATCTTCAACAGGGACAACCTGTCAAGGCTTACACCCACAGCCAGTCTAATTTGGGTTTCATGACGAACTGCATCGAATGTTGTGCCTATTTTAAGAAGGCACAACCTCTCCATCACTCCACCCCTCCTAAATACAGCCGCTCATCCTGCCTCCCTAAGGCTTTTCCTTCTCCTGCCTCCTGTTGGTTGGATGTTGGACAGGAAGTGCAGTATTGTTATTGGAAAAGTCACTTGGTTATGGGGGAGTGGGAGGTCTAAAGACCCTGAAGAGAAACGAAGAGAGAGAGGCCAGACAACCCAACTACAGGTCCTTCCAAAGTCACAATACAGTCAAACTTTTACCACCCACATTTTCACACTATTTTCCACTACAAATTTCACATTTTGCCACATGTCGAACAGTCTCCTTGCCTTTACCCACAGTGGGCTGACTTTCCTGCTGCAATGCAGCCTTCTAATAACCATACAGCCCAACTCAGTGAAGTCCTCCTGGCATTCCTGCTCTTCTCTCTTCAAAACCAGTGTTGCTTGGCAATTGCATCACCCTGATCTAAAAGTTCGTTAAAACTGAAAAAAAAATCAACAAGTTGCAGATCTCCAATGAACAAACTTGCTCCTCACAGCGGGTGGCTGAAGAAACACTCAGAGACAGCACAGTTAGCATGTAACATTGCAAAAGGGGTGACAGTAATACAGTTGGACGTTCCCTTTGAACAAAACCTGGCTGCTGGCATGCAATCTGTTCTGAAAGAATACCGAGAGGACATTTCTGACAAATGCCTTGAAATTCAGTGCCCATGGCCTTGCCCTTGCCGTGCTGCAGCATATAGCGGAGAGCAGTGACAGTTCAAATGGCTGGCTGGCAGATACATTCACAATACATTAACATTTTGCCAGGATCCTGCCAAGTGTCTCTGGTCTCAGTGGGAACCAACCAACTGCTTCTGTTACAGTTTGGATGGGGCAGCTGCTTCATCAACATATCCCATCTGTGGATGCTTGTGCAGGGTGTAAAACAGAGTAACAACTTCAGCCATTTCCAAGAATTTCCTGCAAATTAAACTAGACTTTCCTGACATGAGTTTGTCCAGTCTACAGGTTAGCTCCATCCCATTAACAGAAACCAGAGAATCTCATCATTTCCTGCTCAGTTCCTGAGACAGTAAACTCTGTTCATCAGTTTTGGAAAAACACCACCCAGATTCAAAATGTTTCACTTTGCCTCCAGAAATGTCTAGGGATTTCACTAACAGAAGACACTGGCACAGCTAAAGGTAGTTGCAGTGGTGGTTCAGCCAACCAGCCCAACTACCACTTGTGCACTTTCGCAGAACCTGTGAGGCAGTCCCTGAATTCCACAAAGGTTGGATTATTGAGCCTCAAGTGGGATCACAGCAGGTCTTGGGCTATTCTCTGAAGGGCACCGTGGTGGGAAGCAGCAATCTTTCTGACACGTCCTCGGACCTATGTAAGGTCAGACAAAGAACAGAGGGGGAGGCAACTAAGCAAGAGCTTTGGGGAAACAAGGGTTCCCTCTCAAGTCCCTTGGAAAAACAGTGCAACCTGGATGTATGTTAACTGATCAGCTTTCCATTCTGCTATGGAGAAACTCTGCTTCTCATTCTTCATTTTTCAGCCCTCTTCTTTTTAACCCTTTGTTGACTCAAGAGCATCTAAAGAGTTGTTGAATTTTAACTCACCCTGGTTGTGCTAAATCTTTTGCCAACTAATCAAGCTGGTGCAATATCACAAAACTGAGTGACTGAATCAAAACTGTAGAAACAGAAATGCAGGTAGTGAAACATCTGTTTCCTGTTATGCAAATGGTGTCCATTGGGCTACCATAGGCTACACTGGAAAAAATACAAACTGGTCTCCCCAAGCCAAAGCGAGGTTCCAGCATTCCACTGTTACACTGCTTTAGCAATCCTGCTCCCTTTCTAGCTCATGCTAATCTGGGTATTGTTTTCTAGATTAAAATAAGTTTAGAAATGGTCAAAAATCAAATAGTATGTTGCTATCCGCATTGGAGCCGAGAGATCAGAAGTAATGTTAAAAGATCATTAACACTGTGAAGAAAAAAAAATAAAATAAAATAAAAAGATCAAGGAGAGTGCTGTTTTACCAGACAATGTACCTGTGTGGTTGCTTAACACAGCACAGAATAAGCCTCTTGCTACTTGATACACTTTAAGCTGAAAACACTGAGAGGAAGATTACAGAGGGAGAATTTCAGAGAACAACCTTCAGCTGGAGACAATTTTAGTTTGAAATTTGTACAGTATAATTTCAGGGGACTGATCAAATGTCATCTTAGATAATTAGTACAGGAATTGCTACCATAAATCCAAGCCAATGAAGTAATAATGATAAATGCTAACTAATCAGATGCATAGTTTTTACTCTAAGTGTAACACAAGGAACATTTAGGTTTGCAATCAACAAGTAGAGGAGACAGGAAGACAGTAAAGGACAGTAAAGAAAGTAAAAGACAGTAAAGGAGAAGAAAGGAGGAAATAGAACATTATCTTTTTAGTTTGATGCTGATCCTGAAGCTGTGGAGGTCCTGCTTAAAGTATACTGAAGTGAGTAGTTGAAGTACAAATGGATCTTGGAGTCATACAGTTCCATCTTTGAATAAATCTCCTAAAAAAACACCAACCAACCATTGAAAGAATAGACCTTAGAGCAGCATACATATACAAAAAGATAATTTTGCCTACATAGACCAAATATTGCATTTTCCACCTCTAGTAGTACCAGACTGTAAATCAGGGCATAACATATCCTGAAATAGTTACATGCTACAGTCTGGAGATATTTCCAGGAGAAGCTTAGCCACTATAAGTCCCCCCTTTCTTTTCTTTTTTTTTTTTTTCTTTTCTTTTTTTTTTTTCTTTTTGTTGATGACTGTAAAGCTTTCAGCCCAGGGATTCAGCTGTGGGTGAGCCAGTTTGGTACAGAGCAGATGTGTGACTCTGGCTGAGTTTTACTGATAACACTGTTTAGCGGTTAGAATGTCCATGAGCTCAAGCCATGCAAGATCAGAAAAACAAAAATACAGCACTAATTGTTGAGATGCAATAGGTAGCATCTCCAGGGTTCAGGAGGGGAAATATTGACATGAGAAAGTATGAAATCCTAATTGAAATAGCAGGGACTCAGAAGATGGCAGCTCAGAGCCATCAGGAATCACGGAGCAACATAGACAAGTCGTATTGATGCCTGTCTTGCCAGCAAAGACAGACTGTGGAGAGCACATTATTGCTTAGCCTGCTAGTTTATTAGCTATAGCTATTTACAGTGTGTATTAGCCAATAAAGAATTGCAATGTGCTCTTAAGACACATACACCCTGCTTGGAGAGTCTCTCTGCCTGAATCAAGTAAGCCTGGAAAGGAAAGATTCAGTCCACTCAGAAAATGGGCCAAAACCAGCCTAGCCCTTGCAGTAGGCCATGAAACCTTCCCTTTTCTGTGCCTTTGCCCACTTGCAAATGCCCTTTTCTATTCTGTGAACAAAAATTAGGTTCAATGAAAACCTGCCTCAAAGGTAAAACAGAAGGAGGGATGCCTGGAGGAATGGATTAAGGCAGCAATAAATTCTGGATCACTAGTGCTATTTTTCCTCCTCCCATCAGAACTCTGATACAAATACTTAGATATAGTTCAAAAAGGGCAGCCATTCCCCTGGCCCAAAGGATTACTGAGAAGAAAATAATTCCCTTCAGTCCTGACACAGCTAGATACCCACTAGCATCTTGAAGAAGTATTTCAGTTTTCTCTTGGATCCAAATCCAATTGGCCTTTGCTGCATCTCTAAAAGTCTGAGAAAAACACAATTAGGTTATCCAAGAAAACCAATTGTTGTGATGAAAACTGAAGGAATATACAGCAACATATCTCTGAGAAATCTCAAAGCGAGCAAAAATCTTATAACCACATACCTAAATGAAAGGCACTGGGATTTTAAATTGCTCAATCTCTACTGTAATGCTAGCAATATTGAAAATTGGATAGCAAAAAAAATTTAAAAAATCACACATATTTCTTTTTATATAGAAATAAAAGTGTCAAATCCTGAGACAAAGAAAAATCATCTTGTTCAGTCAAGATTTATAGATCACAATCTGCTTTTTAATTTATTTCCTTTCTCTAATTAACAGGCTGTGTCACTGGAAGAGAAGAACATTAATGATACAAGACAACAGTGTCATCTCTTGCTATAGAATAAAACTTGAAGAAAAAAATCAAGGCAGTTACTGAAAATAAACTTGGCCAAGTTTGCTGTCTGCATTGGCAGACATATTGCAACATATATTCCTTGCAGAAGGACAGAAGGACAATATCTGGAGCATCAACTAGTTAAAAATAAATTAAGAAAGGTACTCCTAGCAACAGAAACAAGTAACATGTTTCAGTATTTTCTTGCTGTTTAAAGTAGAAACATTCTCTTGTAGTAGAGGGAGCACAAACCAGAGATATGTTGAAATCATACTGTCCTGCTGTGAATTCTAGCCGCAGTCAAATCCAGGGTTATCTTAAAAATATATATTGCTATTTCATTTTTATTTAATTTTATATTTCATTTCGGGTGGCTGAGAAATACACTACGTCATTATTAAGGGCCCGTCATTTTAAAGCCTTCATTTTCAGACACTGAATGTTTAGCTTCTTCAGAACTCCCACTGAAGGCTCCTCAGTCTTGACCCCCAAATCACCACTAGCGCTACAAAGTATAAGGAAGTGGCTGTATCTCTCCACACACCATAGTTTCCCTGGTGTGAAGCCCAAACAGCACTTAGGATCTCCTCGCTCCTGTTCTACCCCAGCAGAAGCACTGAACACGCTGCAAGCTAGGATACATTTTCTGAGGCAGAAATAGGTCCTACTTGAGGTATCATTCTCCAAGCTAGACTTGCTGCCAAGCATGTATTTTCTTGCTTGGCAAACAAACCTGACAGACTATCCAAAGTCAACTTCAGCCCAAGCATGCATACTTGAAGTTATTGTACTTAGATCAACAAAATGTTTCTTGGTTGAATTTCTAACCTTTACAAGAGTAAATAAAGGAATCCTGCAATCAGGATAATGTGATTTAACACAACTCAAGTTTTTGAGATGAATTCAGTGCTACATTAACCAGTACGCACGATAGGAACTCTCAGGCTAAAACCAAGAGGCTCACAGAGCTTAGCGAAGATCCTAGATCTTCCACTGGCCTCACAGATAAGACCAGGAGGAAGAACACCTACTCCAATCTACTCTGTGACCATGTTAGGTCCTTTCACTCTTTGTAGCAAGAAAAATTATTCCTTGGCATCTTCCTGTTGCTGAGTTCTTTAAACTGTGCCCAAACTAGGTTGTCATCTGACACTGACCCCACTTAAGATTGTATTTGGGAAAGTTGAAGCACATACTTTGGGTATGCTGTTTCATTATAAAGATGGAGAATTTTGTGTAAGAATTTGTCACAATTCTTTCCTCTCAATTTGTTTTGCAGTTTTTTGGTGCAACAAGCAAGATCAGCAAGAAGTGGCATAAGAGTTCAATTATGTTGTCACAAAATCTTGCCCTGTCTTTGACCTAAATACCATCTGCTTTGCTAAAGAAGGATGAAACTTTTTTTTTTTTTTTTTTTTTTTTTGCACACCTAGCAACCAGTGCCTATGCCAACAATATGAACAATAGTTACCACCTGTGATAAACCTTTTCTGGAAGGAATCAAAAGATGACACTTTCTGAAATCAATCCAGATCTCATGAAACGGGCCGGGGTATTCGCATAGTAGTAGTTTTATTATTGCTTTCCTAAGAATTTCTGGGATAAGTCTTTTTGACAGGTTGTAATAAAATGACAGAGAGAGACAAAGAAAAACAAATGATATAATATGTAGAGACATGCTTGACCGCTCATAATGGGAACGTGCAGTATATACCTCTATTCTAGTTGCAGGTGTCTAGTTGCAGACTAGAGCAGGTGTCTAGTCATGGATACTTGGGCTTGCTATAAAGAATGAAGAAGCCTGTGACACCAATCTGATCTTGAAATTTAGGTTAAAGGTAGGTAAGTCAGGGCCCACAGCAAAAAAATTTTAAAGCTCCCAATTTCAATATCTATAACTGAGGGATAGAGATATCAAGTGATAGGCCACAGGTCATGAAGGAAACCCATGCAGCAACTAGTCAAACAACAGTTTTCCTGAGTGCAAAGGTTCTTCCAAACAGCACTAGACCATCTTTCCAACAAAAGTCCCTAGGCATCAGAAAATTAGCAGTGGGCTTGATAATAAAGTAGCTTTAATTTGTTCATGAAGTTGACATGCAGTATTTCTACTGAAATTCCAGCATTTTCTTTTTCCTTTTGACTTTGTATTTCTTTTGTTCCCCTGCTTTTTGATGTGCATTATTGTAGAGGAACTGCTGACAGACACTACTTCAGAAGCGGGACTTTATCACAGTGGGATTAGCTAAATCACAAAGGCAGAGCCCATGCAGCATCAACCCCCTTCCTATTCACATCCCAGAGGCAGATGGCAGTGAGAAATGATTTTGTTCATATTGTTAAAGCTTGTATTTTTTCACTTATGAGAAGAATTTTTGCTTTGGTGCAAGAAGAGAAGCCATTTTTGCAATTAAAATGGAAAAGATGAATAGACACTATATCAATGTGACTGGCAAGCTCTGTAAGTCTCTAAGTTTGCTAAGAGCAGTGTTCTTTTTAGTATTTAATTAAAGCTGTCTGAAACTGCTTTCACTTCACTTACAATCTAATGCTAAGAAGCATGTAGGTAATTAGCATGTATTCTTGCAACATGAAGACATGATGACATAACCGCAAATGTTAGAGATATCGTTGGTCACGTACACACTGGGAAGTCCCATAATCTTGGGCATGTTAGACTAGTGCATGATGTATTTCTGAATTTTAACCTATCACAGGTGTATTGGTGGTAGCAAGGCATTAAAAATTACACAGCCAAGAGTCCCATCCTGGAACTCTTCTAGGTACAGCATACAAAGAAGGAATCCCTGAAAGAACAGTGCAATGGAAGAGCTGGGCAAAAACAACTCAAAAATTTTTACACAATATTTCCCCTCCAAAGATGCTTCTTTAGGGTGGTATGGTATATCCCACAGAAGTTATTAAACTCACCATGAGGTTATATCTCCAACTATTTCCCGAAGTTTGAAGAATAAATCCTGTAGCTGAATGATATCAAATGGGTCCCACAAACACAGAAATGCCATTTTTAATTATGATGCAGATGGAGGCAAATAAGATACTTGCTTACAAATACCATGAATATTAATTGCATTTCAACGCAATGAATAACCATGCTGTGAATAACCACCCCATGGTGTGGGATAGCTATAGCAAAAGAGAGTTTCTCTTAGGTCATCCACTTTCCTCCCATGCAACACTGTGGGATGTACAAGGGAGCTTGTACAAGAGACACATCTGGAGTATTGTGTCCAGTTCTGTGCCCCACAGTACAAGATGGAAGTGGAGTTACTGGAGAGAGTCCAGTGCAGGGCCACAAGGATGATCAGGGGCCTGGAACATCTGCTGTATGAGGAGAGGCTGAGGGAGCTGGGCCTGTTCAGTCTGGAGAAGAGAAGGCTGAGAGGGGATCTAATCAGTGTGTATAAGTACCTCAAGGGAGGCAGTGAGGAGGATGGTGCTGGCCTCTTTTCAGTGGTGGCCACCGACAGAACTAGAGGTAACGGCCACAAACTGAAGCACCAAAAGTTCCACAGGAACTTAAGGAAAAATTTCTTAACAGTGAGGGTGACAGAGCACTGGAACAGGCTGCCCAGAGAGGTTGTGGAGTCTCCTTCTCTGGAGATCTTCAAAACCCGCTTGGACGCAGTCCTGTGCCACGTGCTCTAGGTGACCCTGCGTGTGCAGGGGGGTTGGACTAGATGACCTCCAGAGGTCTCTTCCAACCTTAAGCATTCTATGATAAATTACCAGACTGCAGAAACTGAGGTTTAAAGTGGAAAAGTCATTTTTTGATGTAGTGTATTTAATCCTTATTGCTAGAGAAGGAGTTATGCTTAAAAGAGAGTCAGTATAAATAACCTAACATGTTTTAAGCTTGTGAGTTCTTAACACTTAAGGTGATTGATACTTCTGAAGTAGGATCAGGGGATTATGGCCCCATCTAAAAACATTTTAGAAACATTCTAAAAACATTCCTGCAGATAAATTTATTTTCTTGTTTTAACCGATTACGTTCCTTTTAATTCACTTCTTAAAATGATCTAAATTCCATATTCGGGATGAACCTCACACCATACGAAGATTCGTATTGAAAGCATTCCTTTACGAAACAGTCTTCAACTGCTGTATAAGCTCTCTGATTTGAACACAACAAGGAGCAGGAAAGGTTTAGAAAACTTTATTAAAGTGAAAAAGAACTTTCTGATATGATCATTTCATCCATCGTACAGAACATTGCTTTCCACTGAAACTAGGACTTAAACCAAAAAATGAAACAATCTACTGGTGTATTTCTCAGAGAAAGATTCTTCTATGTTTTATAACCACACATTGTGCACACCACTGAAGTGTTTCTAGAGCCCAGATGGGGAAAAGAAAATCCTAGTCAAGTTGTTCCCAGGGTTTTAAAAGCTAGCCTCATGGATACTGCTCTCCTCCCATCGACCCAAGATTTGCCCATCCAACTTCTCCTGTCACCTCTTCCTCAGCAGGTTCTTTTCCCAGGTCTTTCCCAGAGAGAGGTTCTTCCCTCTGTTTCTATGTTCTTACCCCCAAACACTTTCCTTGCTCCTAGACCTGCAGGTAAGGCTGGAAATCAATGGGAAACAGGAAAGCTTAAGCTGTGAGTATCACCACTTAACCTGGGAAACTACGGATTTAGTGTCTTCAAATAAATTTGGGCTGAACCCAAAGGCAGAGTGGATAATGGGGTGGTAGACTATACTGGGATATATGGCACAGCTGCCACTTCAGCAGTGTTCCCAGCATCACCTCCTTAGAGAAATAAAGACAGCAGCAATGGCAGAAGAAGAAAATCCAGGGAGAAGCAGAGATATTGACCCATCCCAGCCCCCATTTGTGGCATTTCTTGCCTTAGCGACTGGATACAGTGGATTAGACAACATGCATTAATGAAGAAGGTGGAAGACTAAGGACAGGACACAAGGACAAAGCACCATGATTCTGAATGCTTTGGGGAAAAGAAGAAAAAAAAAAAAGCTCTTATATTCATATGAACATATGAATCAGGATATTCTTGTCTGAGGAACAGCAGTAAACAATGTCATAAGTATTATTTGAGATTCTTTAAGCATGCCAAAAAACATTTACAGTTGCTGTATTAGTAAGTATATTTATTACTCTTGTAACTGTGCTGTCCTATAAAAGGACTTAGGAATGATAGAACCAAGTATAGCAAATTATTTCAAAATTTTAATTAAACATGATGAGCATTAATTCAATAGGTTCAATTTCAGAATATACAAGGAAGCTTCCTTAATAAAATCATATCTTCTTCAGGTAGATTATGTTGGACAAACTGGAGGTACAGCATCACTGGTCAGTGCCTACACCTCAGATCTTAACACTGCAGGTCCCTGCGGTGTTAAGCATAGGTCCATGTCCACCTATGGGTCAATGTTCAAGTTAGCACTTGGCCAGGATCAACTCCCACCACTGTTCCAACCATTCCAGTCCCACAGCACCACTCTATTACTTTTTCCATTGCTGTCTACCAGCTCCCTAACGACTTCCCAAAACATGTACTCTATAACTTCTTGTTCTTTATCACCTAACTTTTCCTTGGGAAAATATTTCATGCACTGATGTTTCAGTTAATTTCTTCCAAGAACCATGAAACTGTTGGCTTCTATACCTTAAAAATATTTGAAGATTAAAACAAGCCTTACTGCTGCAGTAGAAGAAACAAAAAAGAAGCTTCCAAATAATACTCAGTTTATCCGCTCTGATATTCCATCTTGATGTTTGTAATCTGTTCTCAGATAACATTATGACAAGCACTACATATGTCATCCACTCCAGATTGGTGCTAATAAAAATAAGAGCGGTAATAGTATCTTGCGTATTTCACTGGCTGTGATTGTGCTGGAGTATGGAATGATTCCTAGAGACTGCACAGAAGAAGATATGCAATTTATTTTTCTTCTTGAAGATGATTCATCCTAACTTCTTCTGTCTTTAGCTTCGCTTACCTTTAGTGATATCAGAGACCAGCTTGGCTGGTCACCTTTGCAGCTACCACTTAGTGACACATAAACAGTAGTTGCTTCATCCAATGAAGGATATCAAATACAAAAGAAATTACAGCAAGGAAAGTGAGTTAACGTCGAAATAACAGCATGCTGGTTGACATGATCCAAATTTCAAGAAATAGACCATTTAAGTGCAAGTAGATATTGAAATACAACTAATAACCTAAACTGCTTTTCTAGAACGATGTAGGGAACAACTCATACCTCTCAAGAAGGAGCCAAAAATACACTGGAGGGCTATAGCAAAAGGCCTCATTTCTCTTCCCTGGCTATAGAGAGACATTAAATGGTTAACTCATGCATGGACCTCAACAAGGCAAGTATTCAAAAAGAAAGGAAAAAAAATAAAGCAAAGCCAATCCTACCTTCCAGCTTTGTGTCCAGTTTGCACCTACAATTTTCTGCCTTGCCTGAGAAAGAAAGCTTCTTTTGTATGGACCAAGGACTTGCCTTTGGGGAGACCCTCTTGAAGTCATGATTTACACTGCACTTGCAAAGTACAATACAGTCACTACACTAAACATATCTTTTATAGGACACACTTCTCAGGATTGTGCTAGTCTTTGTAGTAAATATTTGCACTCTGTAGCACCTTGCAACTCAGCATGGAAGAACACTTTGCAAACATTTAATTAAGCCTTATGCTGTCCCTCCCTAGAAGGCAGATAGGTGTTTCATAATGCCACCAGATATTTAAAAAGGACTTACACCTGTAGTCACACAAAATTTGATTATTAGGTTATTGGCAGAAGTGGGACCACAATATGGAAATTTCATCACCTCTTCCCCAGCCCAACTACCTGAGGACTCTCTGACTTTGGAGAACCTTGGGCAGACGGTGATATGCTGAGCAGCACTAGGGCTGGCAGCTACAAGGGAAGGTGAAACAGTGCATTATGGCAATCTTCCCAGGATTTCGGATGACAGAAGCCAGAGCATCTAGCCCTTGGCTGCAATCACAGATAGACAGAAGGGTATGAGATTATTCTTGATCTTCGTGAAGAGGCTATGGACAACTGCTGTGCTGGAGGACGGTGTGTTCTATTCTGGCGTCCAAAATGGCATCCCAAAAAGAAATAGCAAGGTCAAACCCTGGTCCTCAGGAGCCAACAGAGATGGCTGTATAGCAACAAGCGGGCATATTCTGTGCTATTCTCGGGTTTCCCCTGGGCTGCCATAATCTACTGCCCCAGCACCTGTCTCACTAAATTACAGAGATATGTGCATCTTTGCACAACAGGATGGGAGAAATAAAAGCAAGGAAGTTGATCTCAAGATCATACACATACTGCTGTGAAGCCTCTGCCACCTGCTTAATGAAATAAACAGTGTCTCAGAAATATAGCTGTAAGTCCCTCCATTCATCATACTGTTTGTCTGGTAGCTCTTAAAGTCTTTCCTAAACCTCTTTTTCTTCTGATTCAGAAGATTTCAAGTAACCCACTAGTTTGTAGAGATGGCAGAACTTGCCTTAGTTCACAGTGAGTTTCTAAACCCCCTTGGAAGGTGTTTTTAGATTTCAGATTCAGGTCACATGAAGTCAAAGCATATGATTTGGTAGAGAGTGAACAGTTCCCTGCTTGCTGCTCTGAACCCAAGCATGGGTCAAGCAACTTCTGTCATACTGGCCAAATCACTTTAGCTATCACAGACCATGGTACCCAACTTTTGAAACTATGACAAACAAGAGTTCACCATGTGGGGCAAAATTTATCGCCGTGGTCTTGATTCCTGTCGCAGTTCTTTACCTAACCAGGCATTTAGAGATGATGCTGGATGTTCAGAGCTACTTGGGTACTCTGTACTTCTTCATCAACACAAGGTGCTCTGCTCCATGGCAATGTAGACTTAAAAACGTCTTACTCACTCATTTATTTCATTTACCCCTTTTTTCCTCCATAAACCTGGATTGAATCACAGCACAGGGAACAAAAAAAACAAAGGGCAGAGACGAAATGAACACCTGTGAGATAAATAACTGGTATATAGGCATCCATATGATCCAAGCACTGTGGGTAATTAGCCAAATCATTTAATCTATCTCTTCCAAACTCCCTGTATACAAATGCAATTGAGAAGTTGTAGTCAGTCAATGTATGCTATAGATTTAAAGATCTCTTAGAGAAAGAGGTTACTGCAGGATTTTTATTTATTCTTATTTTTATATATATATGTATATGTGAAGGGTTGCTTTGTCTGTGGTTGTAAAGTTTTTAGAGAACACGAAATACTCTCACCTCTGCCACAAACATATACTCTCTTGGCAAGGGATTTGGCTGTGTGCTGCATTTGGAGAAGACCAGAACCAGGTTAAGAATCACATCAAGTAGCTTTTCTGTTATTTCTTATAAACTCCAGTCTGCTGCATTATGTGCGTATTTCCTAAATGTGCATGCTGGGTTTTCTGAATAAGATTTATAGTGGTTTTGCTAACTGCAGGAAAAGCGATGCTTAAGACAATGATCAAGCAATTAGCATAGATTAGCTTTTCCTGATACAAGGATGCTTTTTAGTGGATGTACACCTACAATGCCTTTGAAATTCAGGCCATTTAAAGAAACAGGATATACTTTTCAATGGTATCATGTCTGAAAGGACTCAAACAAACTGCCTAAAATTCTGTACTCCAGACCAAAGTCACAACCAGTCTTAGTCTGTCACCGTGAACTTTCAAAATGGCTCTGGGAAAAATGCATCAGGAAACATGGTGCTGATCAGCAGAACAGTGACTGAAGCACTTACTATTGGAAATTCCTGCAGTGCATTACCAAAATAAATGAATAGATATATAAAATAAAAAATAAAAGCCCATTTTTGGAGAAATTTTTCATCTGACAACCAAGAGAAGATTTTCTTTCCTCAATTACCTTTCAGAAGTGATGCAGGGACCTCTCAGTGCTGTGGGATACGAATCAGTTGTACAGAGGCGCTGGGTAATTCCCTTCCTGCCTCGTTGCATTTCTTGAGGCTCAGTACTGGTGCAAAGATGAGAAGTATCAGGCTGCTCAGCAGAGCAAAACACTCTCTGAGACCCAAGAAATATAAATTGACAGCAGGTGGGACTAGAAGAGGTGCCAAGACACTCTACAAAAGTAATAAGCGTGAAACTTTAGACCTAACTCTCCTTCTCATGGTCTGGACATGACTGGAAATTGGGACCTGTTTCAGACACATGGGGAGGTGTGTGTGGGATCACTGACAGCAGGTCTCAGAGGCTTTCACAGCAACTTGTCAAATTCTTGGGAGATTCCCAGCACACTTTAGCAGATATGAAAGCTTTGAGGCAGGCTAGGACTGAGGAGGGACTGGGGGATTGCATTTTGCAATTACAAGCCAAACCCTTAGCTGGGATAATTCATTACAGTTCCAGTGGCCTAAGGAATGCAAAATCCCAGTTTCATACAGTTGAATAGGACCTCACTTCAGGAACATGTGATTGAAAGTTCATATTTTAACTCCAGCATTGAGGGTACAGTGGCAAACACAGTAACCTCTATTTCTGCTATTGAAAACATGCTCCCATACATTTCCATCTCCTTCCAAAGTGAAGAAGTGATTTCATTTGCAATTCACCTCACTCCTCCGAGGAAAAACGAGCTGAGGGAAAAGGAAAGACAGTTCAGCCTCTGTTGCCAGGGGACTGAACGTAACAGCACTTTTCTACAGAACTATAAATCAGAAAGATGTCTTCACCCACAGAGCTTGCTGTTTAAGCCCCTGAACTCATATTGTCATAACACTGCGAAGACCAAGAAAGAGGTTCTTCAAGGTTCTACAAGGCATCATGATTCCTGGTTCTTCAAGACAAACAGACTGCAGGATTTGTGGACCACTAAAGAAAAGTTGCTGTCACTCCTCTACGATTTTGTGTATTGGGTCCAGCGCAGTAAAGCTCTGCAATGGAAAATTTATAACCAATTTCCATAAAATTCCTTGTGTTGAGGATGATGTTTCTCTAAGCATTTTCGAGACCTAGCACCCTGCTGAAACTCAAAAAGCACTATAGGGTGAATCACAAAACACATCATTGTTCCTTTAACAGGCAAAATTTCTATCATCTTCAACAGAAGCTCTTAGCAGCAAAACTTTGGGCATTACTCCAGCTGCAGCAATCTTTAGCTACTGTTGACAACCTAGTGCCCTAGTCCCCTCTTTATATCTGCAATTCCTTCCATAGTCAACACGCTCCAAGCAAAGTTAGCAGATATTGCAGAGCTGTTGCATTACAGTTCTGGGCATCCTGCATGGCAGAGACCAAATGAGCTTAACTTGCCCCCACAGGCCAACAGGATCTGTCCTTCCCAGCCCTCTGCCACCAGGCGCTTCCTGCCTCCACCCTTGAAGGGTCCCAGGGCCACTTGCTGGGCTGGAGGTGGTGAGTCCAACATGCTGAGTTTATCAAATGAAGAGTTAGAGCATTTGGGTAGGTTGGGAGAAAAAAAATAAAATAAAAAGGTCTTGTCTCAGATTCCTTGGATATTGACTTTGGGAGACATTACGAGAATTCACTCTCTTAATTTACAACTGCCTAGAGATGGTTTGAGAAAGAAAAAAAAAAGAAAAAAACCCTAAATAGTTAGAAATAAGGTAGTCTAAGGGATGAACAGTCCTTTTGGAACATCAGCCTGAAATAGATTTCTAGAAAACTTTGTATCCTCCAGTGGTGAAATAAATCTGAGGAACAGCAGGCAGGACACAGCAACCTGATTTTCCATAGACTCATTTTTTTTTCTCCCCTCTTTAACCAAAGAGGCCTTGTGAGGACTTGATGCTATCTACCAGCTTCACCTATGCATATGTCCATGGAGGCTGGGACGAGCATCAGGGAAAACATAAGCCGAAAGAACAGAGAGCGATTGCAAGGATGAGAGAGAAGTCAGAGTGACTACTGCTTTTGAAAGTTGCTCGTGACATATCCTATGATGTTGATTTTCTCTTACAGCCTTTAAGGTGGGCAGCCAGCCTGGGACCAACTCTGATGAAATCAGAAACTAAAAGGGTTTGGTGCATCAGTTCAGGAAAAATCCTATTTCAAGGCAATCTAGGCATCAACATGCTTTTAAGGCATCTGACCCTGGAAGGCTAAAAGTTTTCTAACATTAAATTTCATGCTAGGGAATTATATCTCTAGCTCACAAGTGTTTCAAAGCAGAAAATGCCTACCACACATAAACCATTTTACAACTAAATACATTCAGATTCATCATTTCTCATGTCAGCTGGGCTCCAAATGTTTTGTTACAAAGTATTAAACCTGGAATCATCAGAAAGACAAATAGTGGAGTTATCCAGGTTTTATCTCAAACATCTCATACACAGAGACTAGATGTTGTTTTTTTCTTTCCGGGAACCATGTGGTCAGTGACACATGACAAAGTAAATAGCAAACCAAGTTTCCAGTGATGATAACAAATTTCTTTATTCACCACACAGAAGTCTCTGTGTACACACTTTCCTCAGCTGGGCCATGAATCACTCTGATTTATTGCATTGCACACTGTTCATGTGAAGCCAGCTTCATAAGGGAAGACCACTCTGAAGCTCTGTAACTACATGGAAAAGATCTAGTGCAACGAAGAAAGAAGACTGCAGGAGTAGAACCAGTGGAAAGTCTGATCCTGTGAGCAAGTTAATACGGTGACAACCTTTCTGAAATGCGTCTTTTCTAGCAAAAGTGATGAGTTACTCTGAAAGTCTCCATGACAACACCCGGTCCTTGTGCTACAAGGTACTTATGCAAGAAAGCATCTAAAAATGCGATGCTTGGGGAAGACCCTCTGTCAAAACCAGGGTTTTAACTATTTCCCCCACATTTTACGGATTGTTTCCCATGTATTTTTTCCTGACACTTCAGATTTTCAATTAAAATATAATATTTTTACATCATCTTCCCCAATTATATCATTACTCATGCTTTCAGTTAAGTAGTTGTACACAGCATGTCAAACAGCATGCAAGTTTGGCAGATTTTTCTTTGGCCAAAGCACTAAAATCTTGTTGTTTAATATATTCTGTATTTCCAGAAGAGCTGTGCAATTGTTAGTCATCATAAATAGTCATCAAAGCCACCAGTCTTGAAAGTCTGCGTTATCTGATACAGTACAAAATGCAAGCTATCAAATCTACCTAGGATATATTTAAACAAAAATAGTTCCCATGGGGGGAAAACAAAATAAAAAAGAGAGCACACTTTCGTAGAATTCTGTTCTTACCATGATGGGATTCAGTTGCCTGAGTGAAATGGTCTAATGCTGTCTGGAATGTTCCAGGTTTCTCTACCTTTCTGATTTTAGGGTCCACTCTACTTAATTTTCAGTAGTGCTCCTATGAAGCTGCACAACGTGCCTGAATCAAAGCTCACCAGTGAAACTGGTGGCTTCAAGGAGGCCTGTTGTGCAGAGACTGGTTAGATTTCCCAGCAAAGCTGTGGTTTCCATTGGGATCGCAGAAACAGAGATGGAGCAGAAATTTAAAAGACATGTTATTAAGTTTTTGTGGCTGGGGAATTAGCCTGCAAACAAATAACACAGATGGGGATTATATGAGCTTTAATACAATCTTTTATCAGAGCTGAGGAGTCCCTAATTAAACTAACTATTGAAAATAGTACTAAATGAATCCATAAATAGATATCAGCAGGAGAGATGACAGATCTGAAAAGCAGCTACCAGGAAAGGTCTGATCTCCAAAGGAGGGTTAAGGGTTAACAAAAAAGCAGGATGAAAACTGCTGGAGTTGCCCAGTTCATCATACTAATGGATATTCCAACGAAGAAGAAACCCACAGACACCTGAAAACTTTCACGTATCCTCACTAGTTCTCATCATGCACCTTCATGTCATAATTTCAGTGAAATACACTTTGCAAAACATTCAAAACTCTCATTAGGGCAAGTGTCTTTTGAAGTCTCTTCTTTCACACGCTACATTTTACTGTGTTCAAACCATGCCTAACGACCCAGCAGGTTATACCTGGTGTGCCTATAACTCAGTATGCGTGCAGTAGCTTGCCAAGCCCAGGCAATGCATGTTTAAGGGACTGTGAAAAAGTTACTTGAGTTCCTGGCAGAAAGGAGATCTCCCAGAATGAACCAGCAAACCCCAGTCAAGCCAGATAAATAGCATGCAAAAGTTCCTTGGAGGCTAAGATGTCATGATGAGTCAAACAGGGTGCAAATTATAGTCAGTCTGCTCCAGGGAATGTAGGCAGCCGCTCTCCCTGGGAGCAGGGTTGGTAGTCTTAATCCTGTGCAACACTTCTCTCATCACAAACTGCAGTGTTTTAATGGCCTGTTGTGGATGCCATCCATGTCTGCCTGCATCCTGTTAGTGTTTAACTTCTTTTGAAGCAGCAATCAAAGTGGCTGTGTGTGCCCTCCATCCCTTCTGAATATGCTTTGCCTTTTTTCTAGGAAAACATGCCACATGGCTTTCCCAATATCACCAAGAGAAATTAAAATAAACATCAAAATAAGCAGCTAATAATATAAAAGCTGTATGCTTAGTCCTCTCTAGTCGTTCTCTTCTCAGCACATTGACTCCCAGTACTTGGCTTGGAGGTTTTTCAACCCTCCTTCTGAGGCATTCAATGAAAAGAATCTGTGAGGAACTAATTTCATTGCATTTAAATGTTCTTCAATGCTGTTGCAGAAAACTTTCTGCAGCACAACCATACACTGCAATTGAACCTCACAAGAGCTACTTAAAATGGTACCACCTCTGCTATTCCTTTCAGCTTTTCAGATAAGACCCTCCTCTTTCCATTACTGACCATCCTTTGCCCAAAGGGTAGGGACACAACATTACTTTTCTTTAGAAAGCAGCTCAGTCTCAACCATAAAAACAAAACAAAACAAAACAAAATTTCATTTTCCCATGCCTTACAGTCAAACCCTTCTGAATAACTGAGTCTACTAATTGAGCAAACCAGGCAATTAGTCCTAACTGAAGGATATTATACCCTGTCTTATGATCAGTACTACTACAGCAATCTCCTTTTCCCCTTTCACTTTCCCCTTCCATGCACCCATATCTGGGTGTATTAAGGGCTCTCAGAAAGTAAATATTGCACTCATCTCCTTCCTTATAGTTAATTTCCTCTATAGTTGTAGGCATAGCCAATGATAAGGGAGAGAAAAATTACTCTAGGTAGCCAAAGTAGTTAGAAATGAGACATGGAGGAAAAGAAAGTTTTAATAGTAGGAAGAATTTTCTATGAGTTGCCATTCTCTGGAATAGATTTTGCTGCTCTGGAAACAGCAGAAATATATCTATTTTACCAAGGAAGGAAGGAAGAAAGGAAGAGAGAAAGAGAGAAAGAGAGAGAGAGAAAGAGAAAGAGAGAAAAAGAGGAAAAGAAAGAGAGAAATAGAGGAAGAAAGAAAAAAAAATTGCACTTCAAGTTGCAGTAACCTTCCATTTGGGGCAATACTCCCCTGTCAGAAAGCCTCTCCGAACAGTCCTGTATATTTGTGTGCCAGCATGAAACTCATAGAACTTTGCACAAGCCACTGAGCTGAAAAGCCAAGCTGAGGATCAGCAAATAAACAAACAGATAGCTCTTTTCATTTTGTTTGAATAATCTCTTTAACACGGCTTTTATTGCATCATTATGGGTACTAATGTACCAAGACACTCAAGGAAAGCTCAAAGAGACTAACGTCTCAATTTCCACATGCAGCACAGCAGAAGCAATTTTTCAGAAACTCCACACACCATGGATTTGGCTTATTTTATCAGCACACATCTTAAATTGTCACCTTTGCCTTGACCAGATAACAGAAACAATACAACGGAGAGAACAGAACGTAATCACCATAGCAAAGACAATAATGAAATTATGGATAGTATCCCCTTTACAGTCAGTTTTTGAAAGCTGTTCTTGACATCTCCTTCAAACAGGAGTATTTAAAGCATTTCATTTTCAGGAAGAAAATAATCACAAGTTTCTCACAATAATGAACTAACCACAAGATAATGACAGACAGCCAGGAGACTTGAAATCTCTTCTTGCGTAGCAAACAGCAACATTTAGTTCCCACCCTTGCTGTACCTCTTTATCTTATTCCAATATATGTATATTTTCCTGAATCTGTTTTGTTCTATCTTCATTAATTCTTAGTGCAAAAAACTTACCAGTTTCAACTAGCTCTCTGTACAGGGCCGTGTCTTTTAAAAATCAAGATTTGTCTTCAGAGGCAGAGCTTTTATAGGAGAAGCTCCGCCACAATGTAGGTTGTGTTAACCGATGGGAAGGACCAAGAGCCCAAACACGTGCATACATATTCATCTACACCCACAGCACCTCCAGCAGCACGAGGTGAGGCTGTATTGCTGAATTGTACAGTTGATGGAAAGTACGTATTTTGTGCATTTAGTATTGAAGCTTGGTTTTGTTTTCTCTTCTGAAAGTGAATCTGTTGGCAAAAGAAACAATCCTTTTAGAGACCTTTGTATTTAACATGGCATTGTTTTTAAGAGCAGAATGATGGAGAGGATAGCTAAATAAAATTTGATTTGAGCAATCCAGATAAGCACATTTTACAATAATAGGGTTTTGCCATAATATATAGCTGACCACGATGGCTGTCAGTCTGAGTTAGAGTGAGAATAATGGTGCTTGAGTGATTTTTCCATGTTCCTCTTTATTTATAACAATGTTGTTTTGTTTTCTGTTTGTTTTTCAGGCAAGCCTGAGGATGGAGGACCTGAGTGTCTAGCAATAGAAGGCAGATGTGTCACAAGTGATGGGTTCCTCTGAAAATAAGGCTTTTTGTGTCCTTCACAACCATAATTTGTGTATTTTTACTTGCACAAGTCCCGTGAAATAAAAATCAGCATAAGGCTTGCTCATTGCACCTGAATTCAGAGTAGGGAACTGCTATTCCTAAAGGCTGCTTTTCCTAAAAGCAAAGAATTGTTTTTATTTGTTTGTTTTTTGTTTGTTTATTTTTTCCCCTTAATAATTCATTTCCATAAATCATTTCATTTATGGACAAAAATACAATATGCTCTGGATGCATCCAGCTCTTCTCTCCAGCCCTGAAACAAGACAGCACTTGGTACAAACCTGCGGGTGCTAATGAGGTGATCTGCAAACACTGATGGTATCTGTTCCTGCACAGAAACTTCTCCTGATGCACCTCCTGCCCTCGACGCACACAACTATGCAACCATTACATGCAAGAACTTGTGGTTTGTTGAATCTCCCCTGCATGTTTCATTGCAGGTGCTGAGCTTTTCCCTTCTGCTCCCTGCAGAGAAGACAGCTCCTATTCCCAAATGATCACATCTCAAACATTTTATTTGAGTCTTTACCTTTTCTTTCTATTTTTATTCCCAAAAGCCACCTCCCAACAGGCTTTACACCGCCACCCTCCTCTTACTGTTATTGTAGCATTTCAAGTTTAGGTCGTATAGAAGCAGATTCTTTTTCACGAGCAGAAGGAAGGACTTCCAAGATTAACTTTTTTTTTTTTTTTTTTTTTTTTTTTCCTCCCAAGAGAGAAAGAGAAGTTCTCTTCTTCCTCTTCTGGCTCACATCATAGCAGTTTAGCAGTGTGAAATTTCACTTGTTAGAAAATATCCTCCTAATATTCCACATCTATTTACTGCAGTCCATTAATATTAGGCTTAAATAGCTCTGTTCCCTCTGAGATGCTACTGTTGTTTACTTCTAAGTGTGTTTATAGGCAGTTATCTCTACATTAATTGTATTAAATGAGATCTCAAACTTCCAATTATCCCATCATATTTGCAATCATAAACTCTGTATCTCCATAGTTGAAAGCTGAAGCATAACGCTCTACTCTGGAAGTCCAGCCCAAGAAAGACATGGAAGGAAAAGTCCCCAGATTTAGGTTTATTGCTTAATTCTCCATCCCACTTTTTTGCTCATTCTGCAAGCACTAACCTAGAACAAAAACATTGACCCAGAACAGACAACCCAAATGCTCAGAGACCTATCTCAAACTCCTCAAGTGCAGAACTATAGAAAAACATAAAGAATGAGAAATAGAATAGAGAGAATAGATAATTGGGCAGTGAGAGGTGATTTCTAAATTCGGGGAGAATCTCAAACTCAGTGTTGCTATAGGTCGACAATAACTACTCATGCTATATATATGCTGCTTTTTTTGGCCCAAAGGAAACAGAAAAAAAAATATAAACCCGGTAAAGTAAAATGCAAGTACCAGCAGCAATAGCTCACTGCTGACTAGCATGTCAGGAGCTGGTGTTCACAGGAAAATATCTCCAAGTGAAGAGATCCATTTTCAAAGGACATTGTAGACTGTTCCAAGTTTTAACCTCAGAAAGGCTATAATTATGTATTTGAGAAAGCAGATGGCTAGAAGGGGATGCGGCAAAAGAATATAAGATAATGAATGCTCTGGAGAAGATTCTCTCTGTCTCCTGAGCCCAGATAGATGTTCAAGGAAATTAAGAGGTGAGGAATGAAAGGCAGATCAAAGTAATGTCATTTCTAACTCACCATGTGAGCAAACTGGAATTAATTGCTACAGGACGGGGCTGAGGCCAGGAAAAAAAAAAAAAAAAAAAAAAACAGGATTCTAAATGGGATAGAGAATCTATACAGATATCAGGAATACCCACATTTATTTTTATTGATGATTAAAAGTTTAATTAAAATAATTCATTCTCACAAAAATTTTGGGAAAAAAGAAAGGGATATGAAAGCTCATGCTCTAGGGCTTAAGAGAGTTTCTGAATAGGAGGGGTCTGGATGAGCCCCAGAGCACATAGCTCATTATTCACATCCTCCATTTGTGAAATCTGGCACTTGGGGCCCACTGCTCAGCTTCAGAAGGGCGGGGCTGGGTATCCGCTGCTCTCAGGCTAATTGAAATTTCTCACCCCTTTGTAAGCCATTGTGTCCTTATGTCCAAGGTATTCTTCCTTATCAATTTGAGGTGCTGAAGTACATATGTGTACTCTTTACTGAATGTCCGTGAGTAGCTTTATATGGCTTTTACCAGCTCAAGCTATGAAACAGAACATGAATTATAGATTTTATTTCCTTATGTATATTACTCTGATACTGTAATTTCTAGATTCTCTTTAAAACTTATCACCATCTTACCTTTCCATGAGCTTGCTACTGGCTTGGTAAAAATCATATTTGAATGGTTTGTCATGGGGACATGACAACATACAGAAATAAGAGGTAATGCATCAGAAGCAAGAGATTAAAATGGAGATACTGTCTTGTATTGGATCAGTTCACTGGAACTCCAGAGTTGATATCCATCCCACATCTGTGTTTGACCTGGTGATGCTAGCTTAAATGTACTTCTTCATAACCTCATTTAAGTGCTGGGGTAATGACATTAACATTCAAATCAATAATCCTTTTAGTAAGTAAAAAAAAAAAAAAAAGTGACTTTATTTCAGGGGAAAAGATAACAAAGATAATATATTATGTCCCTGGGGATTCAGGTCATATCTCTTCAAGACAGTTACAGCATGAGCACTGCACAGCCTGCTTTGGTCATGCAGCCTACTTGGACCATGCAGCATGGTCCAGCCTTACTCTAGAGAACAGCTTCAAGAGGTGGCAGAATAAACCTCCTCCATCTCTAGTGTGTCTGCCGAGGCTACCAGTTAGAAAAGGTTGACGAGGAATTTACTACAATGAAAAGTGGAACAGAATGACACATTTACTCTTAGGAGACAAAAATCATGCAGCTAAATTACTTAAAGCATGCAGAGTGCACAAATGTAAACACAGGTAGCTTTACTTCTTAAATTTGAAATGGATACCTCTCCCACATACTTTCAGAGCATGATCTTTGATAGCAGCATGTTTTGGGGGGTCTAGCTGGTTAGCTTTTTCATATTTTTGGCTCTCTCCTGTTGTCCCAGTAGGTTTGAGTCCAAAGCAGAAGCAAAGGGGAGCAGAATAGGAGAACATCCTACATGACAGCAGTAGGAATGTATGGCTTTGACCCTATTTGTAAGGGCACTACCATATAACTCCTCTTCCCCTCTCTCCTTTTATAATAATGACTAAAAAGGAGTCCCCCACATATGATTCACCCACTGTAAATCAGATGGCATCCATGTTGGCATATGCTTTGCAGGTCATCCTGCAAAGGTCATTCATCCTATTCCTTCTTTCCAAGGAAATAAATGCTTTACTCCTATGGCAGGCCAGCACACATCCATGTATTGCACAGCTGTGCTTTTTGGCACACTGAGACAAGCAGGCCCTTCACATTCACTGATGACTTTGTGACTCTGGGCCAGAGACCTCAATATCTTTGTGTGCCTATTTCTTTTGTATTTTTTAAATATTTTTAGAATATTGGATTGGACTGAATGACCTAGGTGTTTTCTTCCAACTGCATATTCCATCTTGTTGGAGGAAAGACAGATTTGATTCCCATTGGTGCCTAGCTTTTTGCTTTACAGTGTATGTAGACATATTTCTGTTTTTCAGGGTAGTTTAAGGTGGGAACGGACCCCTAACAAAGAAATTGATCTTCCAGTGTTGCCAAAAGAAGTTGATGGAGAGAGGATAAGATAAAAATATCAGCACTTAACAACTATACTTCTTTACGCAGACTTGCAGAACTCTACTGCCGTAGTCACAACTGTGCCTCTCTTTTGGAAACTCAGTGAACAACCTGGTTATAACCACATGATAGTAACCCAAGATTCAGTTTCCATGCCCTAACAGTGTTGATGTGATCCTTATTTCTTCCCTTTGATTTACCCAAAGGGATTTGTTTCATGACATACTAAAAGCTATTATGGAAGGAGTGATATGTCACATTGAAGTTAGACTAATCAGAAATTACCAGAGCCTACTAAATAAATAGATAAAGTAGGTGAACCTAATGACCACACAGAGAATTGATTTTTTTGTTTTGTTTTGTTTTTCTTAAGTAAGTGAGCACGTCATCATTTTATGTCTCTCCTTTTATATTTTAGGCATTCAGTAGAGCAAAGACTGAACCAGGGAACTTGTCTCCAGAAACTCAGTGCCCATAGACCTTAGTATGTCCAGAATTAAGAAACCAGAGCAGGGATTTACTGAACATTCACACCAAAACCAGTGTCTCGCTTGTCTAACTTACCAGCATCCTTCTATCCCCCGTCACTTTGCATTACTGGTCTTTCAGACAGACAACTTGCAAAGAGCGCTCCTCTGATTTACTTCAGAACAGCCACATCACATTAATACTAATAAATAATTAATAATAATAACTTATAATATAATATAACTTAATAATAACTTATAATATAACTTATAATAATATAACTTAATAATAATAACTAATAACTAATAATAATAATTAAGACTTCCTAGTTAACTCATACCTACCTATACATTACTGAGGAAAGTGAAATATCTACTCTATCATTACCATTTGCTCTCATTAGGAACAGCTTGTGCTGTTCCCTTTCTGATGTGGTATTTACTGGCTAGCTAATTATTTTCATGTGACTGTCCTGTGAAAGTGGAAATGAAGGTAACTTCTCAGCTGTGCAATAAAAAGTCATATAAGGCGTACAGAAACATGCTTTATATATCTTTTAACTACTAGATCTGAATTATATTCATTTTTCAGAATTATCCCAACTGGACTCAAGATCTTACTCTTTCCATCTTTTCTTAGCCCCAGAACTTCCCTGGTTTCTCCGCAGGTGGCTACCAAGGGTCGTTGCCTTCTGATTTGAAGCAAGTTAGAAATTTCTCCCTTCAATATAACTCCTTTAACAAAACCCTCTCAAATAGCATTTCCTCTACTTTGGGGGGTTTCAGTCACTATAAGAATGTAGTGCTAGAAATGCTCTTTCCTTGCCAGGAGAAAATTCTTTCTCTGTTTTTCCTGCAGTAATGCTTATCTGCAAGTTTTGGGAAGATTCACCAAAGTGATTCTAATTGATAACAGCCAAAATTTCCCCTGGGGCTTTCTTCACTTTGAGGTACTGCAATAGTCATGGCTTGATTTGCCTCATTCTTTGCTGTCTGTACAGATAAAACCCTGTGCTCAGTCCTTCTCCCTTCTGCAGCTTTTCTTCTGTTTCCTCACCAGGCTGCCACTAACCAGCGCACGCCTCTTGGAGAACCCTCTTTGAACATATCATCTTGCTCTACACACCAGAAAAAAGCTCCTTTCAGCTTTGTAATTTATCACCCAGCCCATCTCACTGATTCATTAGTACCACAAAACAATGCCAGTTTTTGGTGTTCTTCTACCAGCCTTACCACTAAGCGATAAAATTATTATATCACTTTCAGCTTTACTTCCAGTGATGAAATCCAGCCCGTGTCCTGGCACAAGTCAGGATGCTGAGTATGTATCCAGGTCTACCAAGTTCTTCCTGGAAGATTCAGCTGAGCCCTGCTGCTCCTCACTGGTGTTATCTCCAGGTCCTATCACGTATGGCCAGGCACTGACCTCCTATGTCACGTTCAAAGCCTGCCTGCAGTCCACTGGTTTTTGATCTCTACAGTCATCTATAGACTTGCAGTAATCTGTTACAGAGGTTCACAATCATTACTTTTCTATCCCACCTCCTATTACCCAATAAATCACGCATCAAGCCCAACAGATGAACTAAAGTGCATTATTTGAGAGAGAGCCAATCTCATTATGAAAATTACTTTTTTAGCCATCATAGGTTTCTCCATTGTCATGAGAAAATATATTTGCTTTTTAGAGCCTGACAATATAGATGCATTTTTTGAGCTGCATATATGTCAAGGCTTGAAATTAAGAAAATTTACCTCCTATACCAGATGATTATTTTTTCAGTCTTTATATCTGGGATCGCTGTGTGACCTCTGAAAAAACAATATGAAAAGAAACCCTGAGCAGCAGACTCAGTTTCCCTGTGCAGACATTTACATGAGGAAGGCAATCTCTCCCAGGTGACTGTGCAGCCAGCAAAGAGGACCAGACTCCTACAGATGGACACTCAGACCTTAGGATGGGACAAACTCCACTCTGAATAACCCTCTTTCTTTCTATACAAAAAGATTTACCCAAATAAACACATGTAGTGGTTCCAGTTAAGTATGCAAAGCCTAACAGCACGAATCTGGAATTTTAATAATGTCATTAATTTTTATAGATGACAATGAGACTCAAGCGTATACTTCTGTGATTTCATGAATCCAAGAAAAAAGTGCTTTTCCAAGGGTTAAAAGTATTTTTTTTTCTCTAAATCAGGGAGCACTCACACTAGAATGCCTGCACAGCCACTTCCTTACTCCTTTTTTTATTCCTTTAGTGCATTTCCCATTTGGGTTTCATGAGAAAACTCTGAATTAATTCATTTTTCCATACTTCAAAATTCTTTTGCTGTGCGTGTTCTTTAAAGTGTGCTTAAGGGATAACTTCTGTAGTGCACCTGACTTGCCTTTTTGTTTTGTCTTTATAATGTTGTATAATAATACAATAAGGATTTTTTTTGATGTTTTTAATGCTAAAATCCCTGCATGACTATTGCTGAAAGGGACAGAAATGTTCCAATATGAAATCAAGTGCAACAGTCCCCAAAGGCTCATATTTACAGTTCAGGGTTCCAGGTTTAGTAATTTTAGTGTGTAAAGCAGAAAGACAAGACAGATGTAAACAAGTGATGGGAATAAAAAGAACACATATCATTTTCCTCACTCCACTGCGCCCTATGGAGATAGAAATTAATGAAAGAATGAGGTCATGGTCTAAATATGGTTCACATTAGTCATAAACTAAATCTGTTTCTAATAGAAGCTTCTCAGTGACCTGTCTGAAAGATGTGTGGTGCTCACCCAGAATCTCCCAAATAGGCCTAATTATATATATATATATATATATATATATATATATATATATATATATATATATATATTTTCCTCAGAAAAGATAGGTAAAGACCTCCCACTCTTCAGCATTAGGTCCCTCAAAATCTCTGTGTGTGTGTGAGAGAGATGACAGCTGATATGCTTTAACTGCCCTGTAACCATGCAGCTTGGCATCATTTCTTGGGAATATAAATTCATTTAAAATGGCGAAGCAAAATGACACAAAACAAGTTGTTAGCTTCGACTTAAAATTGAAATAACACTGCCTTTTCTTGATGTTGTTGGAGGTACTCTTGAAGGATTTCACTAAATCCTGGAAGGATTAAAGTCTGCAACAATTTTAGTGGCAACACAGCATACACCTTTCGCTAAGTCATCTGAATGCAAGCAGCTGCATTACTGACACGACTTGTATCTCAGCTATCCCAGTCTTGGCTAAGAGATCTGTGTTAAATTCGGTGGAATAACTGGATTATATTCAATGCAATCTATAGCTGGTGAGGCCCACCTTAAATGTCCCTCTCCCGCTCAGAGCTAATGTGTGAGCACAGTCCATCTTCATCTTAATTCTGCTCACAGCTGACACCAGCATCCCCAGGCTCATCTGCGCATACACATCCTCCCAGTCTCTGCTTGTGAATCTAATGATATGCTAATCAATACTGCTGTGTTGAGCATGCCTGGTGGGGCCATGCATCTGAAAAAGCAACATTTCATATAGAGAAAGCCATTTTATGTAATCTTCTCTTACAATGTTCAAGTGGTATGTATGTTGAAGAATGTAGGGTGCTGAATATTACTGTCCAAAACATCTCATGAACAGATAGTTTTGATCTGCTCTTGCTAATGATATCTATCATCTGAGTATTTTGCTAAGCCTCATAGAAATTGGAGGAGCAGAATTTAAAAAAAGCCTGAAACAAAGCAGCATAGCACAGGTGGTAAAAGGCCTGCAAGGAACGAAATGGGAGAAGAGCTTTAAAAGACATAGCTCACCTAGTTTAAAAGAAGAGAAGGAAAAGTGAGGAGAAAATGAAAATTTGTGAGTACTTTTCAAGTGAAAATTAGATAAAGGTTGGAACGAGTTATTCCTGGCTGCCCTGAAATATATTCCAAAAAAAAGCTAAGCCTTATATTTAAGGTAATGAAAAACTGGATAGAAGGAGTGATTTTTTCTCTGAAAGCAATATAACCTGAAAAAAAAGGCATCCAAAGAAATTTCTGAGCTACTCCTAGCACTGAGTATTCAAAAGGACTTTAGTGATAGTGGTCAACAGAACTGTACAGGATAAAAAAATGTCCTCAAGGAAGTGAACTCTCATAGTGTGAAAGAGAAAAATAAGGTGATTCCCTACCTTTTAGATAATACCACTGACTTAACTCTATAGCTGAAAGTGTGGAAATCTTATCAGTTTGAATTGAATAAAAAGGTTTGGGAAAACTAATGGACTCGTATCCTCTAGTATATAAACTGAAGCAATACACAAAACACAGGGAGGAGAGATCTTGCTGTTCCAAGGCAGGGAACAGTACATGCTTCCTCCATAAATTGTTCTAATTACACCCTAATTACTGTACCTGGAGTGAATCCTCCAAATTCTCAGTGCTGAAGTCTCACCTTTACATTTTGACGAACAGCTGCAAATTGCTAGCAAAGTCATTAAGGTACTGGTGAGAAGGTCACCAGCTCACTTGGTACCATGGGTTTAACACCCCCGCAGCTTCCTTCATTCACTTTTCTTTGTTCTGCAGCCAAGGCAAAGGATTAGACTGCCATGCTACTCAGAGACTGTGAAAGACCGACACAGTGAATACAGTGGCATGTGAATCAGACACACACACAAAAAAGACACAGTCTTATAGCATAGTCTTGTATATTACTGTCTATAAAGATCACAAATTTGACCCCTCAACTTTCCCATCTGGTATGTTGGGGACTTACATGGATAGCAGCTTAATTTAATGAGCTAGGTTCTGTTATTTCTTCTACAGAGTGGGTTATTCGGGTTAAGATGAGGCATAGGCAAGTAGAAACTGCAAAATAAAACCATCCAGTGTGAATCCTGGGTACTCTGGGACTCTGCAGTGCAAATTTTGTTATTTCATTTCTATTCACATCAACATGACTACAAGATATACACCGCATATGTGAAGCGCTTTTCAGTTCTAGGTGGGCCATCCATCCTCTTAACAAGTCTTAAGGACAGCTGACAAAACCACAGTCTGAGCCAAGCAGTTTCTCGCCCATTTTGCTGCCATGGATGCCTAAGCCTCAAAGTCACAGAAGACTTTATTGCACCAGTGAGGTGTATAATTCTCTTCTACCTTCATCTAGGTAAAGGAGAAACCAGAATGAAACCATATTCTTCTGGTCATGCTGTTGTGCTAATGATACTTGAGATCAGCTCTAAAACAGGCTTCCAAACCTTAGTCTAAACATGGGGTAATATTTGATAAAAACACTTGGTTGTGAAAAAAAGGGAATATATTTCCCTAAGTGGTAAATGGTAGATCCCATGTTGGTATGAGCCCTCAGTTTGCAATTTGCATGGCAAAGAGACGTAGCACATGTGTAGGTGGAATATTCATCGGTGTTCTGGATTTTCAGGAAAAATGTTTTTGCTCTTCTTTCCAGAACACTTCATATGGTTCACGTAAAATCACAAGGATTCATTAATGTTAAAATACTCCATTCCACCATGCCATGATATGTCTGGGGACCACTAGAAAACAGATATATTGGACAGTAAATCCTTGTTCTTCCCAGCTAAATGCGCTTGAAGTTATGATTGGCACTTTTTGATGAAGGCCTCAAAACACTGGACTTGAGAAGCACTGATAAACACACCAATAGACTCCACTTTAGCTACAGGTTGCAATTGTGTCATTATAGAACAGAGACCAACAAGAGATGAAGATATAGTGGAATTCTCGGCACATTGCATTTAGACTGTTGCACAGTGCAAAAATGTTCATAGGTCCTTCAGGAAAACACACACACACACATCTGAATATAAAAAAAAGGGAAGGGAAGGGAAGGGAAGGGAAGGGAAGGGAAGGGAAGGGAAGGGAAGGGAAGGGAAGGGAAGGGAAGGGAAGGGAAGAGAAAATGCTGTTCATTAGACTTAGTAGATCTGGTTGGATCTAACATTCTGTGTATATTAAAAACAAACAAACAAACAAAAATAACATCAGCAACAGTCCATAATGGAGATCAGTTCTGGTACAAAGGAAAAAGAATGTAATAACTGCTAAAAACAGGAGTCAAAAGAGTCATACAAGACCAATAACAAAGGTGAAAACTAATTGCTTTTATTGATTTACTGCCTGACTTCTGTACATCACTCTGCAAAAGGTAGGGCAGGCCGTGACTGTACATCAAAAATAATAAAATAAAATAAACAGAAATAGCCATTAACATCAAAATAGAACATGACCGGAGACAAAAAGCAAGGCTAGGCCTGGCAAAGAGGGGTTTTTTGGGTGGCACTATCTGTGTCATAGCTGCTTATGATCCTTCTGAAGGTCTCTGAGTACAGCATAGTACATAAAGAGAAAGAGAAATTTGCCCTTCATAATAATAACTTAACAATATTAATATAATAGTAATAAATATTTCCAAGGTGTTCAAGGAAAAAAAAAACTATCTCCAAATTTGACGGGTTTGAGTTTCTAGAGTTTTAAATTTCACAGCAAACAAATCCATTTTTTTAAAAAAAGCTAATCATGGGCATCTGTGAAATGATTCTTTGCTCAGCAGTACTGTGTTTATTTGAGAGCGGTGGGATGGATGGGGTAGATCAACCCGATGTTGATGAAGACCAAGCCCTTCTGTGCCGTGAGGAGTACCTATAGCCCAATCCATAGGGGAGGTTAATGCAGCTACCTCAGATTTGTGGTCAGGTAAGGAGAGAGCGCAACACCCAGATTAGTGCTGCAAGGAAGATTTGTTTTTTGCTTAGTGACAATGTACAATGATGTAAACATAAGATAGGGTGGACCAGTGTGATGCCCATACCATGGTAGACCACATCACCATCCTCGATCTTTGCAATGGAAATATTCCTTTTCCAGGCCACGGGTGGAAGGCAGACCTGCAACCTCCCCAGTTGTCAACATCTTCCTAAGCCTCCCACATGCAGTATCACCACAGGCCCAACCCTGGCACTATCCAGAGTGACAGGATCGTCCAAAGAAAGTGATTTCTGGCTTATTTCCCAAGCCCACTACGCTCCTTGTAGGGTGCAATCTTATGCTGGGATATCTCAGCATGAACAGTCCCACTCTTCAGAGGCAATGAGCTAACATCAGTCAGGTTTCAGAAGACAAAAGGAGCCACATACAGGACATCCTGCAAGGGCCCCCAAGTGCCCCACGACCTCTGTCTGGCCACTCTTCATAAATACAAACAGCCTTAAGCAGAATGCTCTCACTGCCTCAAACAAGGCTCTCTACACGGAGACTACACAGCTCCATCACATTCATATGTACAGGCACTGTACTGTGACTTCTGCAGGGATGCCAAGTCAGAGCCCAAAGCAGAAAGGGAGAGAACAGCAATAATTGGTTTAATCCACCCAAGAAACTGGCTGCCAGTTGGCTCTGCTGGCTTTTAGTGTATTAACTGTCAGCGCCTGACAGATTAAACGGCAGCACTCAGTGATATGTTTCTGCTGTAGCAGACAATCCTACGCTCATGAAGGGCATTCAGTCTAAAGAAAACCTTGCTTTGTGCTCTTCAGCTCTTGGTTCACGTTGAAGTAACAACAAAGTTGTTTTAGATACACACATGGATTAGTGACAACAGAACCGGACCTGACTTCGAGAAAATTGTATTTTATTAGCGGAGAAGGGATGCAATTCGATTGCATTGTGAGCTCATTGTTCTTGTGTTTGTACAGCTGCTAATGCAATAGGGTTCCTGATCCATGACGACAGCTCCCGGGCATTACGAAACAGTAATTATAAAATCCATCTAAGTGACAAGACTAAATGCACAAACTGAAGCACTTCCCAGTGGCTTTCTTACACTTAGAGCAGACAAGTTGAAACACTGAAATGCAAGGATCCTACAAAAATACCCAGAGTTAAAGTTCTGGCAAGTGCTCCAGGACTTGCAGAAATTCTGAATGTGATATATGGCTGTAATTCAGCAAAATACTTAGACCCTTGCTTGCATCTTGCTGTGTTGGAACAGCTAGCTAGTAATGTGATTACTACCTTATCACATTAGTTGGTTTCTTTCCAAAAAGATTTAGAAAGAAATGTATATGGACCAAAGATTTAGTTTATGTTGTCAACATGATGGAAGGTAAGTGGCCAAGTTCCTCAGTGCCATGTGTTTTTTTTCCACCTTTGTGCAAGGTTGTTGCCAGTTGTGAGCCCTAGGAGGTAAACATATTAAGTGATATGGAGAATATGCAGTTTGTACTAAACTTTTTGATTTTTTTTTTCAGGGGGGAGGGGAGGTATTGCTTAATTTTTAACTAAAACCACAAAAGTGATACTCTTTAGCCTTCCTTGCTCATATTCTGAAGAAAGGAGGTTATGATATAGATACTCTAAATCCTGGAAATATGTTTATGCTGCAGTTTGTACAAGGGCAGGCTTTGGGTCTTATTTTGCTTTTCTCATAGACATAAAAAAAAAAAGATGCTCATGTCCTCCCATCTAGGAAATATTTTCATGCAGTCAGGCAAAATCTCCTCCCACGGCCTCTTCAAACTGCTCTGCTCCCTTCTCATTCTTATCTGCTTTTTTTATCAGCCCCGCTTCCCCCTCTACCCGATCTGGCCCTAGGCCTGGGCTCCTCAGGCTGTTTTTTCTCCCAGGCTTGTTGGCCTTTTGGCCCCATACTCTCTATTTTAGCCAGGATGTTTCTTGCTTCATTGTGTTGCTTGGATGTCTGAGCAAGAAACAACCAAGCACAAAAGAGAGGTTTTCTGCTATATCAATACCCATTCCTTGCCAACACCTTCTGCTGTCAAAAGCTTTTCTCTCCAGATTGCCAGAGGTAGGAGGGATGGGATTCAGATCCAAATTCAAGTACCTACATCTAGATGTCTATATGAAGGTGTCCAAGTCAACAGAGATCTGGCCAACAGAGAACGATTCATCTATTCTCGCAGCGGAATAGCTCCGCTGTTCTCCAGCCTCCATGGACTACCACAGAACATCAGATACAGATTGTGCTTGTTAACATTTACCTATAAACACCTGAAGTCTTATGTGAATCTGAAGTCAACATGCAAATGACACATACATACAGAGATGCTGTGAAGGGCCTAGGCATGCTCAAGGGAGACCAAGCCCTTTTGTTTTTGTTTTAGTTGTTTGATTCTACTCTGTTTTTGAGAAGAATTACAGATTTGGCTATCTATGAACCATCAGGGAAATGCACCCTTCTGATGCTAAATTTACCAACAACTGGACTTACAGCCACTGTGTGCATTAGAGCCTCTTAAAGAGCTAGTATCTTTCCTTTTAAGTGAAAAAAGAAAAAATTCTTTCAATTCTTTTTTTAGTCTTTAAAATGACTGAAACAGTTCAACACACACACAGACATACACACACCCTTCAGTCTCAGGCACACACCCAGTAAGAAAAATGTCAGGCAGGATAATTAAGGTTTGGCAAAGCTACAAGTAACCAAAATGAGGGCAAGTCTTGCATAATCTTAACCCTATCTGGCTGTACCAGCTCCGCTCATGATAATAACACCTTGTCTTCAATCAGCACCACACAGATCCTCCTTTCTGCCTTCACTAATTTCTCTAGGAGAGAAAGTCCTATTCTCAGCTCTTAAGCTTATAACTACTCTGCTTGCCTAAATAAAATAAAAAGTCACAGTCTTCTCACTTCTGTCAGGGAATGTCCATTCATTTCAGCTGACCTTGTCTCAGGCTATCTCATGTGACCTAAATGACTGTGTTACAAATATCTTATATTTTCAGAGATTTTTTCTGCCATTTGCAATTATCTATTTTTTTCACATCTTCTGCACATACATGTTTGCTTGTTTTTCTTGTTTTTTACTGATGACACATTCCTAGGGCAGAAACCAGTTTTCTGTGTTTCCGCAGCTCCTAGCATAATGCAGTCCTGGCACAAGACAAAGAAAAGACATGCAAGACCTGCTCAGCTAATGGCTACACACACACCTAAGTAAATGCTTCAGCTAAGACCTTCCACTCAACAAAATTGTGTTATTTTCCTTATTATCGAGTAGGTCAAAACACAGTGTTTTAACCTTTTCAATTAAAATGCAGCAAAGCCTGATAATGAGTCACTGAATGTCTCTACAGAAAGTAATCACCTCTCACAATGCATCTCTTCTTATTGACATTCACCTAGGTTGAGGAGTGACTCACCAGCTGCTGAACTGCAGAAACCTTCGTTTTCACAGATGCAGTTTGGCCTCCATCTCTAATGAAGAGTTAGGATAAGTCACGGAGTCTGACTGCCAGAAATGTCTCACACTCAAACATCATAACAATCTGTCAGTTAAAGAATTCTAAATGTTTACATAAGGCATTGAAAACCTTTATTAATTAATCATTTTGTTCAGACTCTCATAAATGGAAATAACAAATGAAGGACATGCCACCATCCTGCCTACAGGAATTTATAGTCAAAGTCAAAACTGGCGAAGATCTGCTTTTTCCCCAATTCCTTGACCTGGGAGTGCCAGGGGAAGAAAAAAAAAACACGTATTACAATCAGAGACCTCAGTTCTTTATCTGAAAATGCAGTAAGAATAAAAATTCTGCTGTGCTGAACAAAACAGCATGTGAAAGAATTGGTTTCCCCAACAGCTAAAATAAGAAAATAGAGGAAGAACCGTTACGAGTAAAACAGAGTAAGGGCTCTGTACTTTTGAGTGAGTTCTGATGGGCTCATGATAGTATCAAATTTAAGTAATTATTTAGCTTAAATGATGGATGTGAAGACATATAATTACTAGGCAATAGTCAATAATTTCGGAAATAGTATCACCTGACTCTAGAGATGCCATTTGGAGACAACTGCATCTATAGAGCTCATGAAAATTAGAATATTCTTTTGTAAGGTTGCTAAATATCCCGAATGACAAAACTTCACATCTAGTGACCATTCTTTTTTTTTTTTTTTTCCTTCAAATTGTAACCCCCTCATAGGCAAAAAAAAAGAGATTAAATTATGAAAGCTGGCGGACAGCAGATGTGTATGTGTGTAGGAAATGTCCAAAACTGAACTCAGATGTTCAAGCAGAACCTGATACTTGCTAGTTGTAACTGGTGCAGGCTGGCTATAACTTTTGTTGACTTCTGGACTAAAGGGAAGTGACACATCTTATTAATCAAAAGACATGAGACAGAACTAGCAATTAAAAGTCTGATGACATTTGATACTTTCACATGGACTATTTACATTGGGAAAATGGGGGCTTAAGGTCTGGAAGGAAAAGGTGGTGCCAAAAAAAAAAAGGGTTTCTGAAGTGATTCTGGGAAAAAAAAAAAAAAAAAAAAAAAAAAAAGGAGCTGAAAAGAAGAAGATGTGGCTGAAGGAAAAGTCCTGGAAGTGGGGGAATTTGTGAGCAAATGTGTGAGACACTCAAGGAGAGGAAGGGCTGTAATTTAGATGGTTCTTAAATAAAACCCAGCATCAACTATGGGCTGTCACTTACTACATCCTGCCTATGACAAACACCCACAAGCTTTACATATTTATTAATAAAAAAGTTTCTTTCTATTTCTTAAAATACTTATATAATTCAATTTTATTTCAATATGCATACATAGCACATTTCCTATGGAAATGGGCCTGTATATATAGTGTGAAGCATGTTCAGGATATGCATATTTCAAACACTGTTGTGATTTTCCTTGTTTTCCTCTGTCATATCCACCATGAAATCATCCTGAAATCCATCATCTGTCTCATTTTCAGTGTTCACTTGTGCACTCTGTCACCCCTGAATACCCAATCACCAATATAGCAGGAAAGTACCTAGTTATCATTTGCAAGATATGGATTACCTTGGGATGTCAGAGAAACAACGTCTGGAGGTTCAAATTCCCTCCAGCAGATAGCAGAGCATTCCACAAGGTACTCCAGGATGTACTCCATGGGGTACAAGGGAACGAACGGCAAGGACCACCTCCAGGATCTTACCTGACGTGATAAATATGGGCTGATCTGGTTGACAGAAGATTGATAGATAATAACAATATTCACTGCTCTACGGACAGCATGCAAATTCCTGCAGTTTTGGAGAGACAGCCACTGATAAATGACACTCTTGTTTTTGTCCCAGATTTGAGAAATATCTGTTCAATAATGCCCAAGTTTTAGGTTTTTTTTTTTTTTTTTTTTTTTTGCCTGGTAACGCACTTAAAATGTTTGACTGGCATGTAAATGTATCATTGGTTTGCATTCAAGAAAGCATGCTAACATAATACTACATCTTCTTTTCTAGGAATTTATCCTACAATATTCAACTACACCACAGGGCAGATCAGAGAGATAGATGCATCTCCAAAAGTGATGATAGTCAATGAGAACCCATAGGTTAAGGTACAGACCTTTTACCTTTTGCTAGAGATCTGAGGTCTATTTCCTTGTCATTATCACTGTCTAGCTTGAGGCAAAGGGGCTTAGAGTTTTACCTTACCTCTGTATTTTTCTATTCCTTGACAAAGGAAGCGATTAAGCTTGACTTTTTAAGGGATTACACAATCATCTTCTCTTCATTATTGGACCTTGCGGCTGGCAGCCCTGCTCTCGAGACGGATGTTAGTTTTGGGCCCTTCCAGCAGAAAAGACTTGGGTAGAGCCGGCTTGCATGGCTATAAGCAGCTTATGCTTGAGCCATGATGCCAAAGCCTACAAAGCTCTCATAAACTTGCTTTGTGGAAATATTTGCCAACTATAAATAGAAGACTGTCAACAGAATAAAAGCAATCTTTTCTGAAAACACTTTTTGGTGCTCCCAGACTACTTCCACAGCTGTTACATCAAAAACGGATATAAACTACTATTGCTAACTCTCAAAGATTGAAGTCTGATCAATAACTTGTTCACAGCCTTAAGCGCCATGCTCTTTTTCTTTTCTGTTGTTGCTTTTTTGGGTTTTTTGTTTGTTTGTTTGTTTGTTTGTTTGTTTTGTCCCAGGGATGTTGACAGAAACAACCACTAGTCAGAAAAATCTAGACACAATGAGATATTGCTTAGGACCAGCACCCTGAGTCAATTCTAGCCTGAGATACCTTTGAGTGGGAAGTGAGCAGCAGCTAAATCAAATCTTTCTTTATTCTGTCTATGTAATTTCACCCTTGTCTTCCTCTGTCTAATTCAGCATGTCACTGCTTTGCCTTTTCACAAGACAAGCTTGAAATACTTTTGTCCAGGACTTGTTTTTCATGGAATTACCTGATGACTTTTCAGGTTGAGGAAACAGAGATTGAACAGCATTTCCACACGTGCAACCCAATGCTGCTTCTCCATTTATTGTGTCCTGACACTGCCGAGCATCAGCCCAAGCAGAGAAGTGTTCACGAGAACAGTCCTCAGCCATGGTTGTGGTCTAAGGTGATCCTAATTCCTGGAGGCAAGGGACTCTACATATCCCTTCAGCTATTGCAGGAATGTCCAGACTATTTACTGTTCAAATAATTCCAACATAGTTCTTAACAACTTCACCCACAGAGGCAGCATAATATATTTTGGTAGGCAATTAGTTTTCCATAAGTGAATGAATGAATGAAGTGTGAACAAAGGAGTTGCTACATTTTAAGTCTTCTTTCTGCTTTGTTAAAATGACATGGAGAAAGCACATGACTGAAGCAATTATTTTTACTGAGTCCTTGCACAATTCTGGAAGCTGAGGAGGCCATGATGTGTTCAGACCTTGCATTTCCATAGAACTTTTCATTTATAAAATATCTTCACATGAAAAATACTGTAGCTCTTGATCTTGGCTCTTTCAAATGTCTCTCTAGTGTTGTGGCAACTTTATGCATCAATAATAACACACTTTTTGTACTTAAAATGCACAAAATTCACTTGTATCATGAAAAGAAGGAAAAATACAGAGACGTAAACCCATACACCTGATCTTGTCAAATCTCGTTGCCATTTGGACACCTTTTGGAAAAGCTAGTCATGTATAAATGTTAGAATGCTTAAATAGGTGGTGCAAAAGCAGACAAAAAGATCTGTCTGAAATTATTCTACTTATGCTATACTGGTTTCACCTTGACTCATGGACTAACTTAAGCAGGGAATGAAACACCAAGTCAATAGTAATTATCAACAAAAAATATCTATTGTTCAATTACTCAGTAAATATCACTCAACTGCAAGTGAGTGGGAGGACTGAAGAGAAAGTCTGAAAACTTCATTAATGATGAGAGATGTGATTGTGCAGGAAAGATTAGTATTGGTCATACAAACTAGAATTGAATGTTTGACAGTACAAATGCAATTTAGCTTCTTAAAAACCTGGCTCCTAACCTTAACAGTCTGCATCGTGAAAAATGATCCTTTTCCTCCAGTACTTATCATTCTACTATAGCAGGTGGTATCCTATTTCCAGTCCATTGCTTGAGACATTGTGCAGCTTTGTAACCCTTGTTAGGTTACTTGCCAGTATGGCAAGTTTTTCTGATGATATATTGAAAAACAGAGGGATGGCCTTGCATGGATATTTTATAGTAGTCTACTACATTAATTGTACTGCAAATTTCTTAGGGTTTAAAACTTTCAGAAGTATAATTCCAATTCCATCTTTTAGCAAGGCTGAAATAGATCTGCAAGGTTATTTGCAGATACCTGGAAATGCAAACTGAACGTCTAGGCTGAAATGAAGGTGATAATAATTGAATCAATGTTCTTCCCATTCATTATTGAAATAATTCAGGATTCCAAAACAGGCAGTAAAAATACACTGCAATGAATTCACATAGAGCCAGCACCACTTTCCATATAGCATGGATACTGCAGATAAGACCCAGGTCTTTGCTGCAGATTGTGTATTTGTAACGGAATTCACACGGAATCAATTTCATATGAAATTTAGAATGAATTCCTCAGTCATATAAAGTGCTAGAAGAAGCCAAGCAGGAGTGCTAACCTCCAGAATAGGCAGATTTCCACCTATTTTAACATGTTTAGTCCTTTCTTTGAATAATAGATTTGTATTGCTGCTCAGTAGAATTCTTGAGGTATCTTAAAGAAGAGTTTGAAGAACAAGAGTGTATGGGCTTGTGATGGCCAGATTTAACGTGTAGAACAACCTGACTTCTCTTAAGAGATCTTTGAGCAATGAATCCAGATCTCTGAATTAAAATTGTGCATTAAAGAAATTATTCAAGGAACAATCTGGAAAAGAAGGCAATATTGCTTCTCTTCCTCACAGCTTTTCTGCAAATAGAGCAGAATATCAAACACTGCTTTTCTAAATCTCATGCTAAAGGTCAAGTGCAGTAAATTGCTACAGTTTTACAGAAGACAGCGGAACTAAAGCAGTCTTTACTACAGATCTCACTTGCATTTTCATACAGGATGACTTTGCATCTTTGCTTATTAGCAATACTGGAATGCCCTAATTCCCACAGAGATCTTCCAATTAAGGCCCAAACATGCTTAGTTTTAATGAAGATATTTGCTCAAAATTGCCTCTTGTTCTATTTTAATTGCAAAAGAAGTGCCATTCTTGAGCAAAGTAAAAATATGTCTGTCTATGGGGCAGAGGAAGGCAGGAGAATGAAGGAGGGGGCTGGAAAAGGATTCCCTAAACAAGCTAAAATAAAAGACCGACTGGTCAGTGTTGATTCATGGAGCAGAATCAGACACCTTGTATTGAAGCTAGTGGGGCTCAGGTTTACAACAAGCAAAAGTAGGTGATTCTTCCTGAAATGGGCCACAGGCTTGAGAACCCTCCTGACAAAGCTGCATGGATGCATGAAGTTTACACAAGCCCAAGGAAGACACAAGTTTCCCTTGAAGAGGGATCTGTTGGTATTAGCAACTACAACAACCTAGAATCTTCCCTGGACTCGAAATATTCAAAAGCTGGGAAAGTATTAGAGTGGAGGGTTTCATATTTTTCCTTATTTTTCATTAGGCTACTTCTTATGGCCTTAATTGGAATGAGAATATTGGACAGATGGTCCAGGATAACCCCTTGATCTGAACAGTATGGCTGTTGTTATGGGACAGGAAGCCAGCACTAGTAAGAGACGAGAAGCCACCCTTCTCCAGAGAGTACCATGTGCAGGATGTCGCGAGCTAGGAAGCTACTGAAAGATTACTGGACAGAGAATAAACCTCAAGTAAAGGACCGTAGTAACTGCCAGTGCAGAGCTGTTTACAGACCTCTTCCCATTCCCTCTCTCTCACTCTGATCTCTCTCTGTTCTAAACTTATTACCCTAGTTTCTGTTGCAACACAACCTGTCTTTTGAGGTTCCGGAGTGATGTTGGGACTCTGTGTGAGTCTGCTTTTTGTACCACTCCACAACCTCCCTACCTTGTTTGACAGTGTTTGAAAACTCATTTTAAACCTGTCTGTGTATAGATTAAAATGAAGGGCAGAGATCTTTCGACTGAGATGGTTGATTTCTTTGTGGTATACATTGGCATTTTTGAGAGTTTAGTACAGCTTATCACCTAACCAGGTTCTCAGCTGTGGGACCAAGTCAGGAGCAGATGCCTGCAGAATACTGCTGACAAGCAGTGGGTTTATAAAACATATGAGCAATCCCACCCAGAGAGTAGATAAACCAGAGTTTATGGCCTCTTCTTCTCCTCAGTGCTACTCATACTGAAGCACCATGAAAAAGTCTGGTAAGATCATGGTAGCTCTTGTAACATGGCTGTTCTCGGCGCAGAGCGCACCTGGGCACCTGATGCTACCTCTGCCCAAGAGTCCTTGGAATGACCAATGCTCCCTGCAGGGACAGCCATGAGGACACACTGTGACTATAAAGCCAGGCACCACAAGCCTTCCAGATATCTCCTTTTCCATTCTCCATGCCACCTTCTCAGCCTTGTCTGCAAATAAGTGTTGTTGTCAAGATGGAGCCTGGAGGAGGATTTCAGTCTCCAGAGCATCTCATCCCAAGAAATGAACCTCACTCCAGCAAGCTAGACCTGCAGGGAATCTCCACTGGGAGGAATCAGCTTGGGGTCTGCGTTCCTCATGATCCCACCTCTCTGCTGGCAACATACTGCCCCTATGCAACGATGACACCACAAGGTGAGATGCCCTGGGTGATCAGCTGAAGCCTGCTTGCCTAAGGAGCTCTTTGCCATCAGTCCCACACTAATCCATCTTGGAGGTAAGATGGAATCATTATTTGCCAGTCTCCTGAATGATCCTGCAACTCAGCAGGAGAGCAGCTCTCCCAGTCTGAAAAGACATGTTTAGCTTTAGGCCTGTAGATACCTCTTTTTTTTTTTTCTTCCTTACTCCCCTTCCCTTTACTTTTTTCTTTCCTTTTTTTTTTCCCCAGGGGATTAGATCAAAAATATTCAAATTGTGCCTGCAATGACAGTATCTGAGTTTTGACAGTATATGATACATGGAATATTCACATAAAGAAAAAAGGAAATAACATGCAGATTTGTTACTGTGTATTGTCTGCAAGTGCATTGCCTGCAATGAGCCAAATGTAGGTTTAAAAATGTGCTAGGAACAAACGATAGTTGGTTCCCACATGCAGTTTGGGTAAGAGCTGCTTTATATCTGCGAAGGAAGTTTTGCAAATAGCAACCTGTGACAGCACCAGGATGTTATTGCAACATGAATGTTGAGAAAGAGCTGATGTGAAACAGCAACAGCTGCAGGAAAACTATGCAGAAGCCACCAGCCTTTCACTGGTAGATATTTAGCCTATATGAGCGAACCCTTTTTTTCTCCTATTCTTTCTGCGAACACACACATCCTTTGCAAAGGGCAAACCTCCTAACAGCAAGCGGTAGTCTTGAGAACAAAAAAAAATTTTTCTTTTCATCTAGATACCAAGCAGATACCTGGGTTGATCTTTTGTACAAGTCGGAGGGCATAGATGTGCTGTATGTGACATAGTTGCCTGGAGAACACACACAGATGCATACTGTGAGCTCCTGAAGCCAGTTTTTGCAGGATGGAAACTGCCATTTTCCTACTGCATACTTAGGAATAGCACGTTACTCAGGCAGGTTTCGAGTGTAAGCAATAGGAAAAAAGATCATCTGCTTGGCAAGGAGATGGTTTTGGTTCTGCTGCACAGCACAAAAAGTCAGTAAAAGCTCTCATCTGAGATTGGACCAAAAGTGGATGGGGCACTTCCAAACTCATAGTGCTTCCTCCTCTCAGTGACTGCCCTTTCCTCGGGCCGCGACCAGGCTCGACGTCCTCTGGATGGCCTCTGAAGGAGCCTGCACTGAAACCAAGCAGGGAAATGGCAGTAAGTGTTTTTGCACACTTTTTTGGCTGCATTGCCCATGTTTCTAGAAGAGCTGTAGCCCTCCAGTGGCACCATGGGACCCTGTTATGTACCTCAGCTACACAATGCCTGTGGCCATGTGTGTACCCACATCTTGTTGGTGTGTCAGACCACAAAGCCATGGTGGCTATGAGAAATATACCCATTCTGAGCTAAAATACAGTGGTGTGGATGGGAAAATGTGTGGGGGGAAATTATCTTGGCCCAACTTCAAGCCTTGCCAAAATTCTGGAACGAACATACATTTCATAAGCACCTGGAAGGTACATCAGTACCACCTTCATGTGGCAGCAAGGACAGGCATCCCATGTGGATTTGCCAAGAACAAATTGTGTTGCATTGATCTAATTTCACTTTTAGCAGTGTAACAGGCTTTAGGAAATAACAATAATAAAAATAAAAAAGAAGTAGCTATCACAAATCTCGCCATTAGGAAGATTTTCAAAGTGGTTGCATATGACATTCTCATAAGGAAGCTGCAGTAGCATGGTCTAGATGAGACGATGACAGGGTGGTGCCAAGCTGGCTAGATAACATATCAGCAAGGCTATCGGTGGTGCACTGCGAGGATGGAAGGATGTGGAAAGTGGAGTTCAGCCAGGCCTGTTCCTGATCCAGCTCCAGCATGTGTTTTCACTAATGAATTAGATGATGGATAAGAGAGTATGGTTATTAAATTTTCAGATGGCATAAAGCTCGGAGGCATTGTAGGCACAGAAGGACAGGATTAAAATTTAGAGTGATTTTGAAAAACTGCATGACCCATCTGGGAGGGGAAAAAAAAAAAAAAGGAAAAAAAAAAAAAAAAGATCAAATTGGGCAGGAGCAAGTTCAAGGTTACAAAATCAGTGATAACCAAATATACCACCATCGGCATTTTCCAATAGCAGCCCTGTAATAGGGTGTGGTATCACAGTGGATCACAAGCTCAACTGTGCTGTGCTCGTGTCGAAAAAATAAATAAATAAATAAATAAATAAAATAGAAAAAAAAAGAAAAAAAGAAAAATAGAAAAAAAAAGAAAATAGAAAAAAATACAAATCACCACCATAGTGAGGCTAGAGAAGTATTGAAAAGATGGTCTAGTATCTCTCAGCAACTTCCAGCTGTGTTTTCATGAACATTGTGATTACAGTTTAGGCACTACCACCTTATAATGGGGTTCTGCTAAAACACTGCATGTACCACTACTTCAGACTTCTTTCAGACATGACCTTCACTGGTGGTTTTCTACAAGTGCCCCATCATGCTGGCATGCTGAAAAGCACTACAGACCACTGGAGTTCACTGCAGGGCACACACTGGTGTGCTCAGCGTGGATATGCAGAGATTGGTCATACTGGGACCAGTCATCCCACAGTCAACCCCAAGAGACCTGGGGTTTCCTGACCATCCCCGTGAATGTTTTCAGCTGTGGCCCATCTAAGATCCATGATGGGGACAGAAATTTTCCTGTAGCTGTTGGTGTGAGTAAGCCTTAATTTTAAACTTGCTTTTAGATATAATTTTGTGTTAATGGCCTGATATCCCGACTGCATATGAACCAGCCCCTTTGATGTGAGAGTGATTTCACCCTAGTAAACGCAAGCCTTAATAATGTTCATACAACAAATAATGGTACACAGGACCACTTTTGGAGTCTGAACAGCAGTGAGATCCAGGCTGGCTCTATCAAGCTTGTAAGCCTGGCAAAACTCCGTGAGTTTCAGTACAGAGACGCTCAGTGTGGGCTGCTCCATCTGGGGTTTGATTCTTGCATGAGCTACTTTCTCTCTATTTTCTAAATGCCTGAACTGTTCAAGAAAAGTTTGTTTGCCTGACAGTGAGAATGGTAACACATTTTGCAGCTTCCTTAAGGTGGCAGAAAAATAAAAAGCTTCTTGGCAGCCACTGAGATCTTTAACATACACAAGACATCTTTGGCTGGGATGGGGTATTTATTTAAGCACCATTTATTCCACCACTTGGATTTATGAAATTGCCAGCAAAACACTGCGGAGTTTTCCACCTTTCTTTGAATGTTTTAGGGTAATATTCATTAAAGATTAAAGATCCCTGTATAATTTGATGTGACAAATGACATGGCTCTTGCTCATGACCTCTTGCTTTGTTTTGCCTATGCTGCTATGTCCAAGTGTACCTAAACTTCTTCAGCTGAATCTGGTGCCCCTGACAGTCACTGATCTTCTGCAGTCAGTGATAATCTCACCCACTGCCCCCATGGATTCATGTCAGACCTAAACCCCCTGCTCTTACTCAAGTGTCGAAAGACCAGAATATCAACATTTCTGAAGCTGGACTGCCAAATTCGGAGCAAAGAGCACAGAGGAAGGCAAAAAAGGCAAACAAAACTGAGGTAGACACAGTGAGCAGGAAAAACAACTTCTGTTAATGAGAACAACTCTTAGATGGATATCCTCAGGCACCACATAACTCCTGCAGAAAATCTGGTTCTGGACTGGATCCCCAATAAATGCATGTTCAGAAGGTGGTGCTCTCCTTTCAGACATCAGACGCTCTTGCATTGTGTATAGGATACAAGATGCAAAATCTTTTGTCTTCTGAGGTTCACCAAGTGGTGTTTCTTTTAATGTCTGTGAATACATATTTGCTCCATCAAAGAAGAATTTCCAAAGATATGGAAAACTGATGGCTGCTAAACCTCACTTGAAAGGAATTCAGGACCTCTGACAGTGCTTCTGAAATTTACTGACCCTAAAAGATACAGGGAGGATAGTAATTGCCACTTCCTTTTGTTTTACCACTGGAAAGACTCCAGCAATGAATGCCAGAGAAACCTCTGATTAGTCTCCTAGCTTGATGGCCTTCTGTTCTTCCAACACTGATCTTAGCCGCTGAACACTGTCAAGCTGAAGAAAATGTAAAGGCAAGTTGAGAGAGCAATAAGCAAATGCTGGTATATGGTCTTTTAGATTTATGGTAACCATGGATTTTTAAGCTTGTATTGTAGCTATAGAATTTTAAAGCCAGGAGGGACCTTCATAATCTTTAATGTGCATAAAATAAGGTGAAGTGCTGAAGTCATCTGTTTGGGTTGAGCTAGACTGTAGGTTTTACAGATTCCAGGCAGTGGAGAATGTGCCATAGCCTCAGGTGAACTCTCAGCATTAAAAATACGCAGCTTATCTGTAGTCAGAAGTTGTCTGGCTTGAGCTACCAGCCTTTGAAGTGTTATGCATTTGTATGCTAAATTAAAGAGCTCTCTGCCCTTATATATATTTTTCTCCTGAATTCCCATTTCCAGGTTTAGCTTTTTTTTTTCTAGCTTTTTATTTTATTTTATTTTTACATTTTATTACTGTTCTGCTGCATCAGTTTATAGTTTTCAAATAAAAATCCTATCTAATTGAAGGGGACAACGCTCCTCTCCTACACAAGTCTGTTAATAGTCTGTTTATGGTACAGTATGGGATGAAGGGAAATGGATGTAGAAGTCCCATTAATGCTGAATGTCAGCTTTAATGTTGTCTCTTCAGAGTATGGATTATATGTAGGTTTTTGCACTGGGGGCCTATATCCTAGCAGTTTGCCATTCTCTGATATCAATGCTTGAAGTTTTAATGAACACAGGCAAAGGAAGGTGCTAGGCAACAATATATATTGCAAAACAAATACAGGATAAGCAGTACAAGGTTAGATTTTAATACCATCTTAATGATAACATCAGGATCTAGTGGTTACTCCATGTAACTATGCCAATGTTACAGAGGTTGGCATGCTATGCAACAGACACACTACTGTGGTTTCCATTTTGAGAAGACAGATTTTGCAAGCAACCAGAGCAAAGTGAGGAGAAAAAACATCGGGCAGCAAGATGTCAAGGAAGAAATTCCTTTCACTGAAAAACACTTCAGTCTGTCCAAGAAGCTCAGTGGTATGGTCAAAGTGCCCTCTCTTGGATTAATTTCTCATGTTTTCTCTTGAATCCCAACAGATTGGAGAATTACAGCAGAGATATTGGCACTGCTTGTTGAAGATCACATTTCCTTTCAGGTCTCAATGCCCTTCAGCTCCACTTGCTCCCAGGGAACCACAAACATGTGATTAATGGATATAATCAGGCTTCAGAACTGTTGTTTGTATGTATTGAGAGGGGACAAGCTAAAATGAGCCCTGAATGTCTTTGAAGAGAGTAATCTTCTCAATGAGAAATTTGCGAAACCTCCCATGCATGGAACAAAAATCAACCAAAACAGAAAGCAAAAAATGTGAAATACTAAAAAAATTCCCCAAAGATGACAAAGTCAGCCTACCATTTGAGAATCATAAGCTAAGTAGCAGAAGGGAAAAGATGCCCAAATTGGAACTGGACCCTCAAGCCCAAACCCTTTGCAGTTGGGAATAGAAAAGGAGAGACAGAAGTTAGAGTTTGACATAAGAATTCTTCCTCCTTAGTAAGTGGCTAAGATGATGGCCTGGAAGGATTCAGTTTGCCAGACACCATCTATAAAAAAGGTCACAGTTGCTACAGTTTAAGTCGAAAGCAAAGGAAAACGCTTGTGTTTATTTGTACCCCACTGCTAACATTGTTGTTATACCATGCTCTGTATTAGACAAGTCTCACATGGGCAGGATGGCAGTACATATGAAAAAGGGAAGGAGGGATGGGAAAATTACCACCTTGAGCAGACATGCTTAAGTGCAGACCATGAATCAGATGAAGAGGAAAGAATCCCCAGTCCTCCCAATAGCTCTAATACTGCCAATCTTGCTGTGCTCTCTCTCTGACCCAGCACCAGCTTCGGAAGCTATTTCTGAATCCCCTACAATGCTGCAAACCTTCTCCAAAGAAGGAAGCAAGTGCAAAGTACACAATGCATGTCCTGCTCCCTCATCTCTGAGTCACAGAGGTCAAGGGAGAGACTTAGAGAAGTGCAAAAATTGATACAGGCTGGGAACATCTGGAGTTGTGTCCTTGTTACCCAAGTATCCTTGTTACTCAAAGCATTAATTAAAAATCTCTACACTTCTCCCAGTGTTGATCCTTCTAAAGAGGAGAAAAAGAGATCTAATGACCCGTGTATCAGATTTTCAAACTCTCTTTCTCTTCCTGTGAACCTTGGAAGCAAATGTTCACTTCTCAGGAGGGATGACTCAGTCCTTCATCTTTCCAAGGAAGACACAAAGCTGCAGTTTCCAGTACATTGGCCAAAGCAGAATGAGGAAATAAAGTAGAGAGAGGGCAAATCAAGTCAAGAAAAGCATTTAGAGGGGAGGCAGAGTCTTCTGAGGAGGAAATAATGAAACAGGAAAATAAAGATAGAGGCAGTAACTACAGAGAAAACACCCAAACAGAAGCAAAACAAAGAAGAGCGGGGAAATAAATGATAAGACTAGGATGAGAAGGGGAAAAAAAAAAAAAGGAAGAAAGAAATGTAAGAGAGTCTCAGCAAACAGGAGACCTCAGAAATATTTCATCTGATGAAGTTTATGTAATCAGATTTTAATATCTCTGAACACTTTCCCAGAATTGGCAGGGGCGGACCCCTTCTCTTAGTGCTACATGCACTAAATATGGGCTACCCTTGTGTATAATCAAACTCCATGAACTCACTGAGGTTTGCTGTAGTGGGCCTGGCATGCCACCTCCGGGCTCTGTGCTGGAGCTCCTGGTGCTCTATGCTGCCTCCAGTGAACCACAGCCCTGCAGTGAAACTGTTTTTCAAGAGAAGCATGGTAAGAAATACAGTATTTTCTGTAGAGGCAAAAGAAACGTTATTTGCATGGTGCCTTGTGAGCCCTGGACACAAACTGCTTCTTGTCCAGAGCTAAACAGAAGCCTGATCTGATTGATCCTTCCTGGATGCGGGATGAAAAACTGAAAAATACCTGAAATGAAATTGTTGGCCAAAATCCAAAAGCACTTTTTTTTTTTTTTTCTGTCTAAGCACTCTGTGGATCTCTGTTTGCACCTAGTTCAAGTTCAGGCTCAAGTACCGACCAATAACACAAAAATAACACAAACAAATAGTACATATCATTGCTGTATTCCATGATGCATTCACCTGACTCTACCTTCTCAGATTAGATACTGTCCATTTCCTCAGGCTTAATTTCCTGACTATAACATTTCCTACACAACTATAAATATGATTTACAGTTGCCTATGAAGTAATTTTTGAAATCTAAACATCACCATTCAGTACTAGTGTCATAAAGATAGCCAGAGAAATCACCTTGCAACACAGAAGAAGCTTTAGAGGTCTACAGAGTGAGCAGACTAAACTTTTCCATCTGAAACAATTTTTGCTCATGCAGTTGACTGGTATGGACTAAATCCATCTCAGTCACTGACACCTGGAATAGGTAATTACCTATTGTCTCTGTGCATCATGAAATGACGAGAAATAGTCTCTGATCTCTTCAGGGCCTCTGCTGCAGATTTCAGGGGGAGGACTTTCCAGTGGATTGCCCTCAAAATTGCATGAGCAGTAATTGTATGCCCAGTCCAGGTTCACCAGATCACCAAAATTCGCTGGCAGGGACCGGAGATGGTTGTTTCCCAGCCAAAGTGTGTGCAGATTCCTTAACACACAGACATCCTCTGGCAGTTTCTCCAGCGAGTTGAACAGCAATAGCAATGTTTCCAGTTTCTTTAGATGCCGAATATCAGGGGGGATTGTGTCTATTTTGTTGTCACTGAGGTCCAGAAAGGTGAGTCTCCTCAGATGGCAGACAGGAGCAGGCAGCTCAGTGAGGCTGTTGTTAGCCAAGTGGAGGCTGCGCAGCCTTTGCAGTGCCCCCATTTCTGGGGGCAGGGAGCTCAGGCTGTTATTGCTGAGAGTGAGCCTCTCCAAGTGAGTCAGCATGCCGATCTCAGCAGGGATTTTCTTCAAGTTGTTGGAGTCCATGTAAAGGAGGGTTAGATTCCTCAGGCGGCTGATCTCACGGGGGAGCAGCTCCATGCGGTACCTGAGGCAGCTCTCCCGTTCAGGACTCATCTCCAGCACCTGCAGTTGGTCCATGCCAAAGAGCTGTGTGGGGACCGATGCCAGTTCTCTGCCTGAAATCTTGAGTTTCTTCTTCCCTTCATACTTTGGATCATGCTCTGTGAGGCACCTCCACTGTGGATCAGGGCCTATGGAGGCACATCTGAAGGAGGCAGCTGCATTCATTCTTCCCCAAAAAACGTGGCCTGTTGAAGAGAGCTCCAGACAGTCACTTGTGAAGTGCTGCACCCTCCATGAGCAACCCTCCGAGGTTCTTTGCCCTCCATGAGCTTTTCTTGGGCAGGCACGTTAACAACACACATACACAGCATGTAGGTTGCTCAGATACGTCCCATTGAGCAAACATTTGCCGTTCTCACCTGATCAGGCATTCCCCTCTTGGCACCGCAGCATACACAAAACCCAGTTCCCTGTCTATGGTATTGCCTCTTTGGGCTGGACTTCTTGCTTAATTCAGTGGGCTGGTGGAAAATATCTGTCCACGGGTAGAAACAGAAACAGCACTTTTCTGCCCATGCTTTCCAGCAGTGTGCTCAAATCTTTCTCGTGTATAGCTCTTACCTGGTAGATGTGCCCAGGGTGCACTTATCTGAGAAATTTGGTGGTCTCTGCATGTTGGACCATCCCGGGAAACTGCAATGGAAGCAGCAGGGCTGGGTAGATGAAGCACATGGTAGGCGGGTCAAGAAAGAGACAGAAACCTAGAAGACGGCTTGGAACCTGAGAACCAGGAACAAGCCCTGCTTTTAAGACAGTTTGTGCCTTTAACATTAACCGAACATGATAATCAATTTCGAAATCTGAATGTCCTTCTTCCTCTGGCTAAGCTTATGAACCTCTGCACCATACAAATATGGTCTTTCTTGTGCTAGTCTAGCTCTGGTATGTAAAAAGCACATTTTTATTCCTCAGTGGAATAGGTTTGGGAAGAGACATGAAAAGTGCCGTATTAATCCCAAGCTATGCAGCATAGCATGCTACGCAGACAGCAGCACATTTTCCTTCCAGGGGAAAACTGTAGGTTGTAGGTGTAGCCTCAGACTAAGAAACCCACCTCTTTTACTTCATGCTCTAATGCTTACAGCACTCAAATAAAAGACATTTAGGACAACCACTCAAAACTATTTTCAAGGAAAGGGACTTTCCTACAGACTGCTGAAGGCAAAAGACAGCATATGGTAGGTACAGTCTAAGCAGATCTACCAGGTCAGATATCTCAAAGGCGAGGACACTTCTACCTTCCCAGCCAACTTAGCTCTGATTTCCCCAGCCCACAACAGTGCTGAGTTTGCAGGGGAGCCTAGGTCTCAGCACCAAGGAGTGCAGACACACAGCTGGGCAGTAAATGTCAGGAGCCCTCAGTCCAGAAACAGCTGATCAGGGGATTTCAGGATCATAGTTCAAGCGTCTGGACTTGCACTTTAGTCACTCCTCATCTTTATTGGCTGCAGCCCTGAAAAACCAACTTTCAGAGCTGCTACATACTGGCTTCCACTCCTCATTTGGATTAGGAGCACAAAACCTCTAACCCTTTTGAAATCAGTCCCAGAATTTCCCTCAGATTCATCCTCACCATCTGTAAGAGAAAACAGCAACACTTGCCTGTTGCCCAGCAGTATCATGAGACTCCTGGGATGCTGGTGGCTGGCACAGGCCTGCTGTGCCTCCTGCCAGGACCTGGCACAAGGGACCACGTTGACATTATCAAAGCTGCATGAGCAATGGTGGGCACAGATCCTGGTGACACTGACAGTGTTTTTCCCCTGTTCTTCAGGATCATCATTTATGCCACCAACAACACACCAAAGTGTTGTGAAGGCTGTGCTGACTTTATCAAGAAAAGGTAGATATTTTACATGAAACAATTCACAGGACTTAAGAATGTCTGGTTATTGTTCATAAGAATGAGCATAATGACTTGGAAAAAACCCCAGAAAACTGAGATCAACAGAGCAGGCAAGGAAAAGTGACATTTTCAATCACAAGGATCAGTTTCTGACCAGAAATGACAGATGTCACAACTTACTATAAAAGTAGCTCAAGCTCAGCTCCCTTCAAGAGATCTCTGAAGAAGTAACTGCAATAAGAGCCATTTCAGACTTGCATGACAGTCAACCCCCAAAGTACTTAAGGGGAAAAACATATTTCTTAAAATTTATTTTCAAATATACATGTTTCATGAAGTAAATTGAATCCTGTGTCTGCCCTCTGCTTACAATCTTCTCTCTCTAATCAGAACCTCAGCCTTTCAGACAGGACATCATGCTGAGCCAAAGCCAAGGCTGGTGAGGGGTTACTCTGATGTTGGGCTCTGTTATCCCTGAGCACTTTTTCATACCTAGTGTTTGATCCTGGACTTTCCTTTATCAAGGTAGAAGGTCCTTTTCTGCTCTGACTTGCAGGGCACTTTTTGCCCTGATGTTGACTGCTTCCTTCCCACGAAATTTAGAACATGATTAATATCCTCCTGTAAAATTGTTCCCTTGTGCATTCTCCATAACCTTCACGATCCAAAATGAAAAAAAAAATAACAACACAGGACCCATATTTTCAGTGCACATTATCCCTAGAGATCAGCAATGTGTTCTTATTCTCACTTCAGGCCAAATTCAACCCAAGTATTGCCAGAGCAAGGCTGAATCAAGCTATTCAAGTGATTCAGAAGTTATCCCTTAGAATGAAAATCTGCTTTGTAAAGCAACTCTACAACTACAGTTTCATATTCATCATATCTTAGTGCTTTTCTAATCAACTGTTCCCATTTCACAGGTCAGGCACCAAAAATCTGTGTTTGTGACTTCTAGATTTAAACCAGACCTGTTACGCTAAGCAGACTTCTTTTTCTTAGCTAACTTCACCTGCAAAAAGGGCATTGAAAGTAAAATCCAAGCTCTTACGGATTCCGTGTACCTCCCTGCAGGCTTCAGACAGTTACCAAACTTGGCAGCAGGCATTAGGACATGAGCATAGGGTCAACGTTCACGCCATAACCTTGTCCTTCTACCTCTGAGCTGTACGGCTGCCATTCCCACAACACCAAATCACCATAATCTTTAGCATGTTTATCCCCATACCAGCATAGTGGGAACCTGAAGGAGCTATCATGGGATAAATACAGCTACCAGTAGGCTCCCGGCCTGCTGAGTGGAGCTCCAATTAATTCAAGAAAGGCAGTTCAGAGAGAGGTTCAGCTGATCACTTTAGGACTACCTCAACAATCTCCCAGCTCCACAACTCACATGGTAGGCCCCTAAATTCAGGTGCCGTGACCTGACGGTGACTCCCACTCTAGGATGGAATATAGAATTGATTACCTGGACACAGGCATCTCATGGCATTCAAAGTGCTACTTCATCCTCCTTGGGACACCTGCTGCCATTCCACCCCTCGGTCCTAACACCATATCTACCAGTCCCGTCAGTATCTCTGGCACCCAGCACACTCTCAAAAAATTACCCAGCCAAGCCTAGACAGCCAGTCCTGGCCCTTTCTGCCTTAAAAGACTGAGCCATCAGCAAATTCTCTCTGCAGGGAATGTTGTGCCCAGCATTTCAGAGCTGTGCTCATCTCCCAGACAATTTGGTGGCTAGAGCACAGAACCTGGGGTTAGCTCTTGCTGCAACATTTATTACTGCAGCTGAAACACACGTTTTACTTCTGAACAGAGCAGCCTTGCTGTGATTGCACATCTCCAAATACACACGCAGAACAGTGCTCAACCTGAAACAGTTTAGTTCTCCCATATTAATAACAAGAAACACTAATAGGTCCATAAAACAGCATCCACAGCTGTAATGAAGAAAGCCTTTCGCAAATGGCAAAGAAGGAAAATAATCCGTTCCCAGCTGCAGCTTCCAAGAAGCTAATTCAGTTTAAAACACAAATATTTATCTTTAAATAATTTAACAGAAAAAATGTTTTCTTCCAATGATTTTTTTTGCATTTTTATTGATAGGCAAAAAAAAAGAAAAAAAAATGGTCTGCTTGTTACAACTGCAATAATTTACACACTTAATTAAAAAATAAAGACCTGCGACACCATAAAACCCATACATCATTAGCACCTTTGGAATTTGTAAATAATACATTGCCCCATTCCTTAAGGCGATTTTAACAGCATTTCCTCTCTTACCACCGGGCCAGCCAGGAAAATCCAGCAACAAATACCAATGAATTCCTGGGTTTAAACTTAAGAGTCAATGAATAGAGTCTTCAGTGAACTGAACTGATACTCTCCTGCACTAGATGCATCACTCTGATAGACCTCAAGGCACTTTACAAAAAAATAAGAGGAAGCACCTGCCTTTTATTGCAAAGGTGGGAGTGGTGAGATGCAAAAGCCATTCTCTTTATTTGGGGATTAGAAGGGGACGCGGTGAACCACAACTCTGCCCCGATCCACCACCTCCCATGGCAGATTGCAAGGCTGTTTGCCACATAAGCCTCCTTCTACCATACCTAATCACCTGCACAGGCACCAAGGCATCTGCATTTTCTGCAGGGCAGCTTCTGACAATGCCCAGGGTTCTACTTGTAGGTTTAGTCTCTGCTCATATGGCAGATCTAAATTAAAAAGCAGTCTCCAGCTCCTTTTCCAAAGACTGCAAATACCTGCACACAGACTAAAGCAGAAAGTGCTGCAGCCTGTGGTGCCTGGGTTCATAGGGCAGTAGTCCTGCAAACACACATTCCTTTCTTACCTTTTTAAGCCTTAGCACATAAGGTTCACTTCTATAAGATGTGACGGTAATACAAAAGTCCCTTTGATGACTATTATCTCTATTGAAAGAGTAGCTTTTAGCACCAGTCCTGATCTGGGCGTGCAGCCTGTATCTTGAACTCTACTCACTAGTAAAAAAAAAAATACACTGAGTGCATGCCATTTAACTGGCTAAAAATAAGTTTTAAGGAAAAGCAGGCAATGGTACTTAGTAAAATCAGAACACAGAGACAATCAAGGGTTTCCTCCAGAAGAGACTGAATGGGTAACTATATGCTAGGGTGTATGTTAGAGCAAAGGGGATTAGGCACTGCTGCTTTTTTGGGGGGTGGAGAAGTTGCAGATTTCTCATCTGTATTTTGCTCCTCAGATCTTTTAATTACTATTAAGAATGCAGATTGCCTTTCATTTTCCTAACACAGCCTCTTGGCAAAAGCTCCAAAAGGCTTTCCAGAAAATCCACAAATCTTCAATCAGATCCCACTGCACCATCTCATAGGGGTAAAAGATCCTGAAATTTTCTTAATAAGAATACTGTTATGTATATACCCTATCTATGGTGCTCTTGAGTGCATTGCCAGTTACATAGGTCATGCACAAACATTTATGCTAAAAGACAGTGTACCAAATTTGAGGAGTTACTGTTATGACATGAATTAAATATCACATTAACATGGTCCAATAAACAAGCTTGATCTCTACAAAACCTGCTCATTCCCTTTGTATTTATTCAAAATGATGGCTTGTGCTACTGCGTGACTTGTCGGAAGGTGTCTCTGGGGTAGGAAACATGTTCTACATGTGTTCCAGTGGTAACTGGAAGGATGAAATCTCTCTAGATGAAACTTGGAAGTTAAATACAACGAGATAAACATGCTTGCCCAATACTAGCAAGTTTGCCCAAAAAGCAATACAGTAACAGATAGAGCACTAAGAGCTACTTGCAAGCAGTAGGCCTTTCACTTCTTGGTATCTTCAGTTTGACTGGTCTCTGCATAGCAAGATGTACAGCAAAAATCAAAGCAGACAGTTCATTTGCATAGGAAATAGCACCATTGAGATCTACATGGGAAAGACTTTCCTTAACCTTGGCACAAGAATAGGCCGTTTGATTTTATTTTTCAGTGAAGTGGAGGCCCTTTTTATCTGCTACAGGATGGGAAGAAACTCCAAGGCAGACGAATGGTTAGCTCTGGGATTTAGCCAGCAGGTCTGACTCTGGGATGGCTGTAAACGGCTGTGACTTCTGCTCAGTTTGGCCAGCTTGGGAGCACCGTGCCACATGGGGAATGTGTCTCACCTCCGTCTCTGAACGACCTGATGAGATTTCCAAACACATTCAGCACTTGGTTTCTCTATCAATTCATTGTTTCAGTCTTCCAATACAAACTGCTCATAGTAGTGCAGAACAGTCTCAAAAATGTAGGTGCTTTGCTGGCACATACGTCCCAGGCCTGATTACCTCTAGGATCTATCCCATCTCTTGGTGGGCATGTCTCAGCCAGAGGGTTAGACTGACAAATGCCCTACGGTGAAGTTCTTCTCAGGCTTCATCTCTTTTTTATTTTCCCATTGCGTTCCTGTGTTGATTTTAGCTATTAGCTGGGGAGAGGGCCCATTTCTGACTTTTTGCCTTCCAGTCTCCAAAACAATTTATCTTGATCCACTGGGTTGCTGAATGGCTCTTTTCTCTAAATCACTTCATCAGAGACCAACACTCTCCTAGATCAGCCTACCACCTCTCATGCACCCTCTAACACACAGGATTGCCAAGTTATGGTCCTGCTGGATTCTCATACATAGTGCAGTTGGGTATTATTTGAGTTCCTGAGATTTTAAAGGCCAGGAGACTTTCTATGCTCTACTGGATTTTACTGATTTTCTTGGGTGAAGCAAAGCCACATGAAAACAGAGCTGTGTTTGCACCGATAATAAAATGAGGATTGAGTACGTTTGAGCAGACACAGGGCAACCTTGTGGCTTTCTGCAGAGGTATCTCCTTGAGAGCAAGAAGATAAACCCCCAGCACCTAGGAACAAACCTTCTGTCTTCTGAAGTTCTTGCAAAGGGAAGAGTGAGAAGATTTAAATTATCTCTGTGGTCTACTCAGGCCTTACTGTGAGATCCATTATGATCCCATAAAAAGTGGCTGCTATAGGATTCAACCTTATGTCCTTTATAAGCAGAAGAACTCTGTTACATTTAACAGAGCTACTGTGGGAGACATGCATTGCCTGTCCATAGCTGACTGTCCATTCTGAGCTGAATGCCTTGCAGACCTCTTCCCCAATGTGGCCTTGCCTGCCACACCTCCACTGCAGTTAGCATCAACCACCCATCAGTCAGCCTGTGTCTCACAGTTAATAATGCCCTGGGCTGCACACTGCTGGACTTAATTTGAGTTTTAAGGTGAAGGGTAAAGCTTTGGAAAGAACTAACCAAATAAAAGACAAAAAAAAAAAAAAAAAAAGAAGGCACCAGAAGGGTTCTGCAAAAGCAGCTCTAGTATGCATCAACATCTCATGCTCTTCAAAAGAAAAACAATTATTTTTAATGTTTTAATATGCCCTGATGTTAGAGAAAACAAAAACAAAGCCACATGTCACATCAAAGATAATAATAATTATAATAAAAATAATTTGACCGACCGGCAGCATTTGTTGGCTTTAATCGCCTAGAAGACCTCCCAAGGAAGACAAAGATATCTGACAGCTCTTAGCAGGTTTGTTGAATTCAAGTTTTAAAAACAAGTCTGGGGATACAGCCCACACACTAGGGCCCTTTGACATTGCCAGGCCTGGCAGCCAGGCTTGCATAGTAGGCACACTGAGAAGGGTCACACTGTCCATTGGCTCCTGGAGGTCCCTGTGGGCCCATGAGACCAGGCAAACCAGCTTCACCTTGAGGGCCAGGTGGTCCTGGCATCCCATCTTTGGCATAGCCAGGCTCCCCTGGGAGGCCTAGAATAAAAACAAAACACCCTTGGTCAGTGGCACCCTATGAGGCTGAGCACTGCAGTGATACAGGAGCTAGTGCTGCAGTCACACATCACATCAGCTCCCACAGATTTGGGTCTGGCCTGCGCCTACCTACAAGCATGTGGCAAGCATGGCTGAAAAGCAAGTCCTCCACCCCACAGGGCACCCTTGGGTTGCACAGCTCCACTACAAGCACTGATCCTCTGCCATTCCATTCTTGGAGCTGTGCAGCTGCACTGATGTGTAGTTCTAGCACAGGGGATGTGGGCGTGGAGAAGCCTGAGTCAAGAGCCAGCTGTGGGAGAAAAGTGATGGGACTGCCATTATTTTAAGGTACTGTGGGGTCTGCATGCCAAATGCAGCCCATGGAATTATGAAGTGTTTCCTGTACAATCCTCTCAGACAGTCTGGGGAAACAAAAGTGGCCAGATGGGATATACATGATATCCTTCTTCCATTTGGGCTAGTAGCTAGAGAAATTATGTATACCATATTTGTGTTATCCTGACAGCCTATCTAACATACCTTTGTCCCTGTAACTGTTCTGAGTGATAGTGACTTGGGGAGCTTTCTGAATAAACACACCTGGAATTCCTGGAGGACCAATTTCCCCTCGTTGACCAACACCAGTATCTCCTTTCTCACCCTTCACTCCTCTTTCTCCTGTAGAAAGTGGGAGAAAAAACAATGAATCAGTAACTCAAGGATATTACAACAGATCTTCTATCTACACTGGAGTTAATATTATTGAAAATAATAATAATAAAAAAAAAACACTTCCTAATTGTGCTCACGTCTCTGAGACAGGACAAAAGCAGGGATGAAGATATGCACCCCTCCAATTCTGGCTGAAGCCTGAACACACTCTACAATTGATGGTCACATTCACAACCTCTCTGCTTGAAACAAACTACTGCTTTTAACACACAGGTTTTGAGGACCACTCAGACATTACAAACAGACACCAAAGTTGCTAGTCCAGCTCATTGTTTACATCACTGAAATGTCTGAGTAAAACCTACCCTCAGCAAAATGAAAGGGAGACAATAACTTAGACCTTCAATATTCCAATATGTGGAAAACTATGGGGTAGTTGTGTTCAAAAAAAAGAAAATGATTTTCAAGAAACAATGATTTTAGTTACAAAAGTAGAAAAAAAAAGCCAAAGCAATTAAAAGTATGAATTATTTCCTTTAAAAACACACAGTACAATATCCTTTTCAGTCTGCTCCATTTCCCAGCTCTCCACCAGAACTGCCATACCTCAACATGCTATTTCTGCCACTCAGTGTCAGCACTAAAGTCTAGGAGGTAGACACATCGCATCAGATTTTCTAAATAACTACAGTTCACTCACCTTTGGGACCAATCGGTCCAGGCGGCCCTTCAGACCCAGTCTGTCCAGGCCGGCCAGGCTCTCCTGGAGGACCAGCTCTTCCTGGGAGTCCTTCCTTTCCAGGGGGACCTGGAGGTCCTGGTCTGCCATGGGATGCTTTTACATGTGCAGGCTGCATTTCAGCCAAGAGATAGGCTAATTTTGCTGTGAAGAAAGAGAAATTGCTTTTTTGTTTGTTTGGATTAGAAAGTCAGTGCACAGAAAGTCAAAACTACTAGCCCAGTAAATCCCATGCATTTTCAAAGACCAGATTTTCAGGGCCACCTAATCTGTTATCTTGACGCAATCCTTCACCGTAAATCATCAACACATCAACTTTCTTTTTTCTACTTCAATCTGCATGTCCCAGTAGCTTAAAACATCTTCTGAATATCATCCTTAGCCCTATACATGTCTCTCATCCTGTTGTCCATGATATGAGAAGTTTTCTTTTTCTTCCCTTTTATTTGTATAGGCAGTGGATGACTGTCTGTAGAATTCAATCCACACTGCTTTGAAAGGAAACACTTATTTTCACCAGTTCCGCTACATACAGCAAATGCTATGGGAAGGAAGAATTTTTTCTTTTCTGTTCTGGGCTGTTACACATATGAAGTCAAACCCAATGTACTCATCTCTGGCTATGAATTGAGAAACTGTAATTGAAGCAGCTCTCCATGTCAGCATATTCTCTCACTTCCATTCAGACACACTACTTGCTGCTTCCAGATTCAAACACAGAGCAGTATAGACAGCTTTAAAACACACTCAGAATCACAAAAAATATCCTACAAAAGGAAGGGAGAAGAGTTTTCTATGTTCTGTTCATTGATTCAAAATCTTGATGGCTTTCAGGCTGCGGTGATGATGTTTGAAGTCTGAAAGCATGGAAATAAAATCATTCAAAGGAATCATTCCATTTCACCATGATTTTAGCATGGAGGCAAGTGCCCATGGACATGTTTCAGCTGTCCCAAGAGCTACATGAGGAGGTCTCAGCATGCAACTCTACGGTTCACTGTGGATATGGTCAGCAGTGGCTGACCGAATTCACATACTTTGAAAGAAGTAGCAGACTACATCCCTTCTCCCTGATACCCTGCATGGATGCTGCAGAACCACTTGTCCAGCTAAAACCTAACAAGCACATTTACCCAAGTCCACAGTCCAGAGATCACTCTGTTTTAACTGGTAGCTTCTCTTTTCCTACTATCTCTCCCCAGGCACCTGCAGCAATGAGTCTGTAACCAAGCAATTTCAGTGTAATTAGCACAGGCAATGTCTTTGGCCTGATGAGGAGAGAAAGTGCCTGTGCTATTGCTAGCAACTCTAAGCAAGGGGAATGCTAAAACTTGCAAAATACATTTACCCATCTCCTCTTTCCAGGCAGACCTATCTCTGCATTGCTTTCTACAAGGAGAGGTCCAAGTGCTAACTACACAATCAGAGCTATAGCATATTTGTTATAGCCCCAGATCAACCTATCAGATTCCCAGAGCAAATTACTTACCATCTAGCTGCTTTGCTAACTCCTCTTGGATTAGCCTCCTCAAAGTCTCCAGAGACGGCGGCTCTCCCTGGAGAGTAACAATCACAGCAATAACAAAACACAATAATCACAGTCCTGAGAGCAAATGAAGCCTTCAATGAAGGGCTTAGTGGGTTGCATTCCTTCACCTACTTATACCCGGGGCTGCACGGACTGCCTGAAAGAAAGGGGAGGCGTAAAGGAACTCCAAACATCCAAAATTACTACTCTTCCAGCACGCAGAGCCAACAAAATCCAGTTTGCTCACAGAACACCCATTCCTCCAAGCAAATAAAAGTTCCAGCCTGATTTCAGGATACTGAAGGGGGTTAGGGAGCTCGAGGACTCATATTTGACATGGCTCAAAGACATATATGAGTAAGGCAACACATCTGCCTGTCCTAGACTCCCTACCCAATCTCCCAAGGGAACGCATCCTTTATGTCCCTTTCTCAGTTCTCCTGTGCAATAATACTGTTGAACTGCTGTAATATTCCATCAGCATTCAATGCTACGTGAGCAACAGCTCTGGGTGTTCCAATTGAAAAACTGATGAAAGGAAGTTTGGCAGCCTGGGATATTTTGGGTTGGGACTTTCTGGGAAAACAAAAAGTAGGTTTAGAGCAAGCAAACTCCTTTGGATAACTTAAAGAAAAAAAGTAGCTGTATTTTAAAATGCAACCATTTTGAGATGACAAGCTCAAACATTTTCCTTCAGAAATTGTGAAATGAGATGTTTCACATAAAATACACTTCCTTTTTTGGCTTAAATTAATCTTCAAAATTGCAACAATTTTGAAAATATTTTTGCTCAAACTAAAATCAATATTCTTCTCAGATCAAACCATCCATATGAAAATGTTTCTTTTTCCTCACTCCTTTTAATGTACAAGGATGCAGCATGAGTACTCTATTTCTACAGAAAGCCTGCGAGGTCTTCAGAGTCAGAAATTATTCTTCATTAAGAACTGGAGATTTTACTAAATAGCTAAGACATTCCAGTTTTAACATACGTTATATAACACTGCTGCTTAATACAGAGTTTGTCCATTTCCTGCTTTCTTCCAAACCAAGATTTTGCATGAGAAAATGATGCTTACTGGTAACAAAAGAAATTGTCGCTGCTACTAGCCATTTGTGAGAGTTCTTAATGAATATCCTAAAAAGTAAATATGATCAGAACATTCTCCGAGGGCTTAAAAAAAGTATCATTTGGAGCTTTAACCCTATTAGTTGCATTATGCCTCCATATTCATTCTGGATTTCATCAAATCTGGTGTTTTGAAACACAGAGAATGTCTAAAATTAATCCAACAGATTATCCATCGCAGATTATTTTACTGTTTTGTATACCCCCCTAAGGTAATCTCAAAAGACAGAATTAATCCTAAAAATGGTTATAGTGGTTTCACTAGTGTAAGTAGTAATTCTCATTCTTCTACATACATAGCCCTCAGGCACTCTGTCTGCAGTGTTTCTTGTCGAAAAAAAAAAAAGGGGGGGGGTGGATAAGAAAGAATATTGAACTAAAATAGCTTTTCATGAATTCTGATTATCTGACTCCAGGATTTCCAGGAATAAAGCAGTGACCTTTCCACAGCCGAGCATTCTGGCTCATTACAGCCAGAATGAGAGGTAGAGGAAAGAAACATGGAGATACAAACAGCTATGCATTAACACACATATAGAGAGAAGCTATTTCAGGAGTAAGGGACTGGAAGCCTTTCCTACAGGTCTGAATTGCTCTGCCCTCTGGAAGTTCAATCTAATGCTGCACACAGAAGTCATGAACCAGGCTACCACAGGGAATGCTACCCGTGCAGCAGCAGTTTTATGCTGGAAGAATTCTTCCTTTTATAACTCTAATTAGAATTTATAAATAACATTCATCTTGTGAAAAACCACGGAAACCGAAATAAGTCAGTCAGTCATTTGAGATCCCAGTCATGTGCTGCATCAGAAGGCTGCTGCAGTAGCTACATGCATTCAAATAAAGTTCGCTTAGAAGGACCTGTCTCCACACTGTTCTTTCCCCAACAACACATCGCTTAAAATATGCTATAGTCCTGCTTTTTTAATTATAAACAGACAGATAGCAGACAAAAATGCTTCCACTCTAAAGAGACCATTGCAAGGGCATGTTACAATCAGTCTTACCACAGTCTTTTCTTAGGCATTTTGCTGATCATGCACTGTGACAGCAGTATTACTGGAAAAACCTCTTATCTGCCAGTCTTACCCGTGGTCCAGGAAATCCTGGCTGTCCTGGGGGACCTGGAGGTCCAACTTGTCCATTGTCTCCTGGAGGTCCATGAGGACCCATCAGTCCCGGATGGCCTTTATGACCAGGTATTCCTGGATCACCTGGAGGGCCCTTTTCTCCCGGAGAGCCTTTTTCACCCTTGATGCCAGGCTGTCCCTAATAGAAAAAAGGGCCACCACAAAATAAAATAGAAACTTCAGTTTTCCAAGCACAGCGAAACACAAACAGCTGAGCTGGCAAAGTTACTGAATACAACATCTGGCGCATTACAAATGATCTACAAATTATTACTGACGCAGGATGATTAAAGAGATGGCTGGGAGGACGGGGAAGCACGGCAGTTCCCTACAGGCCACACTTCACCCTTGAATGACCCCTTCTCCCCATCTTTGATCCAGAAGACCTCTCTTGATTTCAGAGTAACAATACAATGCTAAAGATGCTCTCCAACCTACCCTCTCTCCTCTGGAGCCAATTTCACCTGGTTTCCCTGGTACGCCCTGCAACAAAATAAGGGTGAGCATGTAAGTGCTATCCACAGTTTTGCAATGATTCCTGTGACCTGGGAGAAAATGCCTTGCTGTTTATCCCCCAGATGCCTGAGAGCTCTCTGACTTCTCTCAAGTATCAGCAATTCAAGAAAAAATCAGTTTGCTGCAATCCGGGAAGAATACGTGACATTTTTAGCAAGACCGCAGCTCTCCTTTGAAACAAGTGGGAGTTATCTTACCTCTTTTCCTGGAGGACCTTTCTCTCCTGGTTCTCCCTGAGAGATACAAAGAGTGAATTTAGCATAACATTGCAAGGAATAGGATGTTAGACACTAACTAATAAGCCTGAATTTCAAATTCTGTCTAGGGCATAAGTGTTCTGTTCCACAGCAGTGGGTTTAGGCTATTTATTCTTAGACTACTGCTATAGGTTATCTTCTAGAAAGGCAGCTCCTTAAAATGCATTTTCAGTATAGCTGCATATATCATGTAAATGTTTCTAAATGAAAGGAAGCAGTTAGTCATTTTTACAGAACCAGCTGAGATCAGGATATATGTTTCATTGAAAATGTGTTCCTGTTTTCAGTACAAATTGCTCCTTTTTCTTAAGGATGTTTCACAAAGTTGCCTAAAATTTACCTTGGCTGATTTACTAAATGCTGTCAGTCTTTTTTTTTTTTTTTTTTAATCTTAATCAGTGTCAAGATTATAGCCATAGCAGTCTAAAGATGTCAGAGGAAGGTACTACAACCAACTGAGATAACGGATGGAGCCCCTGTAATAAAACAACTTTCAGCCTGACAGCTTGCATGTTTTCCAACTATTTCAAATTTCCTAAATTTAAGCAAGCACCCTATTATATTTTTTTTCTGTAGTCTGCACTTATCAATGAATAACAACCACTACAATCTTTGTATCTGGAGATCTTCCAAACCCTCCTGGATGCCACCCTGTGCCACATGCTGTAGATGTCCCTGCTGGAGCAGGGGGGTTGGACTAGATGATCTCCAGATGTCCCTTCCAACCTCAACCATTCTGGGATTTTGGCATTTCAAGGAAAAAACAAACAAACAAAATCTATCACTATAATCCTGAAGCACTGCACTGGAAAAACGAAGCAAGTATTAAACTAGAAATTGCTAAAGTTCTCAAGATTTTCCTATAAATGAATGAAAATATTTATTTTTAGAATCCATATACAGCCCACACACATGATCGTATCTCTAATGTGCATGTGCAGGTGATATTTTTCCTGTATATAACAAATTGCACCAGGGTATCCTACATCCATGTGTGCCCCCTGCAGGGTATGCATCCTGATCACAGACAGCAGCAGAATTGCTCAAGTATTCCATAGTGCCATGTCATCTTTAAATGGCCACCATGTTTGCTGCTTTCAATTAATTTCCAAAAAAAAATTTCCTTCTCCACTTTCCACCATGAAACTCCCTTTGTAATCTCTCTCTCTCTCTCATACACACACACACAAAGATTCAGCTTTCCTAAATTCATATGAATATGTTTACATCTCATCATCTTAAGTCATAAGTCACAATAGGGCCACAAATAAAACGTTTACCTAGTATTCACCTTTTCCAGGTTCCTTGTGAAATGCAACATATTCTGCTAGCCCTAGAATGGTCCAAGATATTGGATTTCAAGGCTGTGATATTTTCAGGTGTACAGGTGTTCTTTTTAGATTACTTTGGGAGATACCTGAGTATTTTAATTGCAATGTGCCTCTTTTGCTAGCCCTTGAAAAGCTGAATTTACGGCAGCAAAATAATTTTTCTCAGGCAGAAAATATCAAGTGTATCTTGCATTATTATAGCCCTTCTAGGGGTCATGCAGAGAGATCTTCTGAGTAAGCAGTTACCTCATACTTCTGTTAAGACTACTGTATCAGCTCAATAAATTCACACATTACAAGGACTGATTGATAGGTACTAGTTCAGTAAATAAAATTACAGATGTTTGCACTCAAAAAATGTTATTGTTTGCAGTCCAGTTACCTTTGAAACTAAAATGTTTTGCTTGTGGATCTGCCAGATCTACTGACTATACCTTGTAACCCAATTAAAGATGACTGTGTCCCATCTCCATCAGTCCAACATCTTAAACCAGGCAGTTAGTGGCTCTGACGCATCCCCACACATACTTACAGGTGGTCCTCGGGGTCCTACAAAACCAGGGAGTCCTGGGCTGCCGTTTTCTCCTTTATTTCCTTTTGGACCCTTAGAACGAAAATGAAATAGATACTAGCAGCTCTTTCTCCAAAATCTCTTTTCCAAAACATGCATTTACAGATACACCAGGACTGTGAAATTTCACTGTAGCAGCAGGACTCCCCAGAATGACAAAGAACGGAAAAACAAAGTCATTTAGAAAAGCAGATTGCAAACACCATGTCTGCATTATTAATAAGTTGTGTAGAGTCCCTGTGAAAAGATGAAAATGAAGTGACAATTATGGAAATGATAGGAGGTATGTTTAGTGGTTATTCTTGTGCTGCACAATTTATAAGGTATCATCACAGCCATGGAAAAGCTGTAATGCACAAAGGGAACACAGGCCAGATGGTTATAGTGCATGAAACTGAGAATATAATTAACAGAGAAATAACTTCTGAGTTGTTCCTTTGCCACTATTTACATGTTCAATTTAAAAATGTCCACCCTGTACCTATCTTTTGTGAAACGCACACCATTTTTTTCTCTGTTATTACAAATCCGGGCAGCTTAAATGGGCAGCTTAGGAAACAGATGCCTCTCCTGTTCATATTTTTGAAAACTTTTATTTTAAGCTTTCCTTTCACAATAATGTCCTCCATCTTCTAATTCAGAATGTAACTGACTTTCACTTTTTAGAGTAAAATTTGTTTTCATTTCCAACCTGCCTGCTGTAAAGTGAGTTCTAGCAAATCTGATGAACTCGAAGACTTTCAGGCACACAAGGACTCCAAGCCCCATGACGCTGCACAAACCAGAAAAGCTTGGAGATATCTGGACAGGGGCTGCACTTCCATATGCAGATTTAAGTAGTATTATGAAGTGGCACTTTCACTGCCAATGAGTTGAGTACAAAAGTAGCTTTCTGGCAGTTATTGCCCAGTGTCCTTGTGATTAAAACTCATCAGTAGTGTAGCAGTCTGTAAGATGGAAAAGAAATCCTTATTGCCACAACTGTGTCCTTTTTTTCCAATGGAAATGTTATATATTGGTTTGTCACGCCATGGTATGTTGCCAAGGAAATTAGTGTATTTCTAGACAAGACTGCAAATAAACAGACCACTGTACAGAATAAAGAAGTACTCCTCATAATAATCTTTATGAAGAGAATTCATTTTAATGCCAGAGAAAAGTACCAATGAGCCACTGTCTGCTCTGCTGACCAGCACTGTCATTGTTTACTTTTCTCATCCATCTGACTTTGTCCATTTCTCAATGTCTTATGCTATTTTTGGACTGTAAATCCTCTGGAGCAAAGGCTACCTTGGTTTTGAGTTAGTGCAGACAGCTGCCTGATGAATCCCCAGGTGACTAGATGACTGCCTAGGTAATGTGACAACACAGTGATTATTTTAAAAATTGCCTTCAGAGCCACAGAAGACAGCAAAGAAGAGGCATCAACCTCAAGAAGCCAATAAGCAGCGACGGGAGTTGGGAACAGGGCTGGGTATGACGAGAAGAAGAAATGGATGCTGAAAAGACAACAGCAGTGATACAAAGGGGCAGAGGCCACAGTAGTGATCCCGGAAAGGTAGGGTGAAGCTGTGGCCAGGAGAAGAAAGCAGCAGCATTGCTTCTTGACTACAGAAAGATTGGGAGGCTCCATACAACTACATGTTATCACCAACTCATGCAGAAATGTGTTGCTTGCTTCTCTGCAACAGCTTAGAAGGACAGGTATGTGCGGCACGGCAAAACGTGCCTATGGCCCAAGTCAATCATTAGGCTGAGTTTGCTTCATTGTGATGCAAGGGTGACACAAAGAACGAGCCCCCCTGCAATTTTTCATACTCCTGCTTTGCATTTGTCTCTGAATCTAATACTCCAGTGAGCTGTAATGTCTGGGTAAACAGAGAGAGGCCAAAAGGGCAAAGCTCAGGATTTCAGTAGGTACTACTAGACATAAAGGTTCATTTCCATGGATTTGCTGAACTCTGAATAATTTTCAGCAGTAGAACATAGAGGAAAAAATGAATTAATTAATTAAAATAAACAAACAAAATCTTCCTGACTGTCTTCTTTATCGATTTTCATTACTATGCTGCTCTTCTACACAGGACCCCACCTGGGGGGATTTGTTCTGCTCCATGATCTTGGTTTACTGCCCATTGCCTGCTCTCTACCAAAACACCTGGGAAGGATTTTTCTACTGCTGCTATTCCTCAATGGCAGCCTGCCAATGCCTCAAGGCCCTCTCCTTCCTCTGACAACTCTCTGCTGGTTGCAACACTCTCTGCTTGACAAAATTAAACCCACTCATAAAGAAGAGGCATGCCAATCTTTTCTTCACACAAAGTAATCAATCATTTCCTCTCTCTGTGAACACTTAGTGTTTGCTGGGAAAAATGATGAGACAACTAGCAGCTGAATTCCAGAAACATAGCCAGTGGCTCCCTGATTTTGTGGCCAGGAAATACCTTGCAGGTCACTAGCTCCTATCTTCAGATAGCAACTTGAGGGACTGTGAACACCGACAAAATCCTCTCCTATACTTCATCAGTCACCTCTCCTTGATACAACTGCTTGCTGCTTGGGTGTCCTTTTGTAGTACTTACTGGGTTACCAGCTGGGCCAGGCTCTCCCGCAGGTCCAGGGGATCCATTCTTGCCCTAGGTCAAAAGAAAAGATACAAGTAGTGAAGCAGAATATACTATAATGAAACATATCCACTTACTCTACAATAGAAGAGATTTCTTCAGCATTGTCCAGCCTCCTCTTCTCTCGGTAGGCTACAGAGTAAGATCTCTTATTCTACACTTATCCTGTAACTTCTGCATCCCTGGTTGCATGGATGACCCCATCTTCTGACAGAAGGTGAGATATCTAGATGCCTTAGTCTGAAGAGGATGTGCAAACTGAGTACTCCTCTTCCTCATCCCTATCATATATAGGATTATCCTGTACAGGTGGGTGTACCTGCTATGGCAGCTACAAATCATGAGTGTTCAGACAATTCTCTTTCGCCCTTTTTGAAGCTGCTTTGGGCAACACTTGGATCAATGTAAAAGTGCCCTGCACTCACTGACAGGTATCTCAAGATCTCTCCACACCCTCTTACATTTGAAACTTCCTCACTCCAGTGACCTCTCTCCAGCACCTGGAAATCACTCCTCAGAAAAGCTTACCATCCTCTCAGGGCTATTATCTGACTCAGGCTCTTTGTGCCAGGCATTTGCTTTCTAAGCATCTAAGGCATGCCCTTTAAGGAGAATGGACACATGCTGTAAAGATTTGATGAATCTGACATTCTTTTGACACTAGAAAACTTGGAATGATCTTCCAAACACTTGAAATCATTCTTTAAAAGGACCGATTTCCTCTAATTCCTCATAAAAGAAGATGTGATCATCTCCACTGTCTAAAGTTTGTTGAGATTAAATTCTGTAGCCTGTGCCTTTCTCCTCTGAATTCACTGTGCAGAGGTGCTTTTCACTGCACTGGAGCTGACAGCAAAAAAAAAACAGTGGTTTTACTGGTAATATTCAAAATTTTATCTCATACTCTTTATTAGAGAGGAAATAGAGCAGATGAAGAACAAGGAAAACTGGTACTTTGCCCTCCAACATTCAAAATCCAGACATCTCCTCTCCAAAGGGACATGGCTTAGCTTGGAGAAATGATAATTTCCGTCTCCTACACTTTCTTGTTTATTGCTAGTGTTGTGCAGGGTCACTATGTGTTCATGAGTGATGCCAGCAGTGCAAGAATAATAAGATAAATTTTAAGTTAGACACAAAATCTATCCATATGTTCCTGCAGTCTAATCTAAACCCCTACTATCCCATCTCCAAGCGACCGGCTGTTCCAATTCCTGGCATTGCTGGCTGAGTCAGCATTTTGTTCCGAGTTCGCAATACGTTATAGACACTGTTTTGCTAACTTGTCTTCCCAGAAAGAAATCATTCTTATTTCAACATATTGAAGATGCACTCAGGCTCAACAATTGAGACCTGCATTCAAATTTGGAAAAGGGTTCATTTTTGAGAAAAAATTAAAAAGCCAGGAAATAGTAATTTCTCAGTCATCCCAACTAGCAATTCTTGAAATGTCAAATAAATTGCCATTTCTCCACTTGAGATGTAAGAAAACTCTATAGGTGTTCAATTAAAAAAGAAGCTGAAAAAATCTTTTCCTAAAATTAAACTTTTCCATAGAAGAAAAATTGGAGAGCATGACAAAATGAATGTTCACCTTTAAGTATCATAATTGGACCCCAAATATCTCAAACTAGGCACCTGCAATTAGAGTTTACTTTTGAAAACCACATCCAGAGGTCATACGAGAAGTGAATGAAATGCCAGAGGCATGACTGAGATATGAGCACTTCTGACACTCTAGGTCTGGCAGAACCCATTCCACATCCTCCTCATGCCCAAATCAGCAGTCATCACTATCTGGCACAACTACTTGTTCACAGTAGTATTTATCAATATCATGCTGATATATCTTTCCCGAAGTAAAATGTTATAATCAAACACCATCAGAATCTTCTGGGTTTTTTTTTTTTGTTGTTGTTGTTGTTTTGTTTTGTTTTTGTTTTTTCCAAAGACAGTCAGATTCTAGGATATTTTCACTATAGACAATGCACGGTTCAAAGTCTGTTGAAAATGAAAACTCACCGGCTGCCCTCTGAGTCCTCGAGGACCTTGTGGTCCTATGGGACCAGTATCACCCTGAAAGGAAGAAAAGTATTGTGTTAAGTAAGGAAGATCTGACAAAACAGCAAGTAAATTATTGTGTTAAATTGTTCTGCTCATGTATTAGAGAAAGCAGCATTAAAGTCTCACTCCTCCCTTCCAGTTATGCAGGATGAAAATCAGCCTCTCCTTGAGTTTTAAAAGTCTGTCTGTCTCCAAATACAATGTGATTGCAAGGATAAACCATTAGCATCAGGTTACCTTAAAGCTGATTTATCAATAACAAAGATTCTCCAGCACTTCTCAAGAACTGACTATTTTGCTTTTTCTTGAACTAGGCTTCAGACCTGCTTCTACCTTTTATGGATAGTTCTCCTAGGCCTATCTTCCACTTTATCATTTGCAGCATAACGTTTTTACAGTGACGCAAGGAGTGCAAATGAGACACCACCTCCCCAGGTCCCATGGAAATAGCATGGCAGCCACTTGGTGCATTGCTCAGAAGTTAGTGCAGGATCCTGCCCAGGTCATGGTCTCCTGGGACTTTGTTCCATGACTGCATATAAAACAAATAATGTCAAAGGATCTGTTTATACTGTCTGTCTTTCCTCTGAGCAGTAGCGTCTTATTCCACAGGTATTTCTTGGGTTTCAGTGGAGCGATTTGTGCAGTAAGGCACAGCTCTTGTAGAAGAATTGTGACAGAATCTGGCCCGTTGGGACTTTGCTGAATGAAGCGTGGCTCAGAGAAGTGTGTGGCAGACAGCAAGCCCATCACCACAGACTGTGGTTCAAACAGTACAGTTTTCTCCCTTTTCCAAAGATATAGCTGACATATAAGTGCCAGACGCTGAGCTCTCTAATTCCTTGTTACCGTAATGAGCTTTGCACAAACCATTTCCTGCGCACTCCTGCAATAATTTACCCTTTACTACAGTTTCTGCACTTTGAGGGGAGGAACATTGCGAATGAAAATTTTCATTTGTCAGAGAGCAGGGGATTAATTTCTGCTCCAAGTGATATACTTACATCCTTCCCAGGTGGCCCCTCACGCCCAGCAGGACCTGCTGCACCTGGCTCTCCCTGCAATTCAGCAAGAAGGAAGAAGAAACCAACTCAAGGTCAATGACAGACCAGTAACATCACTGCAAATGGTGTGGAGCTTCAGAAATATTGGACTGAAGCTCATAACTCTGTGGAGGTGTGAGGCCTTTTTAAGGCCAAGAGGAACCTCGTACTAGACAGGATACACGGCTTATGAAAATAACTCAGGAACATCTTCTGCAAGTGATGCACAAGGTAGTGCAGCACTTTCCAGCAGTATATTAGCCACCGCTAATACAGTGATTGAAAATCACCAACGTACTCATGATGCAAAAACTCTTTTAATGAGAAAGAGATAAGCAAATCCAGCACTGGATTTCTCAGCTAAGCTCCTGTGAGTGCAGCATTTTCTTTCCCTGTGGAGAAAAAGAATTACGCAAAAGGACATTCAGTTTTGTATTCCGTTTCGTATTCCACTTTGTACACCACGGAACCTTTTTGTGCTGCACTGCAGACTCAGGACTGCAAGAAGCCCAACTTCTCATGCAGAGCTTGAATTTTATGATTTATGACTCACAGGCAACTAAGCCAAAGGCTTAGATGCATTTCTAGTCTCTTTTCTGTATGCTTTGTCTCTGAACACACTCTGCATTAACAAGACTTTTTTTGGAGATCTGATACTGGCACTATAAGTGCAGGAGGGTTCCTCACCTTGCCCTTCAGCAGTTGTACCAGTGCGATGTAGTACACAAACAAGGTGGTTTTTACAAAGGGCTATCTCAAAGTGCGCATCAAAGAAATCAGATCTACCCACTGCCTCGCCTTACCTGCAAGCAGAACTTCAGGAGAGCGAATGAAGACGGCTGCTGTGATTTTATGCCATGGGTGCAGCCCATGGAATTGTGGTTGAAACAGCATTGTCAAACATAGGTCTGTCATCATTTTTTTCTACAGCTTCAAAAAGACTCTAGAGTCAACTGTTTAATCAACACAGTATTTCTCCAAAAGACCATCCTGTGTGCATAAAGGGCATGGTACTTACCCGGGGACCTGGGAGACCTGTATCTCCTCTCTGTCCTTTGAAACCCTATAACAGAGAATGAAGTCAATGATCCCCCATTACCCCAATGCATGAAGCATTCAGAAAGCTTCAGCTTTAATGTGCAGTTAATAACTTTCCAATTTTGCCTAAGATTACAAGGAACTGGTCACCATGGAGCTGTCATGTCCCAAGGAGTGATAAGGAAGGGCTATGTTCCAGACATATGACAGACTGTTCCATAGCTCCATAGGCTGCAAGACCACAGTGCGTACATTCCTGCTGTGAACAGTCCATAGATCATTTGGCCCTAGATTTCACTGTCCCTGTTCGTTCTGAGAACACATAAGAGAGCACATGAATTACAGCTGTGACCTTCTGGTAAAAGAAGGTGCCGTGCTTTTGTGCTTTATCTTATAGGTAAAGCACTTGCTCCAGGTCAGCCTTATTGTGAAGAATCTGAAAATACTTCTGTATTTTTAACATATCATTTACACATAGTCACAATACCATCACGATTTTCAGTCAAGACAGCTCTTGGCTACTCATAAATATCAGCAAAGCAATCTGTCTGCCCAACAAAAGTTTCCAAGCCAAAAGTACAAAAGAATTTCTGTAGTGAATCTTTTGGTAAGTAGAACAGCTCCTACCGGCAAGCCTCTGGCACCCTCCTGGCCAGGAAGTCCTGGTTCTCCAGGTTTTCCCTACAGGAAAAAGTAGAAGAAAAAAAAACATATCAATGGGAGTTTGATACATAAAATTCGTTCCACTCTTCCCCCTTACATGCAGCATAAGTGTACTGAGAAATATGATTGCCCAGGGTTTTTCCAGCAATACCTGGAAATGCAATACAGACATGCCCATGGGTGCCTCTGCTAGTACTACTGGGAACATACTCTTTGAAGTTCAAAGAACACTTGTGTCTTTGGACTTGCTGCTCCACATACTGGTTTCCCTAATGACTGGGGACCTGGCATTTTACAGACCCACCAACTCTTAGGCTGTATTTTGACAAATCGCATTAAAAAAAGTTGGCAAAACCAGATTCCAAAAATACATTCTTATTATAACAAATACACTTGCAAGGAATTACATTTCATGACCGTTTATTAGCACTTCTCTTCAACTAGGCAACTTCATGACTCAGACTTTTCTTTCAACAAACCTGAGTATAGACTAAATAGAGAAAATCAAATATAAAACACTCGATCCTGGATAACAAAACAGTTACAGAGCATCCCAGGTTGGGTCTTCTTTGAAGACATCCTGCCCCTACATTTTTAATCGCACAGTCCTATAGTGGCCAAAAAATGGATTAAGGATTTAGTAGTACAAAACAACCTGCTGTCTCTGCAATATTTATGGTAGCTGTAAAATGGAATCACTATGTTTTAGAGTATTTACGGTAGCTGTAAAAGTGGAATCACTAGGGTTTAGAATATTTATGGTAGCTGTAAAAGTAAAAGAACAGTTTCCTCTCAAGATTGCTAGTGTGTGAATCCTCTAAAACGTTGAAAACAATATAGTCTTTCTAGTGTTAAAAAAAAAACATGCAAACAGACTCCCTGGACCCCTAAGGAGTCCATAGATAGGCAGCTCCAAAAGCAATAACTGGATGCAGGCTCTGAATGCCTGAGTGAAACAGCTTTAAATTACATTACCGGTTCCCCAAGAGATCCTGGCTTGCCATCTTTGCCGTCATTTCCAGCAATGCCCTGCAAAACAAAGTATAAAGATGGAGGCTATAAGAAGGATCAGTATGTTTTATCAATGTGAAATCTTACAGTCTTACAATGACATCTCTGCTTTATCATGGGATACTTGAGTTTGCACAGACCTCAGAAATCTACATTATTTCTACGGCTCAGCCATAAGCCTCTCCTTGGCACACTACTGTGCTAGCACAAACTGCCTCCTATATGGTACCTCTAAAGTGAACCTCCTTTTCAGCAAGGCAAGCACTCCAAAATACTATAAAGATAGGATTCTAAAAACAGATTCTTAGCTGGTATAAATCATTATAATACCATTGAGCTAGATTGCTTTACAATAGAAGTATCTCTGGCCTTATCCCCTTAAGGCATAAAAACAAAACAAAACAAAACATTGTAGTAGCAGAAGAAATCAGATTCTATTGCCAAGACGCATTTCATCTGGAGCCAATGCAAAGGAATTATTTCAGCAGCAGATTCTTCTTCATGAAAACAATATTTCTGCCTAAGAGTTCCTGTGCCCTTACATTTGGAGTTCTTAGGGGAGCTATTATGTCAGGGGGCCTTGGCAGACTGGAGAAATGGGCAGAAAGGAATTACACGACGTTCACCAAAAGAAAGTGCAGTGTCCTGCACCGGGGGGAATAGTCTCATGCACCAGTATAGAGAGGCTAAGGGCAAAGCAGCTGGAAAGCTGCTTTCCAGAGAAGGATCTGGGGCTACTGGTGGACACCATGTTGAACATGAGCCCCTGTGGCAAAGGCAGCCAACAATAACCTCGGCTGCATTAAAAGGACATTTCTACCAGTTTGAACATTTCTATCATCAGCTCTGCAGAGAGGGACCTGGGTGTCATGGTGGACGACAGGTTGACCATGAGGCAGCAGTGTGCCCTCATGGCCAAGAAGGCCAATGGGATCCTGGGGTGCATGAAGAAGAGCGTCTCCAGCAGGTCGAGGGAGGTGATCTTGCCCCTCTGCTCAGCCCTGGTGAGGCCACACCTGGAGTATTGTGACCAGTTCTGGGCTCCACAGTACAAGAGGGATGTGGAGCTGCTGGAGAGAGTCCAGCACAGGGCTACAAGGATGATCAGGGGCCTGGAACATCTGCCCTATGAGGAGAGGCTGAGGGAGCTGGGCCTGTTCAGCCTGGAGAAGAGAGGGCTGAGAGGGGATCTGAGCAGTGTCTATTAGTACCTCAAGGGAGGCAGTGAGGAGGATGGTGCTGGCCTCTTTTCAGTGGTGGCCACCAACAGTGCTAGAGGAAATGGCCAGAAACTGAAGCACCAAAAGTTCCACAGGAACTTAAGGAAAAAATCCTTAACAGTGAGGGTGACAGAGCACTGGAACAGGCTGCCCAGAGAGGTTGTGGAGTCTCCTTCTCTGGAGATCTTCCAAACCCGCTTGGACGCAGTCCTGTGCCACGTGCTCTAGGTGACCCTGCGTGTGCAGGAGGGTTGGACTGGATGATCTCTAGAAGTGCCTTCCAACCTTAAGCATTCCATGATTCTATGATTCGAGGGTGGTGATCCTTCTCCTCTATTCAGCACAAGGGAGATATGTCTTCAAAGAAGAGTGTACAAAAGAGACATGGACAATGTGAACCAAGTCTCATATGAGACAAGGCTGAGACTGTTTATCCTGAGGAAGAAAAGGCTCAGGAGAACAGTGAAGGATGAAGAGGGCAGGGGCCAGACTCCTCACAGGATGAGAGGGAACAGGAACAAACTGAAACACAGGGAATTCTCTTTGAACATAGAAAACACTTTTGTCACTGTGGGAGTGGTTGAATACTTTGTCACTGTGGGGGTGACGTATGTTTCCTATCATTGGAGATATTCAAAACCTGACTAGACATGGTCCTGGGCAAAATGAGCAGCACTTTGAGCAGGTCGTTTGGACCAGAGAATCTCCAGAGGTCCTTGCCAATCCCAACAATTCCGTGTGATTTGATGTATTATTTGACTTCTGTGCTCTGCATGAAAGTTTCTCTGCCAAAGAATGAGGAAACAGATGAGGAACAGACCTATTTCATGTTGGTAATTAATATTTAGCTTTCAAGCAGTCAAACACAGCATTCACGCAGGTCTAGACAAAGAATACTATAGTGTGAACATTACAAGTACTATCATACACATCTTTCAAAGCACCTTCAAGTGTCACCTGCTTGATTTACATGCCTGCATGTTCATAAAATGTTTAGTATGGGAAGAAGCTGACTAGCACTCACTGGAAGTCCAGGCACTCCTGGTGGTCCCTGTGGACCTGGAGGGCCATCTTTACCCTGAAAAGAAACCGGAAACATGAGAAGTAAGACAAGTTCTTCATACACTTCTATCATATGAAGTTTTAGCATATTTAGTATTCAGAAAGAGAGAGAGAGAGACCACTGTGAGAATCAGATCTTGCACCCTGCATCACAGAGTGTACAAGACTTCCCTGAAGTCATTCCCATTTAAACCGGAGATCTTTCTTTTTACATGAAGCATCCGATATTAATTATATGCTCTTTTAAATACAGAAGCTCCTAAAATCACTGAGAAGCTTCCTCTAAAGTTTAATTATATTTAATACAGGGTGCTTAATTTCTTCCATCTAGTCAGGAAATAGAAGTTCGGTATTTTATAAATATTGAAACAGAGATTATGAGAAATGCGTAGCTGACACTGCTAAGAAAAAAAATAACTGCCCCTTTCAGGCTTTTCTGGTGCATTACCATAAAAAAACATCCAAACAACTTTCAAATAAATCAGCTGTACAAAATTCTTCATAGATTTCTTGAAGGTTACATCTGTACTGGTATTTTCAGTGGTGCCAGGGAATGTTTTTAGACCCTGGAATTTGGTCAGTCTGTGCTGTGACATCCTTCAAAAGGTCTCAAGTTGGGTTTTGACAATCCCCAGGCACAGTTCATGTGACAGCATGGATCATGAAGCATCCTAATATCTACATATATATAGCAATACATATATAGCAATAATGACTACATCCTTTCAGATGTAGCCATCTTGCTCTAGAAACTAAAAGACTTTAATAAAGGCAGGCCACAAACTTGTCCTTACTGCCAGAGAAAAATTGGAGGCATCTTTTAATGTGCTAATACACATGCATGCAGCCTCCTGCTCTTCTCCCAGCTACAGACTGTCAATCTGCAATGATCTGACAAATGGCAAGCATGTGTTCTGATTCACTGCTGCAGGCAATTTACTGGACGGAAAAGAGGTACAAAAGGCTCTTTAGAGAGCGGGCCCAGGGTGTTCAGAAGAAGTCTCATAAACTGGATTTAGTTTTGGCTAATTTGGAGTTCCTTTGTGTGAGTAAATGCAACTGCAAGAACAAAGCAATCCGCAGTTATTTGTGTGGGTGCAGGTGTGGAATTACTTCAGGTTGAAGCCTTCAGACGACATGACAATGGTTCCAGCTCAGCTCTACTTTACAGGAGTAAAGCTAGTTAAAGGTAGTGATTGAACACATAATCCATAGCTTACTATATCTCCTGGATTTCCTGCTGGTCCAATTGGTCCAGGTGCCCCATCTGGTCCCTAAATAAAATAAAGCAGAAACAATGCGTGATTGATATATTTTGTACATTTGTCAATGCTCTCACTGCCACAGATGGCAACACTAAAGTTTTCCCTCATTTACTCATTTTAGCATTCATTCCTTCGTTCATCACAGAAAAGCAGTGCCAATCTCTGCATACAATCAGTCTCCAAAGCCAGAAATAGTCAAATATTTGAGATCGGTCCTGGCCCTCCCTTCTGAAAATAGGGGATGATTAGGAAAAAGCCAATCTTGTCACAAAAATAACTCTGAAGAACAGAAATGATAGGAGCAGTTTGAACCATATTCTGTGGAAGGCAAACTCCTGGAATCACGAGTCAATGCAGATGGAGGGAAAAGTCACAGCAAAAGCTGCAGAAAAAAAAATCTAAAGGAATACGACATTTTGCTCTCTTTTGTCAGGATCCATTTTGCTCATTTCTTTTCAACATGAGTACATTCAGAGGGTCTCACGGGACATTTTTAAAGGGGTTTAATCCTCCTGGAATAATAATATGGCTGTGGTAGTAGACTTGTTTTTTTTTAAAGGGGTTTAATCCTCCTGGAATAATAATATGGCTGTGGTAGTAGACTTGTTTTTATTGCCATTTTCTCCTAAAATAACAATTCTCAAGAAAAGACTGCAGGAAAGCAAATGACCCGCAAAACAGGACTAAGTGTTGTCCCAGCAGCAAAGCATTCAACAATCTTTAGGCACCGCTACATCTGAAAATAGATTTTTTATCCAAACCTCTTTTTTGGTTCCTCCAATTGTTTAGTCAATGGAATGCAAATTCTGCTTTGAAGAGATTGTGTGGATCCCCAGAAGAGATGAAGGGTGTGCACCCACAGAAGAACACAGCCAAACTGTACTGGAAGCTGGAGTTCAAGAAGTGATGACGGTGGGCAAAGGAGATTGAAAAGACCTTCTTTAACGAAAAGTCACAGCTCTTGGAGGATGTAAGTGGTGACACCATGGGCAGGACAGCCACTTACTTTAACCTTGCTTCTGCAACATCACACGAGCATTATGCTTTTTGAAATAAAAGAATCATAACTATACTTGTAGAGAGAGTATGTGGAATGAGAAAGACCATGATGCAGAGGCATACACGGGAAAGGATTCCTCATTCAGAAGTAACCCACAGCTTATGAAAACTAGAGATAATCCAGTCTAACACTATTGTATCTTAACTGAGAACTAAGCAACACAGTTTTATCTGCCAGTTACAGACTGATTACTTATTCTGGATAAGGAAACACATGCTACAAAGAAGTCTCTGTGGAAGCGCTTTCATGATCATTGTCTTATATAAAGAGATACACTGAAACTTAACATCGATTTACAGAGTGAGATGAAGCAATAAGTGCAAAGTGGCTGATGTATTAAATAGCAATTACCATTAGTGGGGAATTCTATGACACTCACAGGACCATTAGGAACCCACTGAAAAATGCAAATGTGATTTACAGACAGGTGGGAATGACCCTTTCTGCCATATGGAGCTTGCAACAACATTTATTAGTAACGAAAATATAGGAGCACCTGCTTTATACCAGAGGAACTTACAGGTGGACCAGGATTTCCAGGAGGTCCTGAGAAGCCTGGCATTCCAGGATGGCCCTGAAAAATGAACATGTATTATGTTTTTTTATGCACTATTCACTTATTTAGCAGAACTAAAATTGTGTGGTAACATCAAAATAAGACAATATCAAGACAGCTGGTTATAAAGAGATACTACGTTTTTAAAGTAAAGCCTTGGTTTTGAAAGCATGCATTTTGCAACATTTACAGTGTACTTTTTTACTGTGTATGCTGTATGCTAACAGGAGCTGAGAATAAACATTGTGAATTAGATAAGGTAGGAGATCAGGGAGAAAAACAGAAGCTGTTTAAAATATCTTACAAATCTCAGTCTAGATACTGGCTTGCACCCTGAATTATTGGCTTAGCCCTTGACACAATTAAGCCCAACGCTTACTCTGATTAGACAGTCCTCCTCCTTTTGGCATCTCAGTTCCTCCTAAAACAGACCCTCCTTGCACTCATCTTCCAGGACTAATAGAAACACTAGCCTTTCCCATTAAAGATTCACCTTCTGGTTCTCATCTACACATTAGCAGGGGAAGACTGCAGGCTGGGCAACGTAGAGAACTGGATGCACTCAATCTAAAAATGAGGAAGCATCATCTGGGACTCCCCCAACACACGACAGAGACAAGCCTTGCAGGAAATGGAGAGCCTGAGGAGCCTGGAGAGCCTGTATTCCCATCTGCATAGGCATCTGAGGCTTAGAACAGTGAAGACCTCCTATTTTCTTGCTCTGCCTCTGGAAATGGGACTCTTCTACCAACACCATGGCAGTTTCTCATGAAGAATCACAGTCACTGCACTGTTGGAAAGTGCACTCTTTACCTGCTCTCCTTTTTCTCCCGCATCCCCAGTTGTACCACGGTCTCCTTTAGCACCCTGGTAACAACAACAAAAAAATCCATTGAAAGTCACATATATCCAGTATTGCATCATACTTTTAACCATCTTGTAAGCACTCGGACACTTGAGCGTCAAACACAGAAGTTAGGACTGAATCCTGCTTGCCCTTCTCTTAAATTCTTCCCTACACTTTCACTACTGATTTTAGAGCCCAGATACACGGAAAAAATGGTCTTTGACAAGTATACATTTATGGAGGAGATGGGGGTATTTTTTTTTTTTAATATTGTGGTCTCCTGGACATAAAGAGGACCTACAAATCCTTAAAAATGCACAGATTGTTTGGCATTGAACTAAATGGGTCTCTTTGGTAAGGAATTATCCAGACTAGTGCAGATATACATTTATAGAATGAGCTAGTAATACCCTCTCCCTTTAGGGACAACAAAGGCATTTCAAGGTTCAGTCATAAAATTCATACCAACAAAGTGCCCTTCTCTCCCTCTCTCTACTAGCAGCAACAGAAAGGAGACAACTAACTGGTATGTAAATGCTTGTATTAAACTTAGAAATAGCAATCTTACAGCTAAATCTTACAGCAAAAAAAAAAATATCAAGATGATGGGGAGCAAATTATGACCTGAGCAATGCACAGGACATTAATGCATAATACTGACTATGTAAATGATACTTTGGTTCATTGGAGGAGACCTGGGAGACAAGTGAGGAAAGAAGAGACGCTATTTATCAAATAAAAGAGGCACAATTCATTTTACTAGAAGGAAAGAAATTGGTCATGCAGCTAGAGCAAGGATCTGCAGTTCCACTGCTACACTTCGGAATGGTGCCTAATACCAGTTTTTATGGTAGTGCTAGGGACCATACAGCATTTTCAAAAGAATAGAACTCTCTGTGTCTTTCATCCCTTAGGATCCTGCATATATAATCAAACAGGAGCACTGTCTTTGTGTTTGCAACTTTGGAGAGGTTTTAGAATAAGTGCTCTTAATATTTCAAAATGTGATTTCATGTTTACTCATTTTTAAACTATTATTTAATAGTATTCACATGCCACTTTAAAAGTGATGCTATTTAAGCTAAATATTCATTCTTGCTACCCAGCTCTCCACCTGCTCCTTACTACATAAGAATGCATCAGAAGATGAGGTATAGCTCAGAAATTCTGCTTAGGATTTCTACCTGATATTGTAGCTATGGGTTACTAGTTATTTTCCAAATTTTGTCCCAGAGCACACTCTCATTTGATCAACCTATATTTACTTTCGAGACTCTGCTTCTGCCCCCCGACTCCCATATCTTTAATTGCAAGGTGTAAAATTAATTTCTCAATCTGAAATAACTTGTTATACATACTAGTAGGTACAAATACAAGGATATTGAAATAGTACATGTTGTTTTAGACAGTAAGTCAGAATGAAGGCAAGTCTGGGGAAAAACTATCTGTGCTCTAGGATGAACACACCTTATCTCTCCCTCCATTGATCAGGTTTGATTCATTTCACATTAGGAAGTTGTAAAGGTTTTCACTGTAAGCAAGCACTGCCATTCTGAACAGACTGATGACAGAGTTACTCATGGAAAAACCTTGAAATGTTACGTTATTAAAATCCTTCAGACATAGCAAGCTTGAGTTTGTGAAGCAGAGGCATGCAGCTGAAATTAGCTGTTCTTCCTATAGCATGTTTCAATGAACATTTGGAGCCTGCAGATAAAGCAACTGTGGCAGGTGTTTGGAACCCAGCAGTCCACTGCATCACCTTTAATTTAAAGTGATTCAAGCATACAGCATTCAAAAAGGAGGGGGGCATGCAGAGTTGCTACTGCTGAGGCTTTAATTTCTTCCTCACCTGATTAAAATGAAACTTACCCTAAAGTCTTTAGCTCTCTCTCTCAAAAAAAACAAAAAAAAAGGAATGAATTTCATCATCAAGAATCAAGCTCATCTAAGTTTTTGTGAATAGAGGGATGGTATGAGAAAAGACTGAATTTAACTATTTAACTGAAACATCATCCATATGGGAAGCTGTGCAGTTCTAAGCGCCTGTGACAAAATTTCACTCCAGTAAAGGAGTCTAGCTAACAGGCAAGACCTATCCCTTACAGAAGGATGGATGCCACCAAGATCCTGCTTCTCCAATGCGCTAACTAATCACAAGAACATTTTGGTTAGGCAACAGGGGAAAAAACAACCAACCTTTGCACCATCCAGTCCAGGTAGGCCTGCAGGACCTCTGGGACCAGCAATCCCCTGTAATACAGAGAGGTAGAGGTAAATTCTAGTTTCCTGCTGATCAGAAACGGAGAGAAAGTCAGCAATGATCCCTCACAGCTAGAACCATGCAGTTGAAAGGGTTCAGTATCACGAACTGCTTCATGCTCCAGCACACACTGTGTTGGTGGGATATAGTCCTCTTCTATATGGCATCAGACAGGCTCATCAGCACAACCTTACGCACTCCTAAATATGCAGTGGGTCTTTCCCAAATGGGCTAACCCTTAGGAAAAGTCTTTGTCATTTCCAGCCCTGGTTACTTGGAAACAAAACATTTAGAGGGGAACCATAAGCAGTGTGTCATGAAAGGATTCAGTCTATAGGACTGCCCCTTCTGAATGACCGTCGAAGTGACCTTACTGAGGCCAGCACAGTACAGCACAGTACAGTCATCAAGATCCCGATTACTTGGAGTAGTAACATTCTCTTTCAGGATTTTTACAGAAGCGATGGGTTTCCTGGAACAAGAATAGTCACTGTATTTTCCTCTTCCAAATTTCTCCCTGCAGTTCAAGTGGGATGTGGCATCCCTCACTTCCTACCTTAGCTTCTGTTTTCTCTTCCCAAAAGACAGGATTTTTATATCAGAGTTGTCAACCTAGATTCACAAAGTATTAAGGTATCTAAAAACCCACTAAAACCCATATCTAAGTATTCTAGGATAAAGAAAAAAAAAACACTCGAGATATTTCTCACAATAACTGCAATTCATGGACAACAAGTGAGCAAGAATGCACAGAACAATCATGGATAGACTGGCCAAATTGTCAGTCACATCATAGGCTTCTTCGTTCACTTTTATCCACTTAAGAGAGCTGAATTTAGAAAGGAAGAGAGATCCACAAGGATCAAGGACAGGAAAAAAATAAAAAAAAAGACTGCTAGGAATGTGAATAATAAAGGATCTCTGGATAGTAGAAACTCAGCACTTTTCCTCTCCCCCAGTCCTCATGACCTACAAAAAAAGTTTAAGAGATTAATTTTGCTGTGCATCACTTATTAAGAAGTGATCCCCCTTCCTTCTTTTCAAGCCCTCTGAAAAATTTGTGCCATTGAAACAGCAGTCATTCCTAACTCTTCCCCTCAGGCATCCTTGTAGTCAACAGAAAATCCATACAATGATCACTGAGCTTTCAGGAGTGCACTCCACTTGCTCTTCAGTCACCACTCTCTCTTCTTCCTCAAACACATCCACTATTCCTTCTTCTGAACAGGAAGCATCATTGAAAAATTTCTGGCACAGGCAAAGTGTGCCAGGATATTTATACTACCAAAAGCTACCCTACCAAAAGCTGATATCCAGCCCATTGACCCACAGTCATCTGTAAAGTATTCAGCACATTGCTGTTGCAAAAGAAAGCAATCAGGTGGAAATATAAAAAAAAAACAAGTTAGAATGCATCCAAGGAATGGCCACTCTTTCTAGCTCTCTTACCATTTTGCCATCCTGGCCATCTCTACCTGGTGGTCCTCGGAGACCTTTATCACCTTTGAAACCTGGAATGCCGGGTAGTCCTGGAGGACCAGGGGGACAGTCACTGCACACATCCTAGGAAGGAAAAGTAACATTGAGAACTAAATGAACAACAGACTGGGGGCCTCTTACAGGCCCTGCAGACCCCAAGATGAATATAGCAGTGTGGTGCTAGAAGCACAGCCTACAGGCCTTTGCATTTCAACCATGCTGAGGGGCATGTGGGTTACTTTGACTTGTAGAACTGCAGCATGGAACACAGCAAAGGTCAGCTCTGAGTTCACACAGACGCCCAAGGGGAATTTCTTACCAGATGTGTTGGACAACTCCTGTGTCATCATCCAGGATCAAGAAACAAGGGAAAAGCTTTTCCTAATGGGGAGATCGGACAGCCAAAAACCAATACTACCAAGAAAAACTCTGTTGCAAAGATGCAAGGCTTCAAGTCTACTTGAAGCTGTAGAAAACTGTCACAACTGTGTGAAAAAGTTTAGTTATAGCATAGGGGGCAGACTGTTAAGGAACACCCAGGTACAGCACAATGTCTGACTAGGTGTTTTGGAAAGGAAACTTCATTCATCAACTAGCATGTTGGAGAGCTTGGAGATTACGAAAAGCAAATATCTTCATGTCCTAGTCACATTCTGTCATGGAGAATTACAACCTCCCGCTTCAAAATACTCGTTGAAGCATCGTCTTGGTGTATTACTTTTTACATTTCTACTGATCTCAAAAAATAGAAAAATAAAGAAAAGTATGACATTTCTATTTCAAAGATAGACTCCCTTCAGCAAGGGGGGTGAGCCCTGCTTATAAAGGACAGAATAGCCCAGTCACCAGATGACCAGAATGGTTGTTCAGAGATCTGGGTCCAAATTCCAGCTCTGGCAATGTTCTATTTTAAAACAATGAGATAACTACCTTTCTGAGCATCTTTACGTATTTAACGTATATGTTCTTCAGGGTAGAGTTGCTACTTTATAACATGCTTGTAAGACACCCAGAGCAACAGAACCCTAACATCACCTGGGCTCAAAGTGCTGCTGTCCTTAGAGCTGTATCAAGCATGAAGTAAAAAAATAAAATAAAATAAAATAAAATAAAATAAAATAAAATAAAATAAAATAAAATAAAATAAACAAAAAATAGAGTGTATGAATGTAATTTTATAAACAAAGGAAGATGGGAAAGGAACATCAAACTTCACTCAAGAACTAGTGTTTTTTACAGTCCAAATCCCAAACAAGTCCCAAACAGTACAATAGAGTAAACTTTGGAATAATAGTTGGTGGTTTGAGAAAGGCAGCTCTGCATGAAAACATTTCACAGTAGCAATCCTAAATTGCTCCTTTTGTTAATGAGACTGGTTTAAAAAAGTAATTACGTAGCTTCTTTTAATCAATAAGAAAGGATTTCTTGCCATGTCTCAATACTGCTTAAAAATCTCCCAACTCAGTCCATGAAAATCTGTACAGATTTATAGCCAGCAGCCATCCACCTATCAAATACTGACTCAAAATGACCTTAAAAAGTCTCAGAGCTTTTTTTTAATATATATATATATATATATAAATCAAACACCATGCTCTAAAGGATCCTTGTAGGATGTACTGCCCCTTGGGACTGTCAGAGGGCTTTTGAATTTCATCTCCAGCACATGCTCCAACATGCTGAGAGGAGTGCAGAAAGGAGATCTGCAAGCTTCATGGTCTGGCAGAGAGGTATCTTTGCACTTGTATCTTAGACACTTTCACGCCATAGACTATTAGTCAGGTTTGAATCAATTATACAAGTAAAATCCACGGCCATTCCCTAAAGTTGATTACCTTCACCAAGAGATTGATGTCCTCTGGAGAGAGCAGGGGAGAGGAACCCTGCAGAATGAGAAAACTATTATATGAGGCAATATTAAAAGGCATCAAAATATGAGAAAATTTCCTATGGACTGATACTTGCTTTTTTCTTGCACTGTCCAACTTTGAACCCTCTTGCATTATAAATATGCAATATCATACCTGAGATGAACTGAAGTTTTCATATACAGGAAATGCAGTTCCTGCAGAGAATACTCCAGACTAGCGCTAAGAATTTGCCGTTAAAGTGTTGTTTTTTATGCAGGCATTCAATTATTTTCATACTGATCCAGAAGTATCACAGGCATTTTTACCATAACCCCTTATAGGTTCTTATTGTTTTCCCAGCTGCTCTGTCTAGAAGAACAGCGGGGAAAATGTATTGAACTGCTTTCCAGAGGTGAGGTAGGAACTGAGATAAAAGGAAAAACAGAAGCACAGCTGAAAAACAGTATTTGAAGATGTAACAGAGAAATGAAATCACATACTGGTTTTCCAGGAGGTCCCCTTTCCCCTGGATTTCCAGGAAGACCCTACAGATCAATAGAAATAAAAATCTGTGAGATTATTATACAATAGTACCCTGACTGCTCTCACACACTGTTGACTGCTCTGGACTACCACACATTCCTGCTTTCTGTCACTGAGATCACTTCCACAGGTTTTTGCATGCAGCAATTAACTCCTTCAAATTACCGGCATCATTAAAAGGGACCCTCTCATTACTTTGACATTTCTTAATTTCTCCCTTTTGAATCTTACTTATCTACAGAATCAGTCACAAAACAAGTCTCTGCTGAATTCTTATATCCAGCTGGCTCATGGTATCTGACTATTCCAGCACATGCATCATTCATTGCTATTGATTATCTTAAGCTACATATGAAATACGTCCTTTCATAACTATCTATTTCATGTTTTTGAGACCATGAACCACTTCTGTAACTTCTTTACTGATTTCACAGAATCACAGAATGGTTAAGGTTTGCAGGGACCTCTGGAGATGATCTAGTCCAATCCCCATGCTCATGCAGGGATACCTAGAGCACGTGGTACAGAGGACATACATGTTCTAAATCACCATTTTTATCTCTATGGAAGGTTTCGTTTCTTTTTTTTAAAAAAAAAAAAAAACACTTCTTATTTGTTTTTAGTCTGATCAATAATGTGGCAGGAACCAGCTGGGGAAGCCTCCAGGGCAAGGAGATTCGCTGCTCAGGATGCTAGTCAACACTTTGAACCATATAAGTAGCGTCTCTCAATTAGACTAAGCTCAGCAAGGTCTCCTCAGGGGAAATTCTGAGATTGTCCAAAATTTCCACCTTTCAGAATTAGTCGGATATTTTGCTGGGAAGCAGGCTGAGAGTTCTGTCAATCACCTTGTCTCAAGTTTATATCCACTCGCCCATCAGTCCTACATGTTATCTACTCAGACAACTAGATAGGGAGTTTCTAGGCCACACAGAGAATTAATGACTTAAATGCACTGAGTGTGCCTACAGGCACAGTCCAGAAAACCTGTCACACCACAATTAGAAATACAGGACTAATGTAAAATTCTTTGCATCTCACTTCCAACTTACATTCCATACATCTTGCCACAAGACAGAAAATCTGAAACTAGTTTGAGGGTTCTCTTGCTATGTCCACATTAAACATTTCTAAGTGAACAACAAGCCTTCTACTTGATGGACAGGAACTGCAGTGGAGCTAAAGTGGAACTGAAGCATTATTGAAAGTCCATGGATGAAACTCCTGTCTCCCGAGGAACTAAACCACAGGTGAGAATCATAAGAAAGTAAGATCTGAATGAGATTCTCCATTTATAACTCTTTACAATCGTCTTTTGGAGAAACTGAGGTGTTTTGATAAAACTTTGCAGCTGTTTTTAGTTTTGATGCTTCTACAGAGCAGCAATGCGTTAGAAGACTGTGATATGTTCCCAATCACAGAAAAACCAATTCAGAAGTGTCTTTCCCATAGCTATAAATAAACTATTTTTACTCTAGAGCTTGCTTACAGTTCTTTTGCTTAGGGATCTGAAGCATGATATGGAAGTATGGTTCGAATTTGAATATTTAAAGTGGATTTATTTAAAGAAGGAAGGGACATGAGAAAAGAAGACAACGACATCATCCAAAACTGAAATCCTGAGAAATATTTAAGCATGGCTTAGATATCTGTGTGCCAACAGAACTATTTGAGACTAAAGGAGATAGAGCTATCTGCATGAACACTGTGTGATGTGGAGCTGGTGGTGTCTTTAACAGAGGCAAATAAGCCAAGCTGAGAAATAAAGCTATGTGCCGTGGCTGATGAACCTGAAAAACACTGGGTATCCTGGAAAAGTCAAATGGTTGAAAGATACAAGAGTGCAGGAGGAAAACATCCTTTGAAGAATTCCTGTCTGATACAAGTTTAATAAATCAGGTGTGGAACGATGGCACTGTGGCATGTTGCATTATCAGAGAGCAGGCAGCAATCAGAAACAGAGTCCAAAGCAGAGGAGGGACTGCTGGAATACAGAGGCCCAGAATTAAAAAAAAAAAAAAAATCACTCTTGGCTATTGCCAAGCTGCATACATCTCAGAGCAGAACGAAAACACTAGAAGGAAGGCAGGGTGTAAGTGCATCTGACAGGCTGAATAGCATGAGAGGGAAATGGAGAAGGACAGAAAAAATAAATAAAGCATCTGCACTAAAAACTGCATGGCACTGGAGAGAAGAGCTGTTGATGCACAGACCAAACTAACGACCATCATTCAGAAACCTCATAAACTCCTGAAAAACAGTTGAGTTTTAGAGCCAACAGGAGCTGAGATAAAGGGGAACATCAAATAGGAAGACTGTTGCAGTGCATCAGTGTGGGGAAAAGAAGTTAGAGATGAAGAGGTATGATGAACAGAATCCAGAATACTCAATGCGTTTGCAAAATCTGACACACAGGAACGGCTTCAACCTGGACACTGACGGAATTTGCATGTGACCAACCACACAGCAGTGCTCAGATAAATAATGGATTTGAAAATAAAAGAAAATGCTTATAAGGAAGCCAGACACACAAGCTAGTAAAATTGAAGACTTATAAAAGTGAAGTACTATTAAAAGACTGGCAATTACATAAAAAATGCAACAGCTTAAGCAGGTTATAGTTTGCAGGAACAAAAAGCCAACACGAGGTTTGGTAACTGTGCTTTGATTTGTGGTGTATGAACTTCAAAGCAAACACAAAGGCTCATTGGTTTTGACTCTCTAACTAGATGAATAAACTCACCATGCAACAGAAAACTCTACTTTTCAGACCCAAAGGCACTAATGTATGTATCCACAAAGCTTTCACAATTATAAAAATAAATGCAGGATGAGATTACCTTCCTAGGAATACTAGAACTTAATTACCAAAATAATTAACATAATTTTTAAATTAATTAATTCAATGTTTATGTTAATTATGATTAGCATAATCAAAAAACAGAAAGATTCTATTAAATAACAGTAGGACAAGAGAATGTCTTAGTGAGACTGTATTTTAAAGGAACTAGGTAGGCATTTTAAAACATTTTCTCCTCCTGCAGACAAGGAGAGGAGTATGGATACTTTCAGAGAAATAAGTTGAATTATTTTTTGCAGCTCTCAGAGCATGATATGGATCTGGGCAATTTCTCCAAAGAAGGCACTAAAGGCTACACTTTTTTAATACTCAATACAGGAAATATTGCCATCTTGAAATGAGTTTTGATTTTTTCCCCTCACAGGAAAGTTCAATAAATAGTTGAAGGAACCAAGGGCATGAAAGCAGAAATGATATATAATAGCCCTGTTGGGGAGCGAAGTAGACTTGCTACAAAGAAAAACAGTAGAAAGACCATACAAAAGCACAAAGAAGGTATTTGTTAGGCTTTAGAAAGTGGGAATTCAGCTAATTAGACAATATGCCAACTTACAGACATGAAAATATTTACACATGGGAGAAAGATGGAAAAGAAAAAGATGGTAGCAGATTCAGTTCTTTGTTTTACCCCAGAAGAAGAGAGCCTCTAGCAAATGACTGATATAATGAATTTTGTGGGGCAGTTCATAGAAATAAAAAACAAACCTCATGCTAGAAAAAAGCCAAACATACACAACTGTACTGAGAACCTAAGAAAGCAATTTCAAAATCTAAAGTTTAATAAAACAAAATACTATCCTGTGTCTTTAACATTTGATCAAACTACCAATCGATGTTTCAAAAGGTGATCTGGCACTACTGCAAAAAACAAACAAAAAAAGAATCATGGTACATGCTTCTAGGGCAACAGAAAGAGGCTGGGATGCATGCAAACAAAAACTCATCCGTTGACTTAAATAAAATTACTCTGGTCAAACCCAAGTATTCGATATTCCGCCTCTGGAAATGTAGCTGCAACTCTGATTTGACAGCATCAGGGAAAATCATAGCTTATAGCAGACACACTTTCAAGAGCATCTCATGAGTGTGCAATCGGGAAAAATAATGCAGTGACCTGATGTACATAAATATGACTTAAAAAAACTATGTAGTCTCAGGAAAAAAAAAAAACATGGAATACACTAGTACAGGCCACAGCAAAAGACAAGACATTGAGGAAAGTCACTAAGGCTATTGCAACTGATTAGCTTGGAAATTACAGTGCAAGTTAATACTAGCATTTCAAATGAGAGCTTTCTCTAACTCATGAAACACACTATTTAGACACAGCAGGGTGCAAAAGTGGATATGACTCAAATAGTACAGGAATGCTACGTGGATGTAGAAGAATGCAAAAGAAAAACCCGAAATACTTTGTACTCATCATAAACGAAAGCGGAGATCAAAAAATTGCAAATGCATGATTTTGTCAAACTAGGTAGCTCTGTTGTTTTATCAAGAAACATTAAAATATGCCCTGAGGTATGTGTAGTTCTATTTACATAACCTGAAACACAGGTAGAATCACTTCTCAGGTAACTGGTCAGAATACAGAGAGCTTCTAAAAGACATATGGAGTGCAGTCAAAATAGTTAGTGTAATGGAATGTGTTTTATAAGTACCATAATAAATGGTAATGTTAGAGTAACTTTCTGTGTGGGAAAGTAAAGATTTAAAAACAGTGATACCGCTTCTCCAAAAGCTGACCAATGAATGTAGATCTGAGTAGAGACAGAAGAAATTCAGAAAAGCCAGTTTCCTCACACAGTAGACTTATAATAAACCCCTCTATTCTATCTCCTATTTATGACCTCTTGGCTGAAATAACTCAACTATCTTGAGTTAAAGCAGAAAACTGTAGGGGAAGTCAGGACATGTTGCTCAGGGAGAAGGGGTAATGGAGACAAGAGATATTTTCTTCCATGATGGGGTGTTTAGGAATACCAAGTGCCAAAAGAACTGGGTCATAGAAGAAGAGCAGGGGTCTAGAAAACAATATCTTCTTCTCCAGATGCTAAGGGAAGTCCATACCAAACTAGGGAACATCCTTTAGGCTAACTGGTGTATTTCAGTGAAGTTGCACTAGAGATGAAAAACCCATGCATGGACTTCATGAGAAGTGGCACCCATTTGATGCCATTGGGCATCAAAACATCACAAAGCAGCACCAAGGACACACCATAATAACTGTTCACATCACAGCATTCACAAGCACAAACGCAAAGATCCAGCCTTTCAAATTCTTCTGAGTCACTCGCAAGGAGTCTTCTCCCACAACTGGTTTGTGTGTCACTGAGCTGGTGACCAGCAGAGAAGCTTCCTCTTCCCCCCGCTGACTGAACACTGTGCCAAAGCCAGGCAGTGAGAGGGGTCAGCCCTCCAGCTGGGAGCTTGTCACGTTTTCCTCTGCTCCTCAGCACCATGACTCACCCGTTGAGATGGCAAGAGTTAGAGGAACATGCTGAGACAAGGTTAAAATGTCATCTCTCATGCACAGCATTGGCAGCAAAATTAACTCAGACGCACAAAAAAAAAGCTTTTTAATGGCTGCAGTCCTATTTCATAGAATTATTACAGACAACTTATTTCAACTGCTTCTGAGAATTTCCTGAACAGCTTAATGATCATCCATTTGTTGTGTGGGATCACTCCCTAGTGTTAACTGCCAAGTGCCCTCTCTAGTGTCACTTTAAAATGTCTCACTGATAAGGCTTCCACACGTGTCTTGAGGTTACTCTTCACCCTAATTACTTCTTTCTTTCCCCTGATGTCCTGCCCAACATGTGAGAGCTCCGTTTTTGTGAGCCAACTCCCTTGGATCATCCTATTAACACTCAGTGACTTCAGTTCAATATGACCATAATTTTTTAAAAAGCTACATTTGAGCACTCTTGAGCTTTTATTTTACTCACATCGTGGCCAGGAGGCCCTTGTGGCCCAGGGATACCAGGTACACCACGAGGACCCTGGTAGGCAAAGAAGAAACAGACTTAGCGAAATGAACAGCAGTATCAAGTGACTGTTAGCAATGACTGCAGTCAGAGAGAGTTTAAGAAAAAAAAATTGATCCTATTCTGCGCTATCACAATTGTCATCCACTTCTGTGCCTCAAAGGACTTTGTATGAATCACTAAAGTGAAGCTTTACATTCTTTCATTGGAAAAACAATAATGAATTTTCATTATAGGCAGGCAGGTTTATTAACAAGGAGAAAATATGATTGACCACAGGACAAGAGAGCAGAAAAGGTGCCAGTCCATCAGCACTGAGCTAGTACACATGGGATGGGCTACAGTGCCTGAATTTCATGCTAGGGGATAGGAAGATCATGGTATCCAGTTATTTCTTCCACACTCATGGACTGAATCCTTTTAAAACTATAGATTTGTGAATTAGGTTTGTTCTGTGAATACTCAAAACAGGTTTTCTGTAAGACTTAAGCAGGCAAAATGCTTAAAAACATTTAACTTTAAACCTCTGAGCAACCTCATCAATTACAAAACATACAGTGTAATTACCTGCCTCAAAATACATTTTGTGAATGAATGTTTAAACCAGTAACATATTGTTTCCAGCTTTGAGTCCACCAAGAACCTGAATCAATCCTCTCTCACAAACCTCTAAAACAGAATGGTAGTTGACAATATAGAAGTGAGGAGGTCAGGAAACACTTTGGATGGCCTTGTGACAATACCATCCTTAGGCAAAAAGAAACAAATTAAATATGCATTTACAAAAATCACAAAATAAAATAAAATAAAATAAAATAAAATAAAATAAAATAAAATAAATAAATAAAAAATTGCCCCCTCCCCATAAAATCTGTGTGTAGTTAGAAAGACATACTGTACCAATGATCCTTTGTCTCCTGGGGGTCCTACAGGGCCCTGTGAACAGAGCAGACACAGCAATCAAAATAGCAGCAGAGATCAACATTAACATCCCACTTCGCTGGGGTCAGAGTTGGCTCCAAAGCACAAAGATATGAAAGAGTAGAGAGGGATAGGCCAGGAAAAGGAGCAAGTTTCACAGGACGCTCACCTGGGCTTGAAGGATGAAAAGACAAGGCAGATTAAACGGAAAAAAAAAAAAACAAACAAGAAACAGAAAGATAAAGGAAATGTCAAAGCTCAGATTAAAACACGGAAAGAAAGTCCAGTGAGCAACTGCTCCAGTCAACCGCTCCACTGCTGATCAGCCAGAGGGGAAGAGTGGGATCAGGCCATTCTCATTCACATTTCTGTGACTGGCTAGATCTGTACAGGTGTTGATAAAGGTGCTGATCCTGCTCTTTCCTCCAACTGTCCTCATGCGTGGCTGCATGTGCGTGTGTCTGTGCACCAAGTGTGTATGTCCTGGTTGGGAATGTGTGCTTAGCCTTGCTCCAAGATGGATCTGAGGATGCAGAACTGCAGCTCTTGGACTGGGATGTGGCAAACCTCCTGGGTCCCAGAGCAAATTGTATTTATCCCCTCTAACACAAGGATAAACATCCCAGAGGATGAGCAAATTCTTCAAATAAGGTCAAAGTAGAGAGTTCAGTGCGGTTGTGTCTGTTATTCATCTGGGGATGCAACTTAAAAAGGTACAGTTGAGTACACAAAGCTCACAAGGAGGCATGCAAGTTCTGTAGGAATATCATAAAAGTGATGTATTACTCATACTGGGCAGGGATGAATCAAGGTGGTATCCAAACATATCCAAAACAAAGCTTGACCTCACACCTCTGGAATTGTGCTTAAAGAGTATTGAAAAATCCAGCATTAAGTGTAGGGACAGCATGAAGTTAGATTTATCAACCGGTATCATACAGCACTCTGATACACCATTTCAAGCTAAAATCTTGTACTAACTGGGAAGCTATTGTATTTAGATAACCCTGGATAGAAACATTGCCTGGGGGACTGCCTTTACTATTCTGACATAGGCATAATATGAGGGGGTGTACAAAGTGTTGTGAAGAGTGCAAGGACTCTGGTGTCCTCTAGCAGCTACAGCTAGGATTAAAGTTTGCTTCCTCCTAAACATGTTTTGCTTGCACATTCAATGCACATTTGGAAGCACTCTTAAATCTCCATGATCTCAAGAGAAGTCATTCCTGACAGTAGAACAGTCTGATCTTCATGACATAAATATCCAAACCTTTGGGGGCAGAATCCCAGACATACCTTGTGGCCTGCTGAAAAGGGTGCAACCTCTTGCTGAACCTCTGCAGGGAAACTGGTGATGACGGCTTTCTTAGAACACAGCCCTTCAATCAGCCTGGTTTTGTATTTATCAGAGCAGTGGCTGTGTCACTGATGTGGACCTGTGTGTCACACCCATCCCTTCTAATGGGGTGAGAGCAAGGTTAAGTCTCCCCATTAGCCCAATCCTTGTGGCTCAGCACAGATCTCAGATCACATCCACCGCCAACGCGCCAAGATGTTGCAGGAAAGCCACAAGTAACACACAGTGATATCAATCACTCTGATAGCACTTTCCTGCCTTTCTCTTTCAACTAAAAAACAACTGCATCAGGAACCCTCGCAAAACCTGTAGACATCTGAGTCATGAAGAGCCGCCTCTGGGACAGTTTGTGATTTGCACATTCAGTGCCATTGGTTCTTGGCACAGCTGAGCACAAGGAACCAGTTGGCAATAGCTGATTTTTTGTCTCGTCACAGGCTGCTACTTACAGGGGGTCCAGCCAGCCCAATTCCTGGCACACCTCTATCTCCTGGCTGCCCAGGGAGGCCAGGAGCTCCTCTCTCACCCTGAAACAAAAGGAAGAAATTAAACAGCAGACAAGCTTTGTGCACTGTGGAGGGAAAAAAAAAAAAAAAAAAGATGCTGCAATGCAATACGGATTTACAGTGAAGGGTAACACAGATCCTGCACGGATCCCCTCCTCTAAGCTGTATCACATTGAGACAACGCAAAGATGTGGGACAGTGTCACATTATGCCACAAATTCTGCCTCCCCGCTGCAGCTGGAGCCCCAGCACGTACACAGTTACGATGCACAACACACAGCACTGTGGGACCGCAGCCTCGACAGCCGGGTGCACAGCACCCCCTCCAGCAGCTCACCTTTTAACAGCAAACTTTCAAATTACCTGCAGGCTATTTGGCCCTGCTCATGGTTTGAGAAAATATTAAGCATTACAGCTTTCCTTTCTCTACACTTCTGTGGTAGGCAGCAAATAGAGCTAAATACAGATTATATATCCAGGGAAGATAGAATTGGAAATGTTAGGTTACATCCTACTGTTCTCCTTCCCTTTACCAGGACAGGTCTGTTCACAGCAGTGTATTAATCCTTTTCTTATTATTATTATTAACAAATAACCCAGAGGATCTATGACACTGAACAGCAGACTATATCACAAATGGAGAGACCTCACTTCTAGAAGACTGAATTTTCAGCAGTAAAAATTGCAAGGCACAGACAACCATTTGACACTGTTAAATGGCAATTACAGACAGAGGGTTAGGAAAGAAAAAGAATGTGTTGAGCTACAGTACTTAAATTTAACGTCTGTTCTCTTGTTGTAGGGAGAAATATCAAATAAGATTTTTATTGATTGCATTGCAGTTGTGAGATTCAGTCTCATGTTGGCAGCAGTCTTGGACCTTTTTTATGTTATTTATTATTATACTATTCCCAGCTATTACTCTAGAAATTGTTACCCATGGATTCTGCCTGCCCAAAAGTCTGTCTACAATATACCTACAATCTCCTACTCTTTCCACCCCCCTGACTTTCCTTCTTTTTTTTCTTTCTTTCTTCTTGCACTAAGTTCTGTTTATAAAGAAACAGTACTTTGGTTACAGCAAATATCTTTTGATTAAAAGACTCAGGTAGATTCCTTATCTGTTATTTTGTTCTTAAATATAAATTCAGTACAAAAAGCTCAATAATATTTTTCCATGCATAGTTAAAATTTCTAGCTTCTCACCTTGATATTGAATAGCGTATTTCATTATGTTTCTTTCAGTGATTTTTTTATTTTTTTATTAGTTCTTACACTATTATTATGCCTGTGTTCTGAGCTGTGAAAGATATATATGGGGTAAAATACATTTATATAGAATGCAGTAAAACAAACGGAAAAATTTCAGAGTAGTTTGATTATTTCAGAATCATGGGACTTAGATGAAACCTCCACTTATATCATTTTACATAGTCTGTTTGAACATCTCACTTATCCAAACAGTCATTTTAATTAAAGATTTTTGGTCTTATCTGTTTAAAGATTCAAACAGAATCCAGATGCCCTCAGAAAAAGTATTTTTGTTCTTTTATTCCCTTCTCTACTTGCTATGCACTTTTAAAGGAATAAACACTAACTTCAATTGAACAAATTAGTGCTGTTATCTTTAATCAACTAGCAAGTCTTTTCCTTAGCTACAATACAGGAGAGCACATCAGTCCTATTGAGAAATAATAGATTTTCTCCTTGAGACAGGTGAAGGAAATAAATGGTACAGAGAAGTGCTCTTAAAAGTACTGACAGGTGGTCTCAAGTGTTGTTCATCCTTTAAGCTATGCCAACATCTCTCTTGTTGCACAGATTAAAGGTCATGAGGGGCTGTTTGCTTTGAAAAATCATACAGCATTTAGCCCTTAGTCTTAGTGTTGAACTCACATAAAACTGGAAAAAGAAAGTAATGTGAGAAGTGAGCACAGTTAGCTCATGTCTTGATATGTGCATCTACAGAGATAGTGGAAAAGTAAAAAAAGGAACCTCCTCCCCTTCTCTAAAAGGCTAGGAAAATTTTGAGTAAAAGTGAAAAACAGACCAACTTTTTGTCATAACTTTTCCTCTGGTTCTCATAACGCAGGAAAGTAGTTCGCAATAAACTAAGTGCTCACCTTATGCCCAAAGGGTCCTGGCAAGCCTGGTGGGCCTCTTTCTCCCTAGAATGACAAAATCAAAACCAGAAAAGAGTCAAAACACAGCCAAATAGGAGCTTTCCCCTTTGAGAAAGTCAAAGTAAAAGGAGCCTGCATCACTTCACATCGCCCTGACAATATTTTACTGATAACTTGTAATCATCTAAGTTAAATAAAAAAACAGATTAAATAAATAACCTGTTAACATTGCTAGAATTATATATTTTAGGAAACTTCTTGCAAGCTATGCATTTTTGTATCAGTCACACGGACCTATGTATCCATGGCGGTTAGCCCCTGGGGATGTCTCCATTCCTGATGGCCAACATGGCACATTAAACAGAGTTTAACATTCAGAAATAGAGCATCAGCTCTTTCTCCCTTTAGATGACGTAGTAGGATCCACAGCATTTTGAAGCAAGACAGACTTTGATATCTTCAGTCTACAAGAACTTGTGACAATTCAGCCTAAATCTACACCAAAAAAATTATTTTTGCCCTGCAGAAGTCATGTATGTCCAGCTCACATCAAACCTGTTCTTTCTCAAATGCAGAACTTGCCAGTAGTTTACCTGTTCTCCATCTTTACCCTTGCCAGGTAAACCAGGTTCTCCAGCAGGCCCTGGTTGTCCAGCTGGACCAGGTACACCTGGTTTTCCTTCTGTTCCTGGATCACCCTGTAGAAGACAATCCACCAGACCTGTTACTAACACCATAAAGACCACTCATATACATATATATATAGATCGTTCATAGACACTAAAAGCTACGCATTTTTAGCCTTTTACTTTTTTCTTGAAATTGTAGGAAGTCCTCTGCTAAGGGAAAACTTTTCCTTAAGTAAACTCAAGGTATTTTTGCCTTAAAAAAAAAAAAAGGGGAAAACAGTGCAACAAAGAAACAGTTATACGAGAAAAACTTTGATTCACACATGACCTTGAAGAATTTTTATTCAGACGAGGATTTTAAGTCAACAGCCCAAGGTGTCAGAAGAAGGAAAAAAGGTGTTTTTGCACTGCAACATTGTCAGAAAGGCATCCTTAGCAAGTAAACTCTCTGCCTTCTCTCCTCCATCACAGTCCTGCCTGTTGAAGCTCAGGGACCCATTAGATATTTTGGGAGAGTATATAATTTATAGCTGAGTCAAGGACTCAGGTGGATCTTGGTTAATAGGTAACACTATTTGACAGGAGGGGTTGGGATGCATCCCCATTTTGAATGTGTATCTTGAATATATGAAGCTGTGTTTCTGATTAATTATTTATACTTATACTCTGGCAACCAAAGATCAGTGTTCCAGAGTGCTAGGTACTGTGTAAAGTAAATAACAAATTGCAAATCCCTGACTGCAGAGAGCTCACTGTCTAGCTATGAGATGGCATGTAACAGTTTGGCAATTCAGACGAAGGAAAACAAGAAAGCTGAGGTAATGGCACAATTACAAGCGCTTATCAGGAAAGCAGAAATCTGTTTTACAACCAATGAAGGCCACTTTTCCTTACAGCTTTGGATTTACAGTGGTAAAAAGGCATCTCAGAATGCACACAAAACATCAAATCCTCATTCTGGTCAGGTGGTGACAGCAGATCATCATCATTGCATAAAGGTGTTAACACTGTCTTCACTGCATCCAATTCTGTCTTAGTGATTTTACTAGGTAAATTAGAAAGGCACAACAGGGTGAAATCCCTATAGCATGTGTAATGAAGAAGGCTAGACAAGATGATCTAATGAGCTGTTGTCTTCTCTAGGTCCATGAACCTATGAAATCACTTCACATTCAGACTGCTTCTATTGCAGGTTATTTAAATTGCCACGGTAAGAAAAAAGCAATCTGTGAAAGAACAAACTCACCTTTTCCCCCTTTTCTCCATCTTTTCCTGGTAGTCCGGGGTCTCCAGGCACTCCCTGGAGAGAAGAGCACTTTGAAGCTTAACATTTTCTTTTTAGCAGTATTTTATGTTAAAGAAAATGGACAGATCTATGTGGTCAGTACAGTATATCTCAAGGATTAGTATCAGTTTTACCTTTCCCAGTTCAGACAACCTGTAATCCAGGAAACAGCACTGAAGAGCTGTGCACCAAGTACTTAAAGGAGTTACTTTTTCCAATATAGAAAAGAAATGAGCAGCTAAAGCAAAAAGTGAGTTAATCCCAGATTTGTTCATTCTCTTTTCATCAACTATTTTTTCCTTCTGTGAAATCCTCAGCAGTTCCTGGTACATTACAAGAAAACCCCAAATCATCATTTCTGTATCAGAGAAGCCACATGTCTCACAAGACTTATTTTTTATGTCTAATATTCTCCAAATGCATGCAATGGAAAACTTAGCTATGTTTATTTTACCATATATTTTAATTTTCAATCGTTTTCATGCTGAGGCACATCTGAGAGGATTACTTGTCAAAATGGACGTGATTTAGCTCCAATTACTAAAACTTCATAACTCACTAAAAGGGGAGCTTAGCTTTACTGAATGATTCTCCATTTTAAGATGATGCGAAATGATGATTTCACATTGACTTGACTTCAGCAAGATTGGACTTACTTCCTCACAGAACTGATGCAGTAATTATTTTCTTTTCTGAGCCCATAAAAATGATATCCAAATATCCTAGTTTTCATAGGTACAAATATACCAAGGGCAGACTCAGAAGTTTGAGTAAAAGAGTATAAAATGGGAAAAGGTCTTCACCTTGCATATTAATCTCCATTTTGAAAATAAATCAATGCATTAATACAGGCAAATCAAATGTAGAGAAGAAATCAGTAGAAAGCTAAACCAGTGTACCTGCAAGCATTGCCAACACTGGGTCTAACTGCTGCTTTTCACTTATTCCAGAGTAAATCCAGAGCAGCCCCAAGCACTATAGAGGAGATTACACTGATAGAGCATGGAGTAAGATTTACTGAAAGATTTCTACACAGACCAGCTCCATGATGTAAAATTTAATGATGGTGATGAACCGCTCTGTTCGAGGGTGCCACTGTATTGATTTCCAGGCTCTCATCATAGGATCAAGGACTTACACGCTCTCATAATAGAAATAGGAGTCAAGTATCCAATCTTTTCATCAAGAAGCCATGTTTACAAAAGGAAGGACAAATGGAAATGAGGTTCAGGAAACCCAAAGAGAGAAACAATAAACACTGTTTTGTTTTGTTTTTCCTTCAAGAACTGGCAGCAAATAACCTTCTGCAAAATTTGATGCGGAATGAGACAGCTTCATGCTTCCCCTTGCTACAAATGAACACGGAAATAAGTTGCAGGGACATGTCATTTCCAGGCTTCTCCAGATCTTTCGATGTAATTACAAAACAAAACAACAACAACAAAAAAGCAGGAAAACGCAGACTTTTGAACTTGGTAGTACACTCTGGGGACTGAAAAACTGAACTCATTAAACAAAGAAATCAGGGCACAGATGGGAAAACAAATACACTGGTGCACACATACCACATTTCCTGGCAAGCCTCTTGGACCTGGGGGTCCTGCTGGTCCAGCTGCACCCTGTTTTAAGAAAATGCAATGTGTGTGTGCGCATGTAACTTACATAATTCACAATGTGTATCAACATAGGAAAAAGAAGCTCCAAATTACACTGGAGTTCAGATCAGACTAGGTGTTGTACAAGGCAAAAAGTAGCATTTTTGTGAAGTACTTTGTAGTAAAATGAAGGATAAAAGTGCAAAATGGATGGAGACTCTCCTTGTGACTTTAAAATTACCCACCATCAAAATAAATTCTAAATCTAGCTCAGATGCAGAAAGAAAGGTCTGATCCTGAAACATTAAAAGATCAGAGAAAAATGTGTTGATTTGTCATTTAAAAAAAAACTAGGTCAACACAGTATCCTTTGCTGACAATTCTACCCCTTTCTGCTCTGAGCAGCAATTTCTGAAAACTCTCCTTTACACAATATAGATCAACAGCACAAAGCATGCAGGATACGATACTTCAGAACTACTTGTCATTGTCTACAGCTGAAAGCTTTTTAAGATGGAGTTATCCAGCATCTCCTAGTCAGCACAGGAGTATGTTTGGGGTTACCAAGCTCTGTTCAGACATTTTCCTCTAGACCTGAGAGGCTAATGTCATCCTCTTTGCAGTTGCTCATCTCCCTGTACTGGCCAGGGTCCATCAGTCGCCATCAGTCTTCTTCTAAGCAGAAGAAATTCTGTCAGCACTCTTAGTCCATCTGGGTATCAATCAGACAGGCTATCTGAAGGCATCTGCATCAGCAGACTGAATTAGTCTAGTTGACTTGGAGCAGATTATGAGGAAATCCTACCACCTCTTGTACTGGAAAGGCTGTGTAGCAGTATCGTGCAGAAGGAAAATGTAAACCGTTCAGAGATGATTAAAATCTTCCACAGCCAGCACAGCTCTTCACCAAGTGAATGTCTTATCTGGCACCTTTGTCTCGCTAAAGGAGAATTAAAGAGTTCCTAATTTCTGCATTTAGAGCAGTGGCGACTACCTTCCAACCACCAATTTATAGGGAAAAAAAAAAAAAAAAAAGATCAATGGATAGACCTGAGTTTGGGGAAAGGGGTTGACATTATCCTCCTGTCCTCTTTCCCACTCCAGCCCCCACTGCCCCCTTCCCTTGCCCCTACCCCCCCAAAAAAAAAAGAAAAAAGGTTATAGATTTCTTCATTTCAGAGTGGTAGAGAGCTGGGGAGGGATGGGACACGAGGTTCAGATATTAGTGTAATGCACTGCTAGAGAGAACCTCTGAGCACTGACCAAGAAGGAACACTGAGCACATGAAGAAGAAATGATGAATTTCAGCACACTCAGACGCTTCATCAGTATCTGCTGTAGCTTCTTTCTCCCTGTCACAAACATTCTCTCTCCAAATCACAATTTCTAATATTTCTTCAGATTTTCTTTGCTGCATACAGAAAAGTATATGGCATTTCATGTAGCCATGGAGGGCTTACACTCTGCCTGCAATAATAAAATGAGATTTGACTCCTCTGCTGTTCCTTAGTACACAGTGAGACAAGAACAGTGCTCCTCGTGACAGATCCCTTGAAAAGTGGTATGTTGGGATTCTTCTGGTGATGATTCTTCCTTAGAGAATGAAGAATGAACTAAGAAGTCTAAAACCAATCATGATCAAAAACTAATTCTGGCTGATTTGGTGCAAGCTCATTGCACCAAATGGCTGTCTGGTCTTGGCTGCTATCACAGTGCAGCAACAAACTCTGCAGACACCTCATTCAGAAAAAAAAAAGGGGGGGGCGCATTTTATTAGCAAGGAGCTGGACTGACTGGGGCATTGATCTGTTTGATGCAGCTGTGTCTCTTTGCCCACAAGCAACAATTCTTCTTCCAGTTGCAGCTTAGGATGTGCCACATGCATGATCAGATCAAGACTATAAATCTGCTCCAAAGTCCCTTCAGGTGTGTTACTGCTAGTGGAAAATAAAAAAAATGCTCCAAGTGAAGCAGTTACTTACAGTCTCTCCAGGGCTTCCAGCTTCTCCTCGAGCTCCTTTCTGCCCCTTTGAACCCTGCACAAAAAATTAAAATAAAATATTTCAGTTGATTAGAAATTGGTTGGAACTGCCTGCCAGACAAAAAGACTCCGAGCCTTTGTGACGCCTGAGCATGCACTAGGCAACGATCTTAGCTAATCAATTCACATAGGAGTTAACGGCTGAGGAAATGGCTCCCGGGTCTCTATGCAGCAAGAAAATGATATAAAAATAAAGCTCTGAGATGTAAGAAGAATTACTAATGACTGATCAGTTCAAAGACTGTTTCTCAACATTTGATGCTGAAACTTGTAGATATTCATCTGAGTGAAATTCCTTCCTCTCCTCAGGCCTACTAGACACTTAATTGTGGCTGAACTCTGATGGTCTCCCTGCACAGTGCAAGTTTTGCCTGTGGTTCTTGATCATGAACAACAATCATTCAAAAAGGGTCATAATACACCCCAGTGCAGAGGCCTGCATATGTGTGAGTTAAAAAAAAAATATTCAGAAAAATATATTCAGAAGACACTTCAGACTATAAATCCATATCACGCAAGCCATGCTGAATTCAGAGCCAAATGGACCAGGTTTGAATCTGAACACAGTGAAACATTTTGCTAAAGTGCTGTAGCTTCTTAGCTGGGAGACCTGTGGTTCAGTGGCATCAACACCAGATGCTCTCTTTGAAGGACCCTAAAGTTGGAAGTCTCTTGGTCCACACATCAAGCCAGAAGGATGCTGAATTTTTGGTTTGATCCTCCTCAGGTCGCCCTCATGTCTGGTAAGAGTAGAAGCTCTTGAGCTTACAAAAGCAGTGATGAAGAAATGGGCTGTTAGCATACAGAGGAAGAATTATTTGCAGTGATCTACATACTGAAGATACCCTTCTCCAGTTACGTCACAGATTTTGTTCAAGGTTGGTTCTTACCTCAAGTCCTGCAGGTCCAGGGACACCCTGTTCACCTGGGACACCAGGTAATCCCTGCAAAAAAAAATACAATTACGAAGTGAAGGAGCTGAAGGAGATCTTTCTCCCACCACTTAGGGAAGAAAGAGCCATTTTATTGTGCCTATGGCTACACAGGGCTCTCTCTTCAGAACTCCCTCCAAAACAAGAGCAAGAGAAAATAAACGGGATAACCAAATCTACAATTTAGCTAGGCCTTATGACTTTAAAAGCATTATTAAAGAATAACGCCTTTACAAAATTGCTACCAGCCAAGGTCTGTCTAGAGATCCCCACAGAGCTCTTCGCAGCCATTAAGTCCCCAAGCTACAGATTATGCGCCTGATTTCAGGTCTGTATAGGCTGTCTAGCCTATACAATTTATACAAAGCTAGATGCCTTTACAGTATTGTGGGCATTTCAATATGTGAAAGAAGCATCCTGACTATAGGAGGAGTCTGTCCTACCCCTTTCCCTCCAAAAAAAAGGAGGCCTTCATGTCTTCCATTTGTTAAAATTCAAAACCAAAACTGAAAAGCTTTGCTGTGCTTACAGGCTCTCCGCTTGTTCCTCGATCTCCTTTCTCCCCTTTTGGTCCAGGTTCACCCTGTTGTAAAATAAGAAGAAAGAAATTAAATCTATTTCCTGGGCTAGAAGTCTTGCCAGTCGTGTTCTGCAAGACAGCTGTTTTGTTAAGGATATATTTTTGACAAAGAAGAGCTGATATTTGAATCTCCTGCTACATTACATAAAAATCTGGTATTCTTCAGTCAAAAGGACAATGCAAAAGGGTTGGATCGTCTCGCCAAGGAACAACCCACACAGGTACAGTTTCTCATCTAAAAGATCCTGATGCAGAGGACTTTGAAGTCAATGAATGACTCTAAGATCTGGATTAGGCTGGAAGCAAACATTCCCAGCCAAACAGTCGCAGCTCATGCTTGATGTCTGGGCCCTGAAGAGACAAACCAGAAACCCATGTTCTTTGCAGTTATTCGTTTTGTCTAGATTTCTGGAACTGCCATGATACCACATGAAAAAAACCCTCTAATACTACTTCAGATAACTTTTAATTTAAAAAGTTAGTACTTTTCCTTCACAGAAAATAGCTGTTAAGGAATCTACTATCCTAATACTCAATCAATTCTGAGATGTAGTATTCAAATTTGATTATATTATCAGGACAGATGATCTGAAATGCAATGCCAGTAGCAAGAAGATCAAAGACCCTAAACTCTGTTGTCTCCCCATAGGATCACTGGCCTAATGTCCTACAACAGGGTAAAGTATCTCATGTAAAAATAGGGTAAAAGAAAGGTGCTCAGAGTCTCACCTTAAGCATTTTCAAAAATGTGGATCACATAGCCTTTCCTGGTTTTGTTAACACCTTCATATACCCAAGTAACTTCCCTCCCCTCTGCAGTATCAGCATGTTATTTCATGCAATTCCATCATTGACCAAAAGAATCAATTTGCAGTAAATTGCTCCTTGTTCAGAAGTTCATCAGCTTTATTCTGAATTCTTTAATGATAATCAATAAGCCCATATTTCTGATTTTTCTATATGGAAAGAGAACAGCACAAAATCATGGAACTATGTGGAATATGCGAAGCACTGCATGAATACTCACATTTTTATATATATAGTTATGAACATATGTATTCAGCACTGGAAATCATTACTTATTCATTATTTATCATGCAAGGTGTCTCAATTATGCAGTCAAGAAATAGTAAGAACATCACTGACTTAAGCTACAGAAGGAATAGTGATTAGTCAAAATGCAGAGTCCAGGAACAAATCACTTTGAATTTTATTCACATCAGCTATTTGCCAGATCATTTCTGTAACACCTGGGAAATCAAAGTCCATCTGCAAATGATTTCTTAACAAACAAAATAAATGTAACTGCATACATATTATTTACGTGAATATTTAGTATGTGGTATGAATAAATATTATAATTTATATGATAAATAATAGCAAGAATTTTACTTCATAATGTAATGCCCAGTTAGACCAGCTCTTAATCGGGCAGTCCTTGATGCCATCTAGTGGCCTTCAGAAATATGACTGCACGTAAGGTGCTTCAATAAAGTGATCCTACCCAGCAAGATAGCTGTGCTTGAAATTTGTTCTGTGCAGTGACACGTTAAGCACTGAAATCCTTTTGAGCTCAACAACAAAGCCCAGGCACATAGCAACACATTTGTAGATAGCAACAGTGTTAGTGGAAATAAAAGCGCATGTTGTGAAGGAAAACATGAGTGCAAAGGGAAGAAGTAACTCAACAGGTAAAGATGAAAGTCTTAATAATTTTCTCCTGTCTTCTGTTTTTTTCCTTGTTACTTCAGTTGCATGTTAATGCTAAATTAGGAAAATTCCAGTATGACATGCTTGCACATCCACAAAAGTGGACTAAACATTTTTTAATACACCCTGCCATTAAGTAAGTCTGCCTGCACTCTTAATTTAAAAGGCTGAGACAGCCTTTTAAACATACAGCTGTGTCCCAGCTGAGGTTCGTTTGGATACCGCTATTGTCAGGACACCCATTTGCTTCTCACTCTTATTAGTTACAGCAGTGAAGTTGCACAGAATTAGAGTCAAGCTGAGCTCCCTACTGAAATCACTTAAATAACATGAAAGAAACCAAGGTATTCTGTATGTACCAAATGCAAAAGACAAAAATCTAATGTTCATTAGAGTTGTTACTCACAGGAATTCTGGGGTGTGGGGTAAAGAAGGCTGTCTGAAAAGAAACCAGAGCATTAGAAGCAGCACATCAACAAAATCATTCTATATTTTCATTGAAATGTAAAAACTAACATTAATTGTCATTACAGACCCCATGTTGTCCACCTGTAGGTTAATTAAAAAGCATCTCAAGAAAATATCAGGCTACTTAGGAAAAACAAAGAGAGAAAAAAAAAAGAAAAAGGCACAAATATTAGACATTTATTAGAGGATTTGAAATATCAACTCAAAAATGTCCTGTGTGTCCAACCACTATGAAATGCCAAACTATACTTCACTTAGAAGCTACTGGCACTCTCCAGCTCACTTTCTCACTTGGAGACATCTCCAGCATCATTAAACTTCCTGTTGTGTACCAAATTCAGGATAGAGAACAAAGGTACAACTTCAAACTGTGATTTGCTGACTCCAGGACTGAGCTTGGCACATTGTCTTTTTGCTTCATATCATTAACAAGATGTATATATCTCCATGAGGCTGGTTATCTTAGAAATTACATAGTTACCCTCAAGGGCTAACCACAAGAGGATCAAATTTTGTCAACAGAAGCAGTATTTTTGATTGGGAACTAATGAAGTAGAATAATCAGACAAGATTCAATCTCCGATGAAATGACAGTAAGCTGAAAATGTCATCTATTTTTTCCAACTAAAATAGAAATTATCCCTCCCTACAAACACAGAAGGCTTGAGCAGTCAGGCATATCTTTATATCGAGCTACGTGGTGCCGTCTTTGAGAGTCACCTTCTCCACATACAGCAAGACAGATCCATCCTTGGTGTGTGCTGGATTATTCCTGTGCAATACACAGGGACTCTTCACAGACAGAAAGCCTCCTTTGACACAGACTAAGAACCAACTGATGGCGGGGAGAAAATTACAATACTTCCTGTACTGCTGCATGAAGACCTACAGGCTTTGTATTTTAGCCTGAAGACCTTGCTTAATTCAAACTCACTCCATTATCTGCTAATGTGGCAGCTGTAACCAGCTGCTGCAGACAAAGCTGAAACGTGGATCTCTGCCATCTTCCAGAGGGTCTGTGACTGTGGGATCAGCCTTCCCATTGTAATAAGCAGCCTGTTGCTCATGCTTACTACAAGCCAATTGTGCAGTTTGTGCTGGAGGCAGCTGTGAGGTTTATGTATTTACATTCAGTGGCTGCTGGTTTAATGGCCTGTAGTTAACTTTATTGTAATTACGTTCACGCTTTCCCAAAGGCAACTGTGCAGACTCACTTTAAAAAACAATAAAGGAATGTTTTCTTGGTCCTGTTTTTTTAGCAGAAAGGCTGAGTGTAACCAGGTATGACTGGTTTTGGTTGTAAATGGAATTCAGCACTGAACCAAAGTGTCCAAGAACAGGTCTCAGCACTAAAAGGTCACTCTGAGCCAACAGCACAACAGGGCACTGTATCAGTTGGAAACTCAGCAACACTAGGGTGCTGCTAAAGCTGAATCCTTTCCTAAGTACCAAAATAAGTTCATGTCAGAGAGAATTGGAAACCTTCACTTTTTCTTGGAACAGGTAGATTACACCCCACAAAATCAAGTTATTGTCCACTGGAATCTATTCTCCGTGAAGGTGTTTCACTATAAGATTTAATCTGAGAAAATCTAGTTCACCCTGGAAACTCTGTGTTGGACAGCATTAGCATGTACTGTATCAGACAGTACATTAACATCTTCAGTCAATGTCTTCTTCAGATGGCCCCTACAGCTGCTTAAAGAAAACACAACATCCATTTAACTGCTATAACTAGACAAGAGCATGCAAGAATTCTGTTTGCAAAGAGGAAGAGGGTGGCACGGCCTCTCAGAAAGATCAAATGCATTTTGATATTACTTTCCTGAAGCTAATGGAGATATGCTCAGGATAAGTAGGTCCTGATGTTTCTGTGAAGTAGGAATCTTGAAAGGCCTTGATTCTGAGGAATCTGGGAGGAAGAAGCATGAGGCTTACATTACTATTATATTATAGACCACAGTCTTACTTACTGTTCCAGGTAAGCCCGGTGGTCCAGGGGAACCCATGTCACCCTAAGGAGAGAAGGACGATAGTATAAAACAAGGGTGTAAAAAGTAACACTCAACCTGTAAGTTCAGTGACATAAAAATTCCCCCAAAATACCTTTTCTGATGGATAGATGGATAGAATTTTACCCACTCTTCTGGGCAGAATTTCTTTTGTCATTTTGTTTCACATACAATGCAATGCTTTGTTGCCTTTTTCACTTCACAGGTCACTGATATTCTAGTATTATCCATCTACTGTGGCATATAGCTTAATTTGCATTTTAAGTTAAAGCTAATCAAAAGTTTGATTGAAAAGCATATCCTGGTGAAACTTTTGTGTATGGAAAAAAAGACTTTTTCATCAAAAATATGCTTCTCTCAATCCAGTTCCCCAACTTTCGAGTCAAAATTTGGACTGTTGCTGGAGTATGTCACAGGAGTCTGTGTGCCTTAGTCTGACTGCCTCAGCTGCTCATGACCTTCCTACGAGTTGTGCTCCACAGACAATTTAATTCCCTGTGGCACATCAAAGCCAAGAACTGCTAACAACCTTCCAAAGATGGGAGATGAGGATCATTTGATCACTCATGAAAGAAGTACCATCTCCACAGATGGTGAAAGCTGCTGGTAAACAGGGCACACAGAATCACCAAATGTTTAGGGTTGGAAGGGACCTCTAGAGATCATCTAGTCCAACACCCCTGCTCCAGCAGGGACACCCAGAGCACGTGGCACAGGGTGGCATCCAGGTGGGTTTGAAGATCTCCAGAGAAGGAGACTCCACAACCTCTCTGGGCAGCCTGTTCCAGGGCTCTGTCACCCTCACAGGAAAAACATTCTTCCTCGTATGGAGGTGGAACTTCCTGTGTTTCAACTTACACCTGTTACCCCTCATCCTGTCACCGGCCACCACGGAGAAGAGTTTGGCCCCATCCTCCCTACAATCACCCCTCAAGTACTTGAACATGTTAATCCCTTCTCCTCTCAGCCTTCTTTTCTCCAGACTAAACGGGTCCAGCTCGCTTAGTCTTCCCTCATATTACAAATGCTCCAGTCCCTTAATCATCTTTGTGGCTCTCCGCTGGACACCCTCTAGAAGCTCAATGTCCTATCAATGTCCTGTCACCTATCCCACCTATCATAGGAATAGCAGCAAAGGAAATGGTGTTTCCCAGAATGGAACAAAAAGGCAAAAAGAAGTTAGAAAGTCTTAATATGACAAGAAAAATCAAACTAAAGACACAGCAAGCAGGCTAGAGCTGGAAGGCAGGAGATAGAGCTGACTTGTCCAAAGCCCAAAGAAAATTTACAATCAGTTAGCCCCCTTTATGACTGGCTTTACTTGACCAGGAGGATGTACTCAATCCTTGCTTGTGGAATCCAAGCCATACAGTTAGCTAGGTCTCATCTGAGGAAAGTCAGTCCTTCAGCATCCCAACCTGCCTAATGAACAGGCCGGAATCTTGGTGAACATCTCCACCAAAATCAGACACCCATAGAAATCCAAGCTAGAAAAGGCATCTACCCACTTCCTGAAAATTGCAGCATTGCCACTATATGAAAGGCAAAACTTTCACTATACACACATAAGAATCTGCAAGGCCCATGCCTTAATTTCACCTTCACATACACAGCAGTTGGGTGGAAATTTTGGTGTCTGCTTCTCTTATTTTCCACCAAAAATTAATGGTTCTGTGATGGCAGACACTCAGACCATTCCTTAAATTATTATGCTGTCACATTAGAGTCAGGCATAGAAATGTTTTTCAGAATTCCAGACACATTTATATCAGCCTGTTCTAAAACAAATAAATATTTGTACAGACATTGCCCTTAGATTTCATCAAATATTACTCCTTGCATTACTCAATAAATGATTTTCTCTATTTCACAGATGGCTTCTTTTGCTGTTTCTTTGCAAGGCTCAGCTAACACTTCTAATTATTTCTCATTCTCCTCAGAAATTCTCTTCTATCAGTTGTTGTTACCGTTCTACATCCCTTTGTTGTCTCTTTTCCTCTCTTATCTAAGGAGCGACATTTTTATTTCATAACTCACCTTTTCTCCTCTTTCACCTTTAAATCCAGGGAGGCCATCTTTTCCTTTTTCTCCCTAGAAGCAGGTGAAAGAAATCAAAAATATGTACACTTTGATTTGATGGAATCAATCCCACTACTGCACTGCTATATGGACACTAGAATATTTTACACTTTTAGATGATTTAACTTGTCCTCAATATGCAGTGTAAGGAATTAAATAAAAAGTTAGCAGTAGTATTTTCTTCCTTCTGAACAAGAGAAGTAGCAGAATGTGACTTACAACTCAAGAGGACATTCATGTTGTCTGTTTTGGTTATGCTAAAGGATTTCTGAATCATCTACTCAAATCTACCTCGACTGTTCAGGAAACCTGGTGCCCTGAATGCTTAACACAGATTATGTGAATACTCTTACTCATACACAACATGCATTTATGCTGTATTCAGACAGGAAGTGGCTGACCTATATAGCTGTCATTTTATATAGAGAAAGAATATACTACATATTCTACGTTCTTCACTGTAAATAATATAGCACATCCAATGGTAACATTTTGATTGACTTTAGATATTGCTAACACTCAAGCTCACTGGCAATCAGTCTCACTCAGATGACCCAATTTTCTGCCCTTGCTCCAACTACTTCCCAGGGCGTAGATGCCTCCGGAGGTCTGGAGCTAGCTAGGGGAAAACAGTAGACACCAGGACATGAGTGGTAGTTGGGCTGTCAGAAAATGATTCAGTAGTCCCTCATTTTCTCCAGGGTTCACTGACAAGGGGATTAATTGATTTGGGTTGGTTTGGATTGTTGTTGTTTTGAACATTTTTTAATGTTCTTAAATCATGGGAGGTGCTTTGGAAAGTGAGGTGTAAAAAGATATGCACCTCTATTGCTTTTATGTACCTCTTCTGCTGCTTTGTGAAAACAACATCAGTCATAACCTTTTGGGTTTAAAGCAGACAACTACTTACCTGCCTCTCTATTGCAATTAGGAAAGGTGCCATGTTAGAAGGAGTAGGAGTTGGTGCAGAATTGCCAAAGACTACTCATCACAGCAACCACACCAAGAGAGAACATCATCTAGGGATGTTTTAGAGAAGTCCTCCTGTCACCAAACATGCAAATTAAAATCAAATTGTGGTTCAAAGTCATTCACCTGATCTCCTTTCTGTCCTCTCAGTCCAGGTGAACCTTGGGGGCCAGGAAGACCTGCTTCACCCTGGAAGTGAGATAAAGTCGTGTATGAAATGCAGGCATATGCATCAAGCATGGCTTCTATTAGTAAAATTCTTCATTCTCAACCATGATTAAGAATAAAAAAGGAACAATAATGGACCAAAACCAGAGTCTAGATTAAAATGAATAAAAAGTTCCTGGTTTATAATAATTACTCCAAACTCCTGGTTTGGAGTAATAACAATTTCTGCCTAATACGGTTTGTTCTAATCATAGCAAGTATTCTCAAATTTAGCTCCGAGTTGACACATTTTCTTATTTGGGAGTGACCAAGCAGATTTTATTTATTATCCTTTTTCTATCTGTATCTGCAGTGAAATATCACAAAGGATTTCAGGCATTGCAGGATGCAATTTCACTAAGTGCTTCACTAAGAGTTGCACAAATACCCAGCTAAAAGATGATGACCTCTGCTTTAAAGACATTATTTTCGAAGCAGGGGAAAAGACAAAACATTACTATGACTTAGGCACAATGAGTCTGCAGGAGAAATCAGACAATGAAATAAGATCTTATGTCTGGTTATAAGGGGTGTGTGGATCTTGAAAGACAGTGATAGCAGATGATGGCAGCAGAGCAATGCTTTATGAGAGCCACTACAGGAGCCCGGCTGATAAGGAGATCCCCCAGATCATGATAAGGACAAAGACATGCATAACATTAAAAAGGGAAAAAGACGGGTTTAGAGGATAAAAGAAAATGGGTGGCCTAATTTTGATCTCTGGATAGAGAAACTAAGTTTTAATCTGTTAGTAAGTCCTCAAGGATAGGAAGGTGATTAGAATCAGCCAATGTGAATTTGTCAAGAACTAATCATGCCAAACACATCTTATTCCCTCCCTTGACAGGATAACTAAGCATATAGGAAGGAAGTATGTGTGTGATACATCTCAACATCAGTAAGACATCTGATATAGCCTAACATGACATTATCATTAGCAAACTGAAAAAATACAATGTAGAAGAAACATCTCCAGAGGAAGGTTCGCAACTGACTAAAAAAGACTACATAAATACTGCTGTTTACTAGCTGCTTCCTTTTAAACTCCAGGATATGCGAAGCCCTATATGGGTCTGGCACTGTTCAATATTTAAATTTATGATTAAGGTAATGGAATATTTATGAAATACATGCAGAATACCATGCTACAGAGAGAAAAGGACAAGTGTTTTGGAAGAGAGGATTAGAATTCACCACAGTCAAGGTGAATTAAAAATCTGTCGGCAATTCTTCAAGTTTAATGGGCATGGATAGCCTACCACAACTTACAAAAGCTATTTTGTGAGTTTTCTTCCCCTATTCCCTCTAAGTCCAATTAGTGATACAGATAGTGAATGTCCTATTTTATTGCACAAGTTTTTACACTACTTTGTCTAACCTAATCTCATCTATTCATCCATTTCATCTTCAGCTACAGATGCAAATGACTTTCTATTACCTTGTTAGAGACAAACATTGTGTGAGGTCACTTTACACTGCTCTGACAGGCAGGCTTGGCTGCTAAAAATACTCATACTCACCTGTTCACCAGTTTGGCCACGGCTCCCTGGTTCACCCTGAAAAAGGCACAACATTAAGGCTGCACAGGATTACTGCTTTATCATTATTACAGTGTGTCTCCTATTGTCATAACCCATGTTCTTCCATCTTTCCTTAAGCCACTGAAAGTAGCCTCTCCATAGCTTGGGACCCTAGACCACACGTACCTGGTATAACTATCACGTCAGGTCTTTCTACACACTCAGACATGAGAGAAGCATTAAACGGGGTTTGACCTCTTGAAACACCATGAACTGTGAAATCCAGAGGTTAACCCACATCCTCTCTTTCTTTTATCTCTCAAGATTTACTGGAACCTTACTCAGCTGACTTCAGTAAAAGGGATATCAAAATCAGGTCTTGGCTAACAATAACAAACTATAAAATGAAAATACATACCTTGGGGCCAGCTTTTCCAGGAAAGCCTTCTTCACCCTTTTCTCCTTGTTCTCCCTGCAAGGAATACAAGTGAATATACAAACTTCTCTGATAATACAGCATATCTGCTGGTAACAGCAAGGAATTATTTGACTCAGATATCCAGTATGTAAATGTATGAGAATGTAAAAGAAGTCATATGACCCTAGATTGTTTTTCCAGTCTTGTAATATTTGCAGATAATTCTCCAGCACCAATCAGCCTACTGGAATAATTATGGAATAACACAAAATAAATCAGCAATATGTCCATAGCAAATTGAGCCCCAGTTCTCCTGATGTCTTCCTTTTCTCAAGTCCCAGTTTCTCACTTTTATTCACCAAGAAGAGTTGGGAACTCTGCTGGAGCTGGGCTCAAGAACTCCCTGCAGTCGCATGAGAGAGGCGAGCATAAATACAGTGCATTATTAGAGCAAATAAGGGTAATGATGCCTAACTACCAGAGCCAAGAAGATTACTGGCCTTATGTAATTCAAGACAGCAAATATTAAAGACTGTCAAAACCCTGATCGGCCCCACATAGAAATGGGTCTTCTACCAAACATATGGCACTTTTTCCTGAACGTTTCATTTATAGAGTGATGGCAACTCAACCAGGATCTCTCCTACCTCTAAATCTCCTAGGTCTCTTCTCCCACTGCAGAGACAACAAACTAAAAAGCTTCTAAATCTGTCATTTAGAAGCTTTCAAGCAAGGCATAACAGATAGGAAACAAAAAAGAGCCATCTTTCTGTCATATGGATCCACAGAACACTTAGATGGATGGCATCTCTTCTTTCCAGCCCGTCAGTAAGGAGAGAAAATAATGGCTTTGAAGCCTGACACACTTCTCTTATCCTTTTCCTCTTTTTTTTTTTTTTTTCAATCTGTGTCTTGGACAAATGTCATTTGTGTCTTAGTCAAATATCTTGACAATGGACCTGCCATAGTCATTGGCTTTTCTGAGTGGCAGTGTAAGCTTCTCTGCAACGCTCAGCTGTATTTATCTAATAGGATATGAAGACTGAAATAGATTTTCCCACCCTTACCAAATTTACAACCAACTCTATCTTCATAAAGCACTTAGCACAAATCATGCCAGCAATTTGGTACCTATTTCACCAGTAGCTCAGAGATGTGGAACTAGATGAGGAGGATTCAGCAATGGGTATTCAACACACTTTGGACTTAGGCTCACTAGCACACCTGGACAAGTTGTCCAGCTAACTAGTTTTATACCAGAGTATGTAGAGTCACTTGCCTTTTGACCTGGAAGTCCAGGAAGACCATTTAATCCATCTTTGCCAGGCAACCCCTGAATAAAAGAAAATGATGAGTTTTAATTTCTAATGTCATTTTTTTTCATTAAGCCGTTAATAGCAAGCTCAGTGTAAGTATTTCAGTTTATCCCCTTTGCCACTGGCCTAAGAGAAGAACCATCACCTCATGCATTTTCTTCTGCGTTTTTTACTATTGTGATTCAAACTACACAGAACTACAATGCACATGGCTATTCACCTCCCTTTCTAGTATCCCAGTTTTGATAAATAACCACTGGAGGTCAGTGTTGTTACAAAAAACCCACAACCATACAGCAGTACTACGGATTTTTAAATAACTGTAGAAGTATGTTTGTATTTATCATTCACTGTAAGTCTTTATTTTCTATAGCTATAAAGTTTTTTAAAGTCTATTTCTCCTTTTATAAGTCAGTAATTTATTATACAATATGCAGGCTCTTAAAATTAAATTACAGAATACTTACAATACCTAGACACAGTATAATTTGGCAAGATAAAAATTAAAAAGACTTCCTGTAATGCATACAAAACAGCAAGAAAAAGTTCTGTCCCCTTTCCGAGTGTCAGTCAATCACTTAACACTAGAGGCTGTAGGTGGCACTCCTTAATATTTAGTATATATTATAATTCATCTTTATTTACTTTAACAGACAACAGAAATTGCTAGGCTCTCCTAAATCTGAGATTTTTGTTTCAGCTCTTAGGCCTGATGCAAGACACTACAAGTATGTAAGAATAATGTCAGATGCAAAATGATTTTTGAAAAGCAGCATATAAAGTATGTAGAAATAATGGAGATGCATTTGGCCAGTGCTGGTATATAACTATGTTGAAATTATTGCTTATGAAGGGCACTGGATTGTAATGCACACAGAAGAGGAAACGCGTAAGAGTTGGCCAGCACTGAAATGTTGCATGCAGCAAAGCAGCACAGACTTGCACTCTAGATGTAAACTATGTGAGGGACAGAGAGCCTGGAGGACATGGAGGTTGTCCCTCAAAACTTACAGCTGGTCCTGGAGGTCCAGTTTTGCCAGCAACACCAATCTCTCCAGGCAGGCCCTGAAAAAGAAGTCAGCACAGAGAACCATCAGCAAAGCAGCCCTTTACAGACTCCTTCTGCCCATCCCATTGTGACTCCCCCTTCCCCTGCAGGAGTGGGGAGTCCTGCAGACATCAGTCCATCCCCATGGGGCACTCATGCACATCTCACACTTGGCAAAGAGGAAACGTATGTTGGCAGAGGCCCCAGCTCAGTTCTCACTGAAATTCATGACCTAAACATATCCCCCAATGCTTTTTTCTCTCTTTCATACAAAACAAACAAGCCTGCTTTCTTACGGGTGCTCCAGGAGGTCCAGGAGGTCCAGCAATGCCAGGGGGCCCTGGAGGTCCCTATAAGGGAAGAAGCAGAAACAGTTTATCAGGTCTAAAGCGACTGAAAGCCTCAGGTCCTGCTCACTGAAGACCATTCTAAGAAGCATCAGCATTGATCTTTATTTCATCATTCTGCCCAAAAATGAAGAGATACCAGCACATGCTCCCAGGGAACCACGCTTGCAAGCAGAGCAGAAGTGCCTGCTTCTGCAGGCAGCTGAATGCACTGCTAGTTTCTGTCCCTGTGACGTGAACTCTATCTTTGCTTCCAAAATGAGATATGAAGGAGTTAAAGGCCATCAATGGTAGCATGCAACTCAAAGCTTGTCTGCTGGAACCTCTTGTGGCATCCAGCCTAATTTCATCTTGATTAATGTTGTTTCTCTGTGAACAATTTACCTCTGCAAAAAGATCTCTGAAGGAATGAATGGAATAGGCTTGTGGTTTGGGTTTATCTGTTTATTTATTTGGAGGGAAATCTGAGTCCATCCAGGTGCCTTATCTAATGAAAAATCATGTAGCAGCTCAGGGTGGGGTAAAATAAACACTTCACAATTTTTGCACTGTTAACCTTGTTGAGAGTAAAAGGTCCTCAAAAACTCACATCTCTCTGCATAAATTCAATCAGAAATATCCTAAGAGTCTTTCTTACTCATCTCTAGGCAGCACAATATTGCTTGCAGTGTGCCAGCCTTTTTTTTTTTTTCTTAATATAATTTTGAGTCATACAATAGGGATTCAACTGTTTCTCTTAGGAAAATATTCTTTCAATAGCCATCACTTTTCCAGAGGTACTTATTTTTCAGTGTCCATTAGATTGCTTACTTGGGGTTCCTAGTCAAAAAAAATCCAAAAAAGTTGCCATACTTGACAGATCTTAGGTTGACTGAGATTCAGAAGTATTTGTTACCTTCAGCACCCACTGAAGTCAAGATAGGATTTCTCTTCTACTCAGAAAACATGCTCATGTATTGTTTGGATCAAGACCTAAGCAAACAGCATAAGGATGAATATACTGCAGAGCTGAAATTTCACCCTGCCTCTCTCTACCTTCCTAACATCATGATTTAATTCATTTTTGGTGAAAAAGTGAAAAAAAAAAGAGTGCAAGGAATTAAAACGGAGCAGGAAATGCAAAATGGGAATCAGCAAGCCAGCATTTTCTCTGCTAGATCTGTGTCACTATCTAATATCACAAATTACCCCTTTGTTTGTGGTATTGCAGCTCATAGATCAATATTAGTATTTTACTTTTAAAGCAAAAAGGCAACTGAAGAAGAGAATAAAGTGATATAAACAAGAGAGGATAAGGAAATCATTCTGATAAGAATTTTTGTGCAATGGTTTAATGGAGGCAGTAGTGGGTAAGCAATCATTTTAGAACTTGCCTGGTAAAAATGGCTAGAAAACAGCTTCTCACCAATAGATGGGGCAAAGCAACCAAAAAAGGAACCCGTAGAGGCACTTGGCATGTATCTCCTATAATCTGCTTCCATTGCCACTGAGTTAATCATTCTGCCACCACCACCATTACTTACAGTGCCTCACTTATGTGCATAACTCACAAATCAAAGACCTGTCCTGAGGCATCCTGGTGCTGCTGACATAACTCCTGGGGAGTCACACATCTGGTTCTGGAGACAGGGGCATCACTGAGGTTACAGGAAGCCCCACCAGAGAAGTCTCAGCAGGCCCATTAATCACTTAAAAAGGGCTTTGTTATTCAAAGAAAAGAATAAAGCTCCAAGAGCAACAGTCTAAATTAGCACAGCCCAAAAAATATATATAGTATGTGCTGCTGACATGGCCAAAGGCCAACTGCTGGCTTGGAAGAGGCAGCACCTGTGGACATGTATGAAAGCAGCAGGAGGCAGGAGGATTAGTGCAGGTTTCATGTGATTGGAGAAGAGAGGAGAGGGCCAAAGACGGATGGGCATTCCCTGCTTAGCATGCAGAAGTCCTGGTTGACTCCAGCCTTACAAGGACAGTATCGCTGAGACACACAGAAGGTTTGGAGGGAACTACTGGGAAGGGCAAGGGACAGCAGATGGCAGAATCTTTCTGCTGATGGCAGAAAGGGACAGAGAGGGACAGAGATGAAAACTTCTGGACATTGCTTGGACAGAGATGAGAATGGGACAAGGCCATCCAAGCATTGTTTAAGCTTGTAGGGGCTGCAGTATACTTTCACATACACAGAACAGGGCATAACTTTATGAAAATGATGACAAACTGATTCATTAACAAAATGGATTATAGGTTTCTGCAGGAAAGATAAAACGAAAAATTTACCTGTACCAACCTTCCTTGGTTCCTCCCTAGTAGCTTAATTTTCTTCTTTCTCAATTTCACAATAAATTTCATCACCTTCACCACATACATATTCCCCATGACCTTATACCAGGAAGCTTTCACAAAGAGCTAAGAAATCTGTCTAATTCTTCAGAAAGGGTCAGCCATGCTTTATCTAAAGGTGCAGAATATACAAGAGGATGGATTACATTATTTCTACTTAATGGTATCTCTCTTGACTTCTTCCTGATTTACACGAATTACCAGCTCATTTTGACTTCTGTAACAATGGCATCTAGCAAGCAATTAATAAGGAGCACAGACATTGTCATGGTACAGCAAACCTCAGCCTGTACCTAGTCTCAGCCTGAGCATCTTCAGAGCAAAATGAAAGACACCCCATAAATACAGACATGGGTGGATCTATACCAAAAGAGCAGTCTCAGTCTAGCATCTAACGTTAATCACCACGACCCCTGAAACACAAGGTTCCACCTTCTCCTTGTCCAAACTGCTTTTCCTAGTAACTCCAGATAGTCCTGCTATCCAAAGCAATTTCTGTCTGTTCTCTGTAACTGGGCCACAAAAACCTTATGCAGCCGTAAGTCCTGAAATGGAAGCACACTTGCCCATACCCACAAATAATTCACTTTTATTGTTTCCTGTGAGAGCCATCACAAAGAATATTATATCCAGGACTGGTTTACTCATTCAGGTGCGCGCATGCATCATCAACAAAGTTACCCCCACTGCTGGAGAGCATTCCTATTCTGGTAAAAGCCTCTCTGAGACGGATTGGAGCAGTTTTATATGATGGGTGTACTTGGGATGCCCAGTATGCGCAGAGATGTGCAGGATGCTGTCGGTCTGGTCCAGCTGGCTGTGTGTACCAATATATCTATTGCTCCTACTGGATTTATTGCCTTCTGCAAGCAGAGTGGCACCAACCAACGGGGACTCAGAGAAATAAAAAGGCACCGTCATATGACACTTGAAGAAATACATCATACTATATAAAAGTCTTCTCTTTGGCCAGACTGTCCAGAGAAAAATCAATCCAATTTGTACATAAATTCCTATTGTTTTGCCCTTTCTCCTGACCTCTTCCTGTCCTCAGGAAGCATACCTCAGAGCAGGGATTCCCTATGTATTTAGAAGGGACCCAACCCACTGACAGCATTTATTAATGATAAAAAAAAGAAAAAGAAAAAAAAATGCAGCAGCAGCATAGCTTCTAGTGTTTTCCCCAAAAACTCACACCATTTGTTTTCTACAATTCTCTTTTCTCACTGAATCCAGATTAAAGTACCTGATTTTACTGATCATGCTTTTTAATGGTCATTCAATGAATTGCACAGATCAGAAGTCCTGTCCCAAATTTAGTCTCCACTCTGGTCCCTTTAAAACTCTGATCCAGAAGGAAAAAAAGATCACCACTTTTTTATCTCTTCTTTCCATAACCTTCTTGTCTTTACATGCTATTTTTCATCAGTGTCACAATTCTATCCAGACCAAGACACCTTCAAATAAACTTTCCCTTTTCCATTTAACTTAGGTTGTTAGTTTGCATTTCACCTTAAAACCGAGTAGATTAGAGCACAGAGGAACACAGCACAAAGCCAGGAACCTGCACTGCATTCCCACTCTGCCTTAGGTGACCACAGGGTGAGCTAACCTGGCTGTGCCTCAGTTTCCCCCCCATCAATGAGGTGAAATCTCAGAAGGGCTTTGTGAGGAACACAACTGCAAAACACGGATGTTTCATCACAATGTTTAAAATATTTTCAAGCTGTTATTTTTAAACATTTTGAATGTTCATTAAAATATCCAAACATCTGTGGGAACATGCACAGGGATGCATATATCAGGAGGACAAGCCTAAAAACATTTGCAGAGGGGGAGAATTGGGCTCATGTTACATCCAGCTCTATTCCTAAGTTAATGTAGGGACAGTTCTCAGAAAATAAATCTGAAACCCTCCATTTCAGAGTAACAACTGTTTCTGTCTTCCAGGAACCACTAAAGGATGTTGTCTTTCAATATGTACTCTGCTTCAAAGATGGGCTGGGAAAGGCAGATTTAGGAGCTGCACTCCCTAAGGAAGCTCTGAAAAAGAACAAAAACCTTTGTGACTTCATCTGTACGTTTTTTTTGGCTCAAATCTCTTTTCCATGAAAGAGAGGAAAGCTACGCTTCAAGGGGAGGTGAAGAAATGACATTCTAAAACAGAAATTTAAGTCTGATGTTTTTTCCAGATATCTGCCTCCAGAGGCAAAGCTTGCACAGACCTTTCTCCTGTATGTTATTCCATGAGAACATCTGGATCCTCTTGTACTACGAGAAAGGTGAGACTATGAGAAAGGTCTCCAAGTTCCTTGGATCCATTCTTCATTTCTCACCCTGTGTACTACCATACCTATGCCCACAATGCCTCTGAATTATTTTCAGTAAAGCTGCACGAGAGCATTATATTGCTCTCTCTGCCTAAATCCTGCTCATAAACCAAGAGAAGAATAATACAGAAAAAGGTTGTTGCTGATGACATGATACACCAAGAGCATTTGGAGTCAACAGAGCTGAATATGCAGACTTTATATCGATCTTTAGTGACAGTGTCATAATTCATAAACGTATTATGTCTCTAGTTATTATACCAGGTGGCATTATAATTAGAATACCAACATTATTTCAGGAAATAAAGTATTCTGAACAGACAAAATATCTGAACTGCCTATCTTCCCTAATGGCCCTGAGTAAAGTTGACTTTGTCCATAGTATTCTTTCCAGGAGAATTTCTTATTTGCAGTGCAAGACTTTTTTTTTTTAATATATACTTAGTGTAAGATTCAGACATGATCTCTTTTGTCTGCAGAGCAAGATTTATTTCTCTATTCAATTTCTTTGAATCATTTCACTGAGCCAGTGCAGCAAATGAGAAAATGAAACAACAGAAAGTCCTTCTTATGATCTTTTGTTTCAATGCTATTAGCGTTCTGCACTGCTGAAGTCTTGCTTTTCTTTACTTTGTTAAAGGTCTAGATCGTATTAAAGATAATTCTGAGCAGTATCTTCCACTTCCAAGCAGCACAGGCATAGTTTGAATTTAATTGGAGTTTTGCAGTGAGGGCTTGCACCTTCTTCTTACATTTCACAGCGTTAACGTGCATTATGAAGGACTTTGCCACAAACCATGCACTGTTTATTTCCAACTTAAGAAAAGCTGGACTAGAGCTCACAAAATGAACTCTATGGATGAGAATTAATGAGTATTAATTAAACCATGAACAGACACTATCATAAAAGGTACAGCTTGTACCAGTCTCCATTACAGGTCTTAGTTATCCCCCCAGGTTATCCAGCATAAGGCAAGATGTGGCCCAAAGACACCATCCCTGTGAGGAACAGCATTTTCCCTCAAAACTCAAAGAGTTTGAGTTCTGTCTTGCTTTTCCACTGCTGGAGAGAGCACATACCTGCTCATATAGTGGAGTCTAGGGACCCTTTGAGCTGACTAGATCTATGTACCTGCCTTAGGGAGAGCTCAAAGACTCTGCAGGCTCCCATAACTGGATCTTCATCAACTATTACGAGATCTTGGACACCCACATGTTCAGACATTGACTGCTATGGAGAACTACTTGCATTTGGAGCTGAATCCCAGCCATAGTAGTTCAGTGATTCAATTCAGACCGTTTCAGCCCTTGTGTAGCAGCAGGAGATGAACCCCCATTACTGCCTGTGAATGTAGCCTTGATTGCCAGCTGAGCACAAGGCACCCAATGTCCGTTCACCTCATGATACCGGCATAGAAAAACACTTGCAATAGCACTTCATCATCTGCCTTCAGCCCCTTCTTCAAATGCTCTTCCTCTCAACAGATGATGGGACAGACAAGGTACACTGAGATCTTTGGCAACCATGCAGAAACACAGAGCTTCATCACTTCCCACGATTAGAAGCCATCCGTTTCAACTGAAAACACTTTATAGAAATGACCAGCATTTGAACAGCCTACCGCAACAGAAGTTTGGCCTGTGATTAAGGTTCCTAGAGACTAAAATAATACAAATAAATAACAACATAGAGACACTATGGGCTCAGATGTGTGTGTCCTAGCTGCAGGAAAATAATTCATATCCATAGGGGAAATAAGCCTTTCTACTCTGTCATTAATGATGTTGCAAGATGCACCATTTCTAAAGGCCACTGAAAGTAAATGTTCGCTTTTGAGGGTGACTGGATAAGGCTGGAGCAAATAAGCACATGCAGTAGCCATTATCCCATCTGATTTAATAAAACAAAAGATACTTTTGAAATAAAGTTTAAGTTGGACTGGGGTACAAGAGAGGCAAAAATAGTGCTATCTGTTATCTCAAAACACACCCAGACGACCTGAGAAGTTATCTCCAACTGTTTCTAAGTGTCACAGGATCTGTCTGTTCTACTGGAACAGTCACCAGTTTCCCAGCCAAGACAGGAACTGCTGCTGCACGTAAACTCATCCAGGCAATGGCTCAAGAGTTAAAACTCGTATCTTCTGATCCTGCTCCAGAGCAGCACTCAGAAGGATCCCTCCTGCACAGTTGGCTGGTTCTTGTGACGCTTCTCACTTGGATCAGATGTGATGCAAACAGTTGTTGCTTGCAAAGCCCCATATTTAATGAAGGCCTGTGCACACCCAGACACTTGTTGCTATGATCCACTCTGCTCTTCTGTAGGGGGTAGACTTCCTACCACACATCTCTAGACAATGCACCAACTCTCTGAAGGTGCTGAGGAACCAGCGTCTGCCTCGCAGCAACAAGAAGGACAGGCCATCTAGTCCTAAGACTTTCTAGGTTATAAGACACAGTTAAGTTCAGACAATATCCTTTCATCAGCTTTTCCAAGCATTGCAGCAACAACTTAACCTATACAATTTCTATCCCCATTCCTTCTTTTTGCCTGCACAGTTATGAATGGGGTAGGCCATTTCAGAAAATATACTTAAATTCAAAATAACAGACAGAAATGAGGTTATTTTACTGTCCTAATCTGGTTTGTGTATGGCCAGTGATAAGTTGGCTCTAACCACCATGGATACAGCACAGGAACAAGTGACACAGACTTCCTTAAATCTCTGGGCAGATCATCTGTGTAAGTAGAACACAAGAAAACCATTTTTCTTCTTAAATATTTTCTGAGCAAACCCAAACAACAAAACAGAAATGCTGATTAAATGCTTGGAAAAAAACTAGTGTTACAAAATATGCTGTTAAGCTGTAAATTATTTTTGTCACAACCTAAACGTAAGCACTTTCTTCAAACAGAAATATAAATATCTGCAGCAATATGTCCAGGACAGGCTGCTACTGCAGATATATGAACAATATTTTCCATTCTTAAATTTATGTTGGAGGAACAGACAATCTAAACAACCCTTGATGAAACAAGGGTAGCATGCAGTTTTAATTAACATAAAGTTTGCAAGCTTTATTTAATTTATCCTGAAAGGAAGACTACTTATGGCTAAGTTAGCAGTTTTCTCAGATACATGCATAAAATTGCTGATATATGCACATATGTATATTTTCTGAAAGTCTACAAGCCAGAGAACCTGAGCTGACTAACTATAGTGCTTTTGGATAGACACAGATATCTCAGAACTAATCAACACACAGAAAACTTCATCCCAGAGCAAGGAAAAGCTTCTCCCAGTGGAATATAGTTGGCCATTTTGGAGGGAATTTTAATATTATACTGAAAAAAAAAAGTAGAAATCACTGAAAAATACAGCGCTTATTCCTCCTGAAAGCTACCGATGAAATACTTTTGAACCAGATATTGCAGCAAAGGAAGACACGTCAAAAATACGTAAACTAGCATCAAGCAGGATTTTCACAGGACAACATTCCCAGTTGGACACAAGGGTCTCTATCTGCTCAGAACTGCAAACCACTGGATTTCCTCTCTGATGGTTTCAGCAGACGTAGAACAGCTCCTTACAAAATGTCTGCAAGAAAATCCATTTCTAGATCATGTCTCCTAGTTACATGAGCACAGTTTGCCAGAGGAAACAAATGAAAAATCAGCTAGAAAAAGCATCTGCTGTCTAACAGTTTGTCATGTTTATTGCATACATCACCAGTGATGTAGAAATGGAGATTCTTCCTGCCATTTCTGCCCAAACTTAAACAATTATTAAAAGTTCTAACATCTAGGATCAACAAAGGTATTATTGCAAAGGAATGGGGAGCTACTGTTTTCTCCTAAGTGGTCAGTCTGAAGAAGGTTGTGTCTTTCCTGCTTGAGAACACTTTGAAAGGTATTTTTCTTATTGTAGACCACTTTACAAAAGTGAGCAGGGGCAGCTGAAACTGGCTACAAAAGTAGCAGGAATCAAAGACATAGGCTTTGTTATGACTCCAGCATGGGCTATCTCCCACTAGAGCCAAAGTCTGCTTGATGAGAACTGGCACAGCACTGATTAGTCCTCATGAAGTTGCAGTAGGCACAACTTGAGGTTTTATCTAGCCCCAACACAAGGATTATGAGATCATTAGCTTAAGAAAACATCCCTCACTTGGAGAATAACCATTTAGCTGTAAGCATCCACCTCTACCTTCTGCAAGTCAACTCCCAAGCTACTATGACTAGCAGAAATGTAACATGTAAATGTAAGCAAAGCCACAAAAACAAACATGTGCTCTAAACAGCATGCTGTCTGAATAGCAAATACCTCTTAAATTGCTTCTTCCCTCAAAACTGTCGCACAGAAGCTATATCTGTAATTGCCAATTCACACAGCCAATAATTAGCTGAGACACTGCCCTTAATATTACGAAACACAAATCATTCCTTTCGCTCTGGAACGATACTACTTGGTGCACAAGCAAGGGGAAAATAGCATACAAAACATCTCCTTATATTCCTGTTCAAAATTACTGAAAAGGTGTGGAAAATAAAAGGAATGACTGCCAGACTGGCAGATTCTCCTCTCACTCATACTGCGATAAATCAGTCCGGATATTAAAGACTAAACACCATCTTTAAAAGTACTTTGATAAGAAGCCTGTTGCATTGTGGTTCCAAATCACTTGTTGCTACAACAACAACAAAAATCCACAAAAAACACCCTTCCCTCCTCCTTCGTCCCCCACCAACATATTATTCTAGTCATATAAAAATGAAGAAAAGCAAAAATCACTTACCTGAGGTCCAACCAAGCCGTTGATTCCCGGGAATCCAGCTTCCCCCTTCTTACCCTGTGTGTTCAACAGAAAAACAAGACCAGTGAGACTTTCCAAAGTTTTTTACTCAAACGCAAGTAAATCAGCATAACATGGGTAGGTGCTACATATAAGGACTTCTAGAAAGGAAGGCAGCAGACTATTTGGAGGGGTAGATAGGGCTTCCTGTCTGCCCAACTCCCGAGTTAGGATATTATTCCAACCTGTAATCCCGAGTCTCCTCCTGCGAACAGCATAAGAATATCCAGAAAATCGTGCCCACATCCTCAGGGAGGCTCATATGAAAGACCCTGAAGAAGACCCCTAGCCATAATATAACCAGGAAACCATGCTTATTTTTGTAGCTGCAAAGGGTACCAACAGACAAGCAGAAGTGGACAAATATCTTGGAAATACTAATTGCCATCACCCCAGACATACTCTTGAGGTATAGATGATGCTCTGCACCAATACTTCCCTGCAGAGCTGACAGTGGCCTTTGGGGTATTGCTCAGTTTTCTCTCCAGACCTGAAGGAACTGCTGGGAATCACAGAATGGTTAAGGTTGGAAGGAATCTCTGGAGAGAATAGCAACAAAAAGGACAGCATGAAAGAGAAAAATAGGTTAAACTGCCATGAGCAGCGAGTCAGGGACCAGACTTGCAGCAGCTCCGCTCCAACCCACTTCCACCATGGATTGAGTTTCAAATGCGAAAGAGTGCTTTGAAACCACACTGCCAAAAAATCAACCTTGCTTATTGACAGTTAATGATCGAGTTTTTAATAAAGCCTCATTTTACAAAATAAAACCTTGTATACTTCTCAGTGACGTACCCGAAATGTGAGCTGTGAAAGCCTAAGACTACTTTATTAATTCTTATTATAGGCATTGGCCTGTTCTGCTAACATGTCACGTTCGTTGCCTGTTCTCCAGAGCAGCAGTGTGCTCATCACCTCGGCACTGGCTGTACTTTCACCCCATTGCCCTAGTGCAATATGCTCCATGAAACCCCCTTTGAATTGAAAGTTGCTGTAGGAAAGAAAACACTCTTTCTTCTGCTGCATACAACTCCCCAAAAGTGCAGGAAAACAAAAGAGCCCTCTAGCATTTATGTCTGTTAAAATAATACCTTTTCTTTTTATTATTTTCAAAAATGACTTGTGTGTTGAATATAATTTTACTTCTTTGGACAGATGTGTGCAGCTGTTGCAAGGTGCTTTCAGCTAGATCAGCTCAGTTTTCCAACTCCTGCCTTATAAGATTTGAGTTTTGGCAAGCATGTGAGAGGGAAGAGAGGTGGAGTTTGAGGAAAGCAAGTGATCCTTGAGAAATGTCCTAAGCTGAATGCACATGTGAGCAGAATGGGTCACAACTGCTCAAGTATAAGCACCAAGAGGTCGGAGGGCTCATCCTACCTCAGGTGATGCCTGACACATATGAACTCAAGTGCATGGATGAATATAAAAGATTCACATTCTTTGAGACAGAAACTATGAATACATGAGGTATTTTTAAGTAGAGGCGAGATCAATGCCAATGAACAGAGCTCACTGACTCCTCTGCAAGCAAGAAAACCTGCAGAAGAACCAGAGAGATTCCCCAGGCCACAGGAAGCATAAACCAGGATGTGGCAAGGTAGCCCTGAGAAAAGTACACCCACATGAATATGGGGCACTGGCATTCACCATGCACTGGACCTCAGATATTCACAGTGAAAATGTCCTACATGGAAAGGAGCACAGAAAAAGGATGCCTGAAACCCTGCAGTAAAGACAAGGTTGATTTATTTTTCAGCTCGCCTGCTGACTTGCTTGCTTTGAGCAAGTCACATACTTTGTGACTCAGCTTTCTACTTGTAAAATAACCTATCCTTCCCTGAGGTCTTATAAATACTGAATCATTTATACTTCTGATATTGTTAGCAATATACTAGGAAGGCACCAGTGGAGTCATAGAAGCATCAGAGAAAGAAAAGGTTTTCTTCCCTTGTTTCCATTTCGCACTCAAACCACGCACTCTTTTTAAAAAAGGTATTACAATTAACCAAGTTGTATGTGACTGATGATGCGATTTGTCAGAGAGATTATGTAAGAACCATTTATTTTTTTCTTTTATTTTTCTCTCTAGTTCAGAGAGAGAAGTATTGTGGTTTAGAAAAGCCTAATATAAACACTTTCTATAACTCTTTGAAAGTACATAAACGGAATCAGCTTCCTCAGCTGTCCCCTTTTAATTTTTTTTTAACTTCTGAAAGTTAAAAAGCATGAATGCACCCTATAGTTTAACTATACAAAAAACAAAATGGGTGATAAACTGGTGTTCAGGCCAATTAAACCACAACAATCCATTTAAATCTTGTTACTCAAAGCTGATCAGTTGTGAGCAGCATGTATAGACCTCATTTTGGCCATCCACAAGAGTGTCTTTAGTTGTTTTAGAGCTTAAGGACACCACCCAGATTTGTTTTGCTGAGCATGGTAGCTTTGAGAAACTTAGTCTCACGGAATAAAAATTACTTGAGAACTTCAGGAAGGATTTGGCAGCTGCGCCGAGTCCCCAGACCTGTCTCAGAAATCAGAAAGATGGAGGTAAGTCCGTTCGCTTGCAGTGATAAACGCATATTTCGTTGCTTCACTGCATCACTACTAGCAGATTGGGTGAATTTGTGGCAGCAATGAGGTGCACGAAGGGTGCCCATCCTTTCTCCAAGTACAAGAAACTGTTGTGCTTTTGAAAACACTGAAAAATCCCTAGAAGTAGCTTGTAATTATACTGATAGAGAGGCCCTGAGTTTAATTTCTCACTGTCAAGGACTCATTCCAGCCACTCAAGAGGCAACTCAAGCTACAACACAGTGGCTCCATAACATTACGACTTGTCTGGAAAGCACAGAAATAGTTACTGGGAGAAATTATACCTGAAAGAATAAACCTCAGTGAAATGTCACATTGCCTACTAATATGACAGACATAGCTAGCAATTATGATCTGTTACTTATAGCAAAATTCAGCGTAGTGTATAGAAGTGTGTACCCTTAGACTGTATTAAATATGCATGTTATTTCCTTTCATCAGTAATTTGAATAATAGCATGGTTAAAAACACGTATTTTATTGTGAATGAATATATTTACTGACAATTTAATTTATCCATCAGTTCTCATTTTTTGCCTTATGTTCATTTGCTTACGTTTCTACTTGTGTCCTGAGGAGCTTGCAAGAACAGACATCGGAACAATTCACACGCTCCAATACATATGAACACAAACATCCTTTTGAAAGGTATCTACCATACAGGAGACAGGAAAGCGGGGGAAACGCTGGCTCTGCTGAAGGACAGATTTTGAAAGATATCATAGCACAAGGCTGTTTTGTGATCTTGCTGTCCAACTGCCAGAACACTTAATGGCAAAATGATTTCATAGCATAGTTTTCACTGAAGTTTGGCCTTGGGAATGGAGGTGATTTTGTTTCCAAGTACATAGGAAGTATCCTTGAATGTGACTATGACTGCTAGCATAAATGCCAACTGTTTCTCTGTAAGCTAGCTGGGATGCTAGGATTACCCCTTCCAGCTCCGTCCTTTTAACTCAGTATTACTAGAGGAGAAGAAATAATGAAGGCACCAATCTTTTACAAACTTCACGTATACTGGATGATAACAGTATATGAACACAAGAAATTGTTTCTCTAGCCTTCCTCACAGCATAGCAGTGCCACTGGGGTAGGTCAGCTTGTGGGTGACTATGCAGACGCCTGGGATAAGGAGAAATAAGGACTCAGGGACAAGGACAAGTAGCTCCTTGGCACTGGTTCTTTCCCAAACAGTTACAGAAGAACCATTGCTGGGGGTCTCTTCCCTGGCGTATTTTCCTAATGTGACACCTCCCTCCCTGCAGAGAGCCATCAGCTATCCCTTGCCCTTCAGACCCTTCAAGTCCAAGCTGATTAAAATCAAGGGAAATTAATATACAGAGAAATAAGAGTTGAAAGTGTTCACTGCAAAATTTCAAGTTAAAACTGGTCAGAAGAGAAACATCATGTGAAAACTTACTCCTGTCTCCCTAATAGGGAGCTCATCAGCCCTCAGAGGTCCAAGAAATTAACTCCACAAGTGACAGCCAACAAGGATAAGCCTTCAAGCACATGCAGGTTCTCAACATCTCTTTTAGGTTGAGTGTGACCTGAACCCCGCAGTCTCTGTCTTTAACAGGACCCTTTAGACTACACTATAAAACAAGTATGTCACACTTACTGAAGCTCATAGCCTTGCAGTGTAGTTGTAAAGAGTCAAGAAAGGACTGTAGAGCTCTGTTCTGCTCCATCTTCACTGATAAACATTCAGAGGATGAGGACACATGAACACAGAACTACTGAAACATGACTTAAATTGAATTAACATGACTAAACTGAATTAAAAATGCAGAAGACACCCCTTTGCAACTCATTCCAGAGTTAACACTCATTCTTCATGCTCAAACCTGACAAAATGTAAAATATCAAACTTTGCAATTAGCTTACACAAAGTGGTCTTGGCAAAAAAAAAAAAAAAAAAAAAAAAAAGTTATCTGTTTCTACATCAAATTCACTCTCATTCTGAGCTTGAGTCTTTGCACACATTATCTTGTTCATGAAGCAGTGTGAAAAACTATTATTAATACTTGCCTGATTTCTATATATTGGGAGTCTTTTTTATATAACTATTCTTACTATTCCTGTATTCTTTAATACGATTTGTGCTAATTCATCAATCTATCAGCATGAAAAAATCTCAAGAGCAAAGTTAGAAAGCTAAACTGGAACACAACACATCAATCCTGTCATGGGTCTAGATAGCTACCATCTTATGTCAGAGAGTCATAGAATCCTTAAGGTTGGAAGGGACCTCTAGGGATCATCTAGTCCAACCTCCCTGCCAAAGTAGAAGAATGCACTGTTAAGTGTAAATAGATTGCATTTTCTTGGCTTCCTATTGGAATTTCAATAATATTAAATGATCTTGCACCTTTTAAAGAAGAGACAAATTGAGTCCCGGAATTCTAAGTTCTTTGGAACTCACTTCATAAGACTCCTGTGCTTAGGTTAGATTATTCAAAGGTCTCTGTGCTTTCTTGGAGTATATATCTGACATTTTTACCTTTTTTATCTATCAAGTAAGAAAAGACAGGTTTATTTTAAGCAAATATTTCAGTAGATCAGATATCAAAAGTTAAAAAAAAAAGAGAGAATTATAATAAAGCACTTCTCAGTTTTGCAGAAGACGAAGACAGGAGGAGAAAAAGAACAAAGTGAACCGAGTCCACGCTCTCAGACTTTTAGCCCATGTTCAGGCAGTTTTAGTAAAATCAGAAGAGACAGCACTGCCTTTCACTCAGACATCTTAAGGGACAGATGAGAAGAGCAAAGCTTCATTCTTCCCACTGCGCACTCTTGAGATGAGGAGATGATTGTCAAAATATAGACCTCAGCTGCCAGATACTTGGAAATGTCTGCCTAATGATTTCATAAAGTTGCTTGGTTCAGGTTTAAACTGTTATCTCCTGGCCCCAGAGAGGATCAAAGGATGGACATGAATTGTCAGATTAGCAGTTCAGCAGATGTACCAAGGAG